>NC_139930.1:14099420-14699420 GCF_963514095.1 Eutrigla gurnardus | reverse complement strand
CAGTGACTTCAAAAGAAGTCTCCAACTCATGTCTCGGTATATCAAAGTCAAATTAAAATATTTTACCTGGGAGATCCCCGCTGTGATTGTGGGGCAGCGGGGTTAAATGGACGTGGAGTGTTTAACTGGCACTCTGAGGGTTTTTTTGTGAAATATTCAGGGAGACCGGCGGAAGATGGATGTCTCCTTATGCCCCCCTCTGGTGGCGTGGCAGGCAGGACGAAAGGAAGTGATAGAGAGGTTACAACCGGGCCAGAATTTTAAACATGCATTGGGCCTCGGGGACTCCACAGACTTACAGCTCAATATAGATGTGTTGGATAGCGAGGGAAAATAAGGGCAAGAGCGAGCGGAAGGGGGGGAGAGGAGGAGGAGGAGGGGGTGTATGGGGGAGGAAGAATGGGGAGAGTAAAGGGAAAATACATTAGAAGCAGCAAAACAAATATTCATTGATTTACACATTCAATCTCCCTTCTCTCTTGCCTCCCTGGGAGAACAATGGGTGATTCAGCGTGGCCTCACTGAAACTGCTGCAGCATTCTCTCAGCCTTTGAGGTTCTCTCGCTCTCTCGTTTGAATCAACATTAAAATTAAGCCAATGATAAAAACAAATATGCATGTAGAGGAGGATATAACAAGAAGGAGGAGGAGGCTGAATGAATGTTTCTCTCGAGTTCAGCCTTTCATGGGGGTGAAATGTGTGTCTGTGTGTTCGCAGCAACTGTGTTGACATCAGCAAATGTTGACTCAGATAATTAAATGCATTGATGAGACCTCGGTTCGTCACTTTGTGTGTTGCATTCCTCATTCAGGGACTGCAGCCTTCAGAGTCTGAAAAGCACTGCTGCCCTCCAGAGGACTGTGGTGTAACTGCACCGGTTTGGGCAGCTGTACTGACAGTACTATACTATACTGCTATATATTGTAAGATATTTTTTGCTGGATTTTGGCTTTGGGTGGTGATTTCCTTGAAGTGAAGGAAAAATTCACCCACAATGTGTGTGAAAAAGTGCATGAAAATATGAGGAATCATGTACAAACTTGCTGTTGTATGGACTTTTATGGAATTTGTCAGATGTTTTCACAGACTCTAATTGTTAAAATGTCATTCGGCAGTCATCTCAGTTTGAAGCCACGGATGAGAGTCAACATCTGTTGTGTATCAGATCTCATTTAACAGCACTTCATTTACTCCTTGTTGTTGCTATGAAACCAAACCCGTCCAAAAAAGTCTCAGTAATTAGGAATCTAACTTTTATTGTCAGTCTTTGATGTTTGTTAACTGCCAAGCTGGTGTGAACTCTACCACCGTCCCTTCTGCTTTCTGTCCCTGATGTAATGACGGGCGGGATGACTAGACTGCTGGTATTCAATTGAGATTTTAAAATAAAGATTCAGTAAATGTTGCATTTCAAATCATAAACCTTGTCATGTCTTGATGAAAATAATCACTGTCATCCTGTTGTTGCCTTTCATTAATGACTATTTTCTAAAAGCTGGTTGAAGGATTCTCTATCTTGTTGCAGCCGATTACAACCTGCGGTGATGATTAAATAAAACAAACAGCGGATGCACCGTTTAGAAAACCCACAACAGAGCCACCAATACCAACCAGAGACTGAAGCGACTGCAATGATTATCTATTTTTTTGGGCTGTGCAGTGATATATGTGCCATAATTGCCAGTCATTTCCACAGAGAAAACCTCTGGGATACGTTTGACTGCACCGATTAGGACACAGACTCCATCGACAAGCATTTTACCTCCACTGAGAAGATGTGTTTGGTGCAGCCACTAGAAAATAAGCCATAAAAGCTGGTCTGATATGAATCCTGATATACAATTCATATCACTTCAGCCTCATACATTGTGCTAATGTCATATATATGTACTTAATTTATATATTAAAGTGCATTTATTCATGTCTCATTAAATTGGGTGACACTGGGATAGCCATCAGACAGGTCTATCAGTTCAGGATATGAAAATATGATAATATTTGTCAATGTTCTCCTTTCTATAATGAGATTAACATTTTAATTAAGTTAAATTCATCATATAGCTTTTCATATTGTCACGATAATGCATTCATTTAATGAACCTTCATTTGTTTTCAGGTGACGATGACTCATTCAATGATGAGTAAACGCCATGTTGAGTATAAGTTAAAAGGTCACACAAGGTCAAATGTCTGACCTGCCTCCAACGGTGAACACAGATACACACACAAAGGAATGTCAACGATTTTCTTTTTTCTAAAAAATATCAAATTTAATTTGGTTATAAAAGTTGTCTTTTTTCACATGCACACCCACACACGATGAATCACCATAAATACTGTCCAATGACTTCTCTTTTTCTTTTCTTTTTTTTCTTTTTAAACTTTGATTCACAAAGCAAGCACATACGGTGGACTGATACATCTGATTTCAAAGGACACTATGGAGAATGCTTGCAGTCTGTGACGGGGGAGAGGGAACCTCAGTGCACTAAAAAAAAAAAAAAAGAGAAAAAAGGCTGTCGTAAAATCAAGTAGAAACACTTAGAAATGATGGACAAATGGATCAAAGTAGAAAAAGAGCTACGGCGTTTAGAGACACGTTAGCGTTCCCGGGTGGATGAGTCGGTACTGGGACACCATGTTAACAGTAATCGTGACTTTGTGAGCGAGAAAACCATACATGAACTTTGGAACAAAGAAACTGGTGTAAACCTATTGCCAACAGAACGTTTTCTTACATTCCATTTTGGCAAACACTCTCTTGTCTTTGCATTTAATCAATAATATTAATAAATAATGAGGAGAGGGAGAAACCTCAAGTGCAACTTGACATAAGGAACAACTGGAGATAAATAGAACGGATATTCAAAACTGAACAGACATTTTAAATTATTAAAGCTATGAGACATACCATCCCCCCCAGTTAGTAATTGAGTTCTTAAGCACTTTGAGTCAACTCCACAGCACTCAACATGGTAGTACTCCTCTTAGTAATACAAGTTCATATATTTGCTTTTTAAAAAAACATGAAATCCCAGCTTGTTATTTCTTGAATTTCATGTAATTCTACACACACGATGACTGTCTACTTCAAAGCCAAAAGAATGAGGTAGGACAGTGAGGTTGATCATAGAAATGCATTTGAATTGTGTGTTGTGGCGACTGTTTATGTGATCAGTGAGATGGAAGGGCAGCACTGCTGTTTGAATGGTCATTTTCCATTTCCAAGCTCTCCAAGCTACAGCTTTTCTAATTTATACACACACACACACACACACACGAAATTCCTGCTGAAGGTAAGACACATTTTGTTAATTAAATTGGACCTGTTTTTTTTTTTATATAGTAAAAACTAATTCAATTGAAAGTGGAATGCTGTCATTCAATTTCACTAATCACACGGAACACTTCAGTATTTTCTCACACCATGCGGCGTCATCTACCCTGTTATAAAAAAAACATTTTGGAGCTTTAGACGCTGACATTGAATGAGAAACTGAATTAATAGACAGTCGGCCTGCAGGGATATTAAGTCGTTTCCACTGCATCTGCGAATGTTTTAGCGGCGTTATGCAAATAGATTTGTGTGTTTCTGAAGAGTTGATTAAAATATATGAAACATTCAGCGAGTCAACAAACCAAAACGGAGATCACCACAACTTATTAGTGTCTCCAGACTCAGGCTTCGAGTACATGTGCTTATTTCATGAAGTGTTAAATGAGTTAAGATCACAGGAATAAAGTTTAAAAAAAAAAAATCTGTACCAGAATCCCCTTCAAGTGTACATAAGTGTGGTTGTTATGGTATAGTCCTTATGTACTGTAAGTACAAGTCATGTAGAATGAAGTTGTATTTCTACTGCACAGACCTAGATGAAACAGAAGCAGTGAACGATGCACAACCTTGGACATTTGGATGTGTGTAGTTTCTATGAGGCTTTTTGAGCCTCTACATCAACATGAGACAACAGAAGTGAACACAGGCGACGGAGGTAGCAGCACATCACTAAACCACGGGGCCGGTCACTGCATGGCCTCACCTTCAGAAAACCAAAAAAACATGAGTGAACAAGAAACATGAAAGGTGCAAAACGTGAATGCATCAGCCTCACACACACACACACACACTCACACAGGCACACACACAACACGTCTTTTACCCATCAAAACACACACCTTTGTGCAACAGGAAGACAGACACACAAAAGAATTTCGTCTGGAACTAGGCGTTTCATGACAGTTTGACGGCGAGGACAACAAAACATTTTCTGCTCTTATTTAATTCCCCCCCCTCCGCCCCCCAAAAAAATGACAAAGCACAAGCGACCCGTCATGAAACAATGAACCGGGTGTAAATCAGCTGAGGGATGTCATGCTCACATTGTTTTTCCGTAAAGGCCACTGAGACAGCTGAAGCTTGCCTCTGACGTTAATGCCCTGTTGCCAATCTGCTATTGTTTCCTTTTTTTAGAAAAAGAAAAAAAAAAACACCCTCCACTCTGATGAAATCACGAGTGCAAGTGGAAATGTTTCTTCCCTTCCCACATTATGCTACCGCCTCTCTATGATATTGCACTGAATAAAGCCTTTGTGTTGTTAGCAGCCGGCATTACTTCACAGAATGCCTTGATAACAGTGTAGTCTATTGGAGCTGTTCTTAGAGGAGTATGGTCTCTGTTTCCTTGTAGTGACATCAATACTCCACTAAATTGATTTTTAAATTTGGCTGAGATAAAAAAAAAAAAAGCCAGTTAGAAACTTGAGATGTAACCGGATGCTTTGTTTTCAACCCTGCTTGAAACAAATGTACAGTTTATTTTTGACTAATGATGAAGAAAAGGAGAAAAGTACGTCATGAAAATCCTAGTTGTTGTATTATTTTTTTTTTTTCTTGTAGTCATCCATCGATTTTTAAAATACATCACAGTAATATGTTTTGTGTCTGCGTGGTGACCTCATGATTTTGGCACTGCACTGTACATCATTTAGTTGATTTGTATCCACCACCGTACATGAATCACTGGTTATATTAAAATAGGCTCACACAGTCCGGGAGACAAAGCTCACATCCTCTCTGCCGCGTGTCGTTGGGTCAGAGTTGATTGTGTGGATGCAGATATACAGACCCCCGCCGTGTGCACGTATTGTACATGTATGCTTCTTTTTCCCCTTTTTATTTCACAGGGGAGAGTCTCTTCAGGAGTTTCTTCCCCTTGGAAAGTAGTCCTTTCTTCTTCTTGTTGGCCAGATCTTGGTCCCGGGGGTCCAGAGGCTGCAGCGGGATGTGGGGGACCCTCGTGGGGCTGAGGGGCCTCATGGTGCCCGGGAGGAGGGACCGGACGATCGGGGACGGCGCTCGGACGGGCGCGGCGTTGTCAACCGTGTCGGCGGTTTCTGTGGTTACCTGAGGGGAGAAGCGATGGGGAGGAGTGGAGGCATGGGGCGGTGTGTTACTAAGGAGGCAACACTATCACATGGCAGACTAGGGCCCTGTCTGTCTGTCTGTCTGTCTGTCATTCTCTCAATGCAGGGGCCACATGGTTTTGGACGATACGCTGTGTTCAGCCCTCTGAAAGTTGTGTTCTCTGTGCATCTAAAGCCTCTACACATCTGAGGTGCATTCCCCGAACACACACTGAATCGATGTATGTTTCATTTATGGCCCTGTTTGTTGTTTAGCAGGGGATTTCTAATAAGAAATCTACATTTATTTTAACATTTTTTTTATTTCCTTTGATGGAAATCAGGCAAGTTCTGTTCTTCTCTCTTAACTTTGCCAAATGGGACATGACTCATGTGGCTTTCCAGCATATGTTAAAAAGTGGCACATTTTCTTTTATTAAAAATAGTAACAAGTGAGAAGAAATAGGATTATGCAGCTTTACTCACCATGAATATCACATCCTGTATAGCACATTTTAGTTACTAGTTTAGATATTAGTTATTCATATTTTGATGGATTACCTCATGTGTTATTGTTGTTTTTGATTAATCTTATATGCGATTTATCTGCCCCAATTTCCCTTTTGAATCCATCCATCTTCCATCAACACACGTCAATTCACAGACACACACACACAGTAACACGTAGAAGGAAAACTGAGGAGGAAGCCATCGAATGTTGAGCACGACATCAGCACACCACAGAGCCGCAGAAGTCCAGCATGGGCCACGAGGGAACATACAGTCATATACAGTACAACACCCAGGGACGCAACTGTAGATACCAGGCTTCTCATCTAATGCAGCAGACGGGGACACAGTGATGCATTTGTGAGAGATAAGAGATAAAAAAAAAGAGATTTTCAGTGATGTGGAAATGTTTTGACTACTGAAAAGCATCATTTTTGTCACACAAATGCATTATATTTAAGATACATCTCAAAGTTAACATGTATCTACTTGAAAATGTAGCGTTTTGGTAACACTCAAACAAGGAAAAATGATCTCACAACATCACCGTGGAGGGGGAAAAATCACTTCAAGTGCCTCCATAATATAAAGTGGCGTTTAAAAGCCTTTGCTGTGACCACACGCTGTGTGCATTAGAGCCGTGAGTTTGGTATCTCAAGTTGCAGACTTACTGTACAAGGCAGACAGAGCCATTTATGGTGTGAAATGAACAATCTTCTTCTGTTTGTTTTGTTTTGTTTTGCCAAGCGGGTGAGGAAAAACAAAAAAGAAATCAGATGCGGTAGCATAGTCACCATTGCTAAAAAAAAAAACCCACACCACTATGAAAACTGAAAACAACAACAACATCAACAACACCACCACCGACACACCGAACACACAGCGCAAACAAAAAGTAAAACATGTTTTTAATATCCAATTTTTTTCTTTTTATTGTTCCATTGTAACAATACAGTACGGATGTATCAGTGCTGCGATTGGTTTGGTCTCTCGAGCTCTGAGCAAACATGGCATATCCACTGTCAACAGGGCTGAAAAATAGATTTGATGTGTGTGCAATATACATAAAGAAACAAAGCCTCTTTAAGGAAATACAGCAGTCGAGCCAAGAAAGGTATTATAAAATGTATCATATGAAAAAGGCATGCTTTTCTCTTTTTCATCTTGAAAGTTTTCTCCCAAATTCCAGTGTCATTGGGTAGCCGTTGTTATGTGTTAATAAAGCACTTGTTATTATACACAATAACCACAATTTGATTTTTGTGTTTCAGTGCAAAGAGATACCAAATGATCTTGTGTAAGGAATGAGTTGAGCCTTTTTTTTTTTTTCTCTCCAAGTCCTCCTAAACCAGTGCTACATGCATAAATCACCCGCCGAGCTCCCACAGTCTATCCTCTCTCTGTCCATGTCAGGCTTTGCTTCTTCCTTTCTCTGAGACTCAGAAAGGTGTTAACACTGGATTTTTTGTCCCCTTCTCCAAAGGGTGAGGGGACGAGGGAGGAGGAGGAGGAGGAGGAGGAGGAGGAGGAGAAGGAGGAGGAGGGGGGTTGTTAGTTTATAGAGTCACCACTGTCACCACATTGACAAACACACACAATGAACAGCACACAGACGGCAAGTGGAAGAAGCGAGAGACGGAAATCAAGAGAGAGGACGGAGGATGGATGAACACAGGGCCTAGCGCTGAGAGCGGCGATGATGATGTACCCGTTTGCCCTCTGAGGTGGCGGCGGCGGTGGCGGCAGAGTTGGCGGGGGGCCGGTTGGCAGGCTCTTCCTGGGGGTAGTGGGACGGGGTATCGGTCAGATACACCTCCACGTCATCAGGCACTTCTTCCAGGAAGTTAGAGGGAACCAGACCGCGGTGGCCGTTGATCTCTCCCTGCGACGACGGAAAAGGATAAAGATGGTTTGACAGCGACCACCCTGCCTGTAATCAGTGCGCTAAAATCCTTAATTTACAATTAACACAGTAAACACATTGCTGTTAATAACAAGGAAAGGATTGTATGCTTATAGTTCCCACGTTTCACTGTCTTTATGACAGTTTCAGGTGCAGAATGAGACCATTCTCTATTTGCTGCATGGTCAACATGAAGCTAGTAGCCTAGCTTTGGATACGGATTGGAAACAGGAAAAATTAGAAAAAAAAACCCTGCCTACCAGCACCTCTAAACATGAAAACATCATGTTTGTTTAATCTGTATTAAAACCAACGTGGAAAATGGCAAAACATCCAAGCATCACTCACATAATAGAATCCATCTTCATCGATGTCTCCAAACACAGCCATGATGTCACCAGCACAGAAGGTGAGCTCAGCCTATCAGGAGAAAGCAAGACAGAAGGATTTACAAGGACTGTGATCCAGGTAAAGTCTCCATTATTTGGTTATGTGTCATCTTATACAGCACTTTGTTGGCGCTCTAAATGTGTGTGTTCAGCATTGGGTCCTTAGCAGTTAGCGATACCTCCACATCCACATTCGGGGAGCTCTCTCTGGGGTCGTAGTCGTACAGAGCCACCATCCTCCTCGAGGCCTGATCTCGACGCTGCCCTCTTCTGTTTTGCTCTGGAAGCAATAACGGATGGCATGTTTACAATCAGACATTTCTGCACCGCACCTACAGTATAGTGGGTAAGCTGATCTGTAACTGTTCATGAGCTGGTCATCCTGTGTAGTACCTATTCTGTCCACAGGGGTGCTGAGGGGCAGGAAGCCCTGTTTGATGAGCTGGTCCATGGTCTCCTCGTCCTCCGCCCTGATCTCTGACACCATGTTACAGGGGATCAGCCCCATCCGGCCCCTCACCTCTCCTCGGTAAAACCCATCGGTATCTTTATCACCGTACACCTGTCGGGCAAGAGCGTGGGAGAGGGATCTTTAGAGACACGATGTTCAGTGTTTCTGTTATTGGGACAGTCATGCCAGTGATCTTCAGTGAGATTCTAGTGAGAGTTATAGTAGAGTTATAAAAAATACAAAAAGCTATTTCATTTTCAATGAGCATGTTTTTTTTATGTCAATTTTAGAATTTTTTATCCATATTTGTCAGCTGCTTCAAATGCATTTTTAATAGTAAAGAAGAGCTTAAAGGATGAACAAAGATTCAAGACTTTAATGTGTGTGCAGTAAGTTTAATTTAATTGCAGGAAAGCAATTTTACTGAGAATTAATCAAATGTGAATCTTGAAAAAACAAACAATAGCGAAGGGTGAAGTCAGTCTGATGGAACTGTATTATAACTGAACATGCTTTCTGCAATAACTGCACACTGAAACAGCCATTTATGACTTATTGTAGGCCAAAATACAGCAAGACAGAATGTTGCTTAATTGCAACTCCCACCCTAATGATCTGCCCCTCTTTGAAGGGCAGCTCCTCGTCAGCTGCATCTGGGTTGGGGGACATGGACAGAGGATCGTAGTCAAACAGGGCCACAAAGATCCGGAAGGACTCCTCAGGCTCTGACTCATCGTAGTACGTGGGAGAGCGGCGATCCCGATCCCTGTAGCCATCTTACACACATCGAAGACAAACACATTCCATCATCCTGCATCTCTAGAAAGAGCAACCTATCAACGTGTTCAAACACACAAAACAGGGAGGAGACTTTGTTTCTTTGAGCTCAGCAACTAAACTTTAGAATCATTTGGTAATGAAACCTACTGCTGCATACAGTGTATACCACTTCTATGATGAGCAAGTCAACATATCGATGTGTCTTAGCCATGCTTCAAAATGAAAATGAAAATGAAAAATAATTAGAAGATTTGTCTTAACACATCTTATTGATTTCCTGTATGCATGACAGATTTGATTTTCCTGTCCAGCTAGAAGTCTGCCTGTCAGCATGCAGGAAGAAATCCATGGTGAGTCAACTATTTAAATCATTTCTGAAGCACACACGCGCGCACACGCGCACACACACACACACACACACACACACACACACACACACACACACACACACACACACACACACACACACACACACACACACACACACACAGTGTACTTTTATGTGTGAATACGCAGTGAGAGACAGATGAGGAGCAAGACAAACCATGGTGCAATGCACAGAGAATGTGACTCATGGACACGACACCAGAAACACAAGACTGCATGCAACAAGAACTCTAAAAAAAAATGTAAAAAAAAATGCACCTAAAGGTTGCGATACGACTCCTTACGTCTATTTTCACTTCATATAAAAGCAAAAACACTGAGTGAAATTCTGAGATTTACAGCAAAATCCAAAACTTCCCACACCTTGCCAAGCTTCGTAGCAGCTAGAGGCCTAAAGCAGTGATGGCAGAGTTGTTGTGGAAGTCATTTATTTGAATTTGCGATATTTGGGGGGGGAAAAAAACAGCTAGCAATGTGTGATATGGTTGGCTAATAGCTTTTATTTTGTCTGAATAATACAAGCATGATGTGAAATGCAAAACTGCATTTCCAACAGCTGATATTTAGAACTCAAGAAACTCAAACAACTAAAGGAAAACAAAAAAAGCAGTGAAGGTGTGCTCTCTAGTAAATCTACCACTATTATTTCGTCAAAATGTCATGCATGAATGTTCTCATTAAAAGTGTTGTATGTGTGGTTGTACCACTAAGGGGAGGGGGGGGGGGTTTAGCAGGCATCTGGAGTTCAGTGCAGTGAGTGAGGCATTCTCTGAGCAGTCAATCAATCATTTATCATCTGCAACTGTGGGGAAAGCTCATCCTGGACCCCAGGTATGGCTTGCCAGTGGGGGGGGGACCACCATTTCAGTGCAGTGCAGTCATGCTGTTCAACTGTAAGCATAATAATAACTATTATTATTTGGAGACAGAGAAACAGGCACTTGCAAGTGTCCACAGCTACTTCTTGCCGGGGTTTTTTTTTGCCAGTTGCTGGTGGCCCTCTGTTGCCATGCTGTGGTGGTAGAAACAGGACTGCAGGCACATACCATGGGGAGACCTGGTGCCGCCCATGTGCCTGCGGGAAGGCCTCGTCCTGTGCCGAGCTACTCTGCCATAGTAACCATCCTCGGTGATGGGGTTTCCCTCACTGTTATTCTCAAAGGTTACCTCTACAGGAAACACCAATTAGAGGTTCATGGGGTTACAATTGCAAAGCTCAACATTCCTCTCCCAGAAGGTTAACTCAAGGCTTGTCTCGCCGCCTAAAGCGTCTTATTGTTTAGACACAAGGTAAAAGCAAATAAACACAGGAAACTACAATGGTAGAACTATTAGATTAACACATCAGCGTGTAGTGCAACTGTGCACAGCAGGTTACGAAAAGTATCAGCTTGTTGCATCATAAAGAAATCCCTGCAGGATGTTCAGGTAGTGAAGGGCATGAGCATGGTTCATAGACACAGATGTGATCTGGAGACACGGAGAAGCTCATGGTGTTTTTTTTGTTTTTTTTTTAACGAGAGCAACAAACAACTTCAGTTCTACGGCAGAGAAACACGTTTTTAAAAAGACATTCTGTCGCCGCCCGCCCAATACTGACCAATGGAAGGGACCATTAGAGGTCGTCTCTGAGGCTGGGAATTGCCATGATGGACCCTCCTCCCGGTCTCCCGGTCATGACGGCCTCCGGCGGGAGTGTTGCTCTGAAATGCACATAAACGACAGGAAACATTCGCAAACATTAAACATTCACGAGCCGCTCACAGACACATGACTCGCCAAAAAAACAAAAAACGGTGTGTGGAAAAAAAAACAAAAAACGCAGGTCGCACAAATTGTATGTAAACGAAGTCATGCAGCACTCACGGGCAGGCACACTGAAACACAGACGCATAGACACGCACTCGGACACACACAAGCCCACGGGAAATTTAAACATTCCAACATTAAGCAAAGGCTGGGTAACATACTACTGAATTCAAAATGTGTCAAAAAGGAAAAGAATGGTGTCATGGAGATAGCACCCAATGCTACTGTGGCGTCGCCTTTCACCGTGCTTAGTTCAAACCCGGTCCCTCCCTGTGTCACTCTCCAAGGTGCTGAAACACTCTAGCTTCGTTTCCCTCCGTGAAGCGGAAACATCCAAACCCACTTTCTTTCTCTCAATAGTGCCGAAACATTAAAAGATGCTCTCAGACTGCATTCTCAGGCTGCTCCACGTTACCTCCGATAGCCAGTACCATCCACCATCTACCCACTATAATCCCATCACATGGCTAAGTAGAGAAGATTACACCCAACAGGATAATGTTAGCACTTTAGCAAACGTTGCTGACTGAGATCACAAACATGGGTCCAGACTGCATAATCATAAACTTTGAAGATGTTTCTCTTCACTGATTGGTTGATACGCAGCCTGAAAGCCTTGAAACCCATTCTCTCCCTCTCTCTCTCTGCTGCTCTCCGCGGTGCTGAAACCCGGTTTCCCTTCCCTCGTTTTCTACCAATTTGAATTCAACTCGGCACACTCACTAACAACACATACTAAATGCAAGTCCAGGCAGCAGTCTCAATTGAAGTATCTGTGCCAGTGCAGTTCTCAACGTCATAATAAATTTGGGAGGTTATGACTCTTGGGTTTAGAATAAGTGCAAAGAACTGCACCTTGGGTGTGTTGTGCGAGTTGCGTCGACGTCCCTCTTCCAGCTGCATCTCAGAGTACAGCTCCTCCTCATCCTCTTCCATGATGTCAGACAGGTCAGAGCCCCGGCTGCTTTCGCTGTGATACTCTTCATTGTGACTATAGTGAGGCTTTTGGCAGTCACGCACACACACAAACACAAACACACAGACGCAGTTGTTTAAGTCCACATACGCACAGACATGCACACACCAAACACACATGGATGGGCAAACACACGCATGTGAACACACACGGAGACACGGGCAAAAAGGAGTGTACGCATGCGATCGCCCAGACATGCATGCGCACACGCGTCCAAACATACACACGCGTGAGAGGTTGTCCATTGGAGAATCACATTGGGACAAAATAAGGTGAGCGATTCGTCGCTCGTGACGTCGTGCTTACCGGCCTCCCGAGCTCAGAGCCTCTGAGGAACTCGTCGACCGAGGGTCCTCGCCGGCGGCTGCGTGCAAACCCTTCCTCGTCTTCCTCCTCCTCGTCAGAATGATGCTGGTGAAATGAACGACCCTGCTCTCCGTATCTGCCCTGCCTCCTGTCCCCCTGAAAACATGCACATCAAGTGAGTAACGGAGACATCGGTGGGACTTGTTCTTCGTCTTGTCTTTTATAACTTTGATAACTGATGCATTTAAATAGGAATAAACAGAGGATTGTGTCTGAAAACAAAATATTAAGACTTTATGCGCAAAAGTGTACATAGATCCCTGCATACTCTTTAATTTACAGGTATTTATCATTTAATTACATTTATTTTTTGACTGACATTCCATGTGTGTGAATGAGTTCAGCATTTCCATTTTCACCAGACCTTGCCACTTTCTGCTGCCACCCTCTGTGCTGCTTCTCTGGCGATGGCTTTAGCCACGGTGTCCGGGATGAGCGTGCCTCGAGGTTGAGGGAGAATCCTCTGGGGGGAGGGGGAGCGTGGATTGGGAGGGGGAGGGGCCTCAAGGGTGTGGCCTTGCATGGGCACAGGGGGCTGGGAAGTGGGGGAGCGTGTGGGGTCCCAGCCAGGCTGCCCAGGTGGGAAAGCGCCCCCGTGGTGGGCGGCGTGCTCTTTGGCATCCAGGTCTCTGGCACATACTGGTCTCTGAGGTATAGGGTGGTGATGGGGTTGGGGTAGCAGAGGCAGTTGGTGCTGGGGCCTGGGACCTTGGTGGGGGGGGCGAGGCTGAAGGTGTAGGGGCTGGGGGTGAGGATGTGGGGGTCGGAGCTGGGGTTGCGGGGGGCCACCTGGGTGAGGGAGCCTAGGGTGAGGTTGGGGGTGAGGAGGGTGGGGTTGGAGTGGGAGTGGTTGTCCGTGTGCCTGGGGGGGAGCGGGAAGTTGGGGCAGGGCATGAGGAAGGTGAGGGGATTGGAGGTGGGGTTGAGGATGGGGGTGTGTAGGGGGGCCAGGGTGGGGGTGTGTAGGGGGACCAGGGTGCGGGTGCGTAGGGGGTCCAGGGTGCGGGTGCGTAGGGGGTCCAGGGTGGGGGTGCGTGGGGGGTCCAGGGTGGGGGTGTGTAGGGGGGCCAGCCAGGTGCATTGGAGGTGGCAGGGGGATTGCAGGTAGAGGCACGAGGAGGTTGTTTGGAATGACGGCGACTTGGGAGTCCTGGGATTCTCCCTGTACTGACAGCGTCCTCACGATGACTTCCCTGGCCTCCAGGCACTGAATCCTCGTCAGCTCGACAGTCACGTAGTCGGCCATGGGGAACAACACTTCAGCTATCTGGAATTAAAAAGAGAAAATAAAAACGTTTTCTCATTTGAGCCACATTAAGACTCCAAGTCCAAGCTAAGAAAACGGTGAGTGTTGTCTTCAGTATGTGAAACTGCCGTCACGGCCTCAACATACTGCGGTGATTTACTCTGGCAGTCAACAGAGGGAGTGAGAGACCTTTCCCAGACGTTCACAGGGCCCAGATTGAGAGGCTTGCACTAAACATGAACCGCAAGTAGGTGGCGCTGCTGTGTGCATTGAGGGGACCGATGACATAATGCCAAACTTAACAACAGAGGATATAACCGCCCCATCTGGGATGCATGTTCCAAGATTTCATCTGCATTACATATGATTAAAACAAGTTATTTACACTGTATCTCCACTGCATTAACATATGAATTCCATGCTTGTGGATTGAAGAAATCAAATTGACCCTGAAGCCAAGATGAGCTCCTCACCATACATTTTAACAGAGAGTATAGTCTTGGTGACTTGCTAACTCACCCTCTGTCCTTTTGTGCAGACTGCGTAGCCGACGACATTTGCCCCATTAGATGTGCCTGTGGGTGAGAGGGCGGGGGTCTTCCAGCGGACCTGCAGGACCCCTGGAGCCTGCCCACAGAGCACCTGTACATCATGGGGAGGCTGGGGAGGGCCTGGCAGGGGGAGAAGAAGGGCAAGAAAAGGGGGGAAACTAAAAGTTGTGTCATAATTTACCATTTTAATATATATCTACTCACATAAAAACAAGAGGACGGGGTGTGAAGCATTCATCAAATGGACAAAGTGGCACGCACACGACCATGCACAGAAATGCTCACATACAAGAGGGGAGTGAGGTGGGGGTGGGGGTGGGGGGGGATTCAGGAAACAACAGACTGGATTCATTTATAATTTGCCCTGCATACTGAATTTTGTGATCATTACATAACACCTTATTCAAACTTTGTAGATATACACAGTCCACGTGGATACTTGTGAACGCCCCCCACTAGCTATGTCACATTATCACAAGTCGTTGTGTGCTGTGTTTATAGAATGCCATTTAAGTAAATGCTTAATATCATTATAATGACGTTACACTAAGTGTTGTTTAAGCTAAGAACTGAGTACTTAAATTAAATCCCCTTACTATAGTACTTTGTTTTGCTCCATCAAATGTGAACAAGTGTGTCTTTCTCTGGTCTGTATCATAACCTCATACTACTCTTTATGAGAGGAGAAACAGGGAAGGTAAAATAAAACAATGTGGCCTCCTGAGAGATGCTCTGCTCTCTCCGCATGCAGGACACAATCCAGAGAGACTAACTACAGCCCGTTCTTTGTCTTCCTCTCTCCTGGATCACTGGGTAAAACATGCACAACTGCATCCAAGCAGAGGCAAATGCACACTCATACAAAATGGTCATTTCAGTGAGCAGAAGAGAGGCACTGCTTTATATAGCACTGCTTACTACGGGCGAGGCTATAGGCCGAGGGAATGACTCATCCGAATAATAGCTGATCATATGGAGTGATGCGTGACTTCTCTCTAAATCGGTGATATGCTCGGCGCAGTAAGCAAACTTGGGCAAAATTGCATTTGGATTTGGTTTCTAAAAAAGGAAAGTAAATGGATTTCAATTTCAATAGACACATGAATGACATCATTGTTTGAAAATTGGAAATAATTTGCCCCATAAATGCCATTTTGCCCAGATCACTTTAATATGTGGGAATTATTCTCAGGGTTCATGACTGGAACGCTCTTCCGAAAGTATCATGGCATTAATGTCACTCTGCCCACTGGTTTGCAATAGAAGAGAATCATTTAGTGCTCAGACATTTTGGAAACCCAGCCCAGGACTGATGTTTCATTCTGACCTGTTCTGCAATAGGGTGTTGGACCTAGACAAAATACAATACACAACAACGGCATGGTAAGGCAATGCTGTACTCTACTTGTGCAGCACAGTACAATAACCTTCATATTGATATGGCATGTCACATATTTAATCTGGCGTCATCAGAGTGGTATCAGTCCTTCATCTCCATAGATTTGTTTAAAACATGTAAAAAGCAGACATGACAAACGTGCATGTATTATTGATATTGCATCTCTATGTATAGTAAAGAGCTCTGCTAACCTGCAGCCTGTGTGCAGAACTCCACACCAGTTTCTTTCCTCTCTCTCTGCTCCAGAGGCAGTTGCCATGGCACCTGGTGCGGCTGTGCCACCACCGTCACTTTGTAAACTGTCAGGGGCTTCAGGTTGATGAAGCGTAGTCTATACCTTCCCGGCTTTACCACTGCGTGCTCCACCCCGTCCAAGAACACATTGTGACCGTAGTTACTGTTGCTGGGCAACCAGGAGAGCTCGGCAGTGTCGCGCTGGATGTCGTCCACCCGGAGGCCGCACGGCGCCACCACCACGTTGGCTCCCACCAGCAGGGTGCAGCGCAGCTCGTCCGACAGGCCGCGGTCCGTGGCGCTCTGCACCGACACGCGGTGGACGCAGCCGTCCAGGTCCAGCTTCTCCAGCAAACACTTGGTCCGGCCGCCGTACGCCGTACTGGCCCGGAGCTCCCCGTCGACTAACACGTTGTAGCCGGAGACGTTCCCCCAGCCCAAAGGCACTAGCGGAGGCTCCCAGGCCACGATGACGCTCCGTGCCAGCTGCTTGATCAGGTTGATCTTTCGGGGATAAGGCACGACGTCTTCAGCCAGTTCCTCAGGGTCCAGGGGCCCCCCTGTCCCATTGCTACAGGGAACCAAGGCGTTGGCTGAGCCCAGGAGGCCGTCCTGGGAGGCACCTCCATCATATGGCACCAAGGCCCGGGACATATGGTCCAGTGGGCCGAGGTCTTCCCCTCCGTCTCCGGACTCAATCGCTAATTTTTCCTTGTCCTGGACAAACTCCACGAAGTTGGAGGGGACAAGTCCTCGCTGGCCATCGAGCAGCTCCCCTGTGACGCAGAAAGACAGAGAGATCAATAACTCAACACTGTGCCTCATTCTTCCCATTGATGTTGGAAAACTCTCTTTTCCTTGCGGGGTGGGAGAGAGTCGGTGAGATGAGAAGCACACAGTATGTACTCTTCCCTAACTTGCAGGATTTACTGCTTCTCTAATGCTTCCTTTGTACTTTCTCCAGTAAACACAGAACTCGGAAAAACTGTCAACATTTCGACCAATGTGAACTTAAGCTCACCACGTTTGAACATTTCCAGGAACACCCCCGAGCATGTAGATGCTGCGGTCAAGGCAGAATAAAAAAAACTGCACTGTCGTTTGTTTTTTTCCCCCCAAAAGGGAAGAAGTTTGTCATCAAAAAAAGAAGCTCCTTATCATCTTGTCCTTCAATCCCCTTTTCCACAGAGGGCTGGGAGACCTTTAAGACCATCTGTGTGTGTTTGCGTATTTGTGCGCGAATGAGTGTGTGTGCCGATGATTAAGTTGAGCCCTGCTGGATTAGTCATCAAGCTAAAAGGGACCAAGGTCTCATCTTGACAACAGCTTGGTCTGAAGCCCGAGTCTCTCTCCTGCGTGGTAAATACAAGGCTCCTCCACAACGCCATGCATTCTCACTGCCCACAGCTAATGAATCACTGCAGCCGAGTACTACTGTGTCTGCAGTGGGCTGCGCTGTCTGCAGGATCGCTAGTCAGGGGGGATTAGGATTGCCTCTGATGGAGAGGCCTTCATAATTCTAAAGAGATTAGAAAGAGAATCACTCCAATCACCAGTTTCTTTTTCTTGGTGACAGTGGTGAACTGACATAGAACATACAAACAGGTGTAGGCCAAATAATGTAATCCTTAATTTCACTCAAAAGATATATAGAGATCTCTAGATCATGCGCATGTATGATAAGGAAAGCTGTAAATATAACTAAATTATAGAGTAATAGATCATTATTAAACGATGATGATGCACACACACACGTTATCACTGCCAAGCATCCTCTGCTACAGTAGAAGACGAGGCAAAATTAGAATTGAAAAGCAAAAAAAGGACACCTGTCGTCGTACTGTAATCTTCGATCTTTGTCTTTTACATTTGTTAATTAAATGCCTGCATAAGCTTGACTTCAAGCTGATAATTATTGCCCATTGGAGTCTTGTTTCACTTCTCACCCTGATAGAAGCCGTCATCGTCCATGTTTCCATACACGTACAGATACTTTCCAGCCACGAGGGGGAGTTCTGCTTCAGGATGCTCGTTTGGTCCATCGTAAGGGTTGTAACTGAAAGGAGAAGTTTCTTTTTTTTAATTAATTTGTAAAAAAAGAAGCAGTTGATACATTTTAATGTGCAATAAAAGCAACACATCCCTGAAGCTGATCTCATTCACCTGTATCGGGCAGTGCAAAGGCGGACCTGGCCTGTGTAGCGAGGCTTGGACCGGGGCGATGGGCTGACCTCATCCTCCATCTAGCAAAGGAAGTCATTCACAGACTTGAAGACGTGGCGAGTTATTCATGCATTAATGCGACCGCGGTGTCACTCGGACCCACCTCTGAAGGGGTCCGCTGTCGGGGGCTGCTGGGGCGGTCCATCGTAACGGCGGAGGATTTGACAGACAGCAGTTCTGCTCTTCCTCTGTCTCCAGTCCGGGGTGTGCAGGGCAAGAACTGGGAGATCAGTCGCGGCGTGTTTGCCGCGCTCTCATTGCCTGCGAGACATCGATTTCAATAGCAAATAAAGAGCAACTGTCATTCCTTCTGCACCCATTTGCTGCTCATTGTACAGCTATTGATCTCCCGCTGAAGCGAGTGTCCGGCAAACACTCATTCATGGTAAAGGCTATTCCACACACATCAACGCCTCACATCTGCAATGCATTTGTCCTTAAATACCACTGAGGTCCCCAGGGGAGAAAAAACAACACACACACACACACACACACACACACACACACACACACACTTGAAAAACGAAATAGAAAATAGAAAACTGAGAGTGTGAACAGCTGAATTCCTGGAGGAAATTAAAGTCAGTCAACAACATGGGTCCACTCAGTGGGTTCTTGTGGTTTGTGAGTGAGTAATATTATGCATTAGCACAAAGGCATCAGTGAGTCCCCCCCCCCCCACCCCCACCCCCCCTCCACTGTTTCAAGTGAAGAGAAAGATAAAACAAGACTTCCAGCACTTCAAAGACCTCTGGTCTGTGCCAGACTGTATAAATCTACATCGCTGATACAGCTCTATCTGCTGCCTCTGCAGGTTGCACTACGTGTCGTTAGAATACTAATGTATTGAACCACATTCATGTCATACATCAGGCCTGTGATCAATTAGGGGACATATTGATTATGAACAAGAGGTACTGCTATTAACGGCGTCCACCTCTGGTCAGGAGTGAGCCGATCCAGCTGTTGTTGTGAGCCGTCTGGGGGATTAGACCAGGTTACATTCTGATCACAGGCCTTTTGATCACATGTGATTTGGTGGATGCTTTTATCCAGAGTGCAGTGTTTATTTTATTTATTTTAATGGTAGAGGACCAGTGAACACCCATCTTTTTCTCCACAGATTTAGCATTGTACTTCTATAGCATTGTCAGACCAATGATCAACATCATCACAGCAGAAACAATATATATTGTGTTTTCATTCTGCATCCTTCCCCTTTAAAGCACGCAGTGCCACAATCAGCAGTGAATACATACATTAAATCAATTCAACAATTATAAACCATCTCCATAACTTAGAATAATAGCAATAAAAATGATAATGAATTGCAGAAAATGTTAAAAAATGAGCTGAGACCACTGACCCACCTGTCTCAGTCCGGGCTTCGAACCCAACGATGACTTGTGAGTGTTGCTTCTCTGATGAGAGGCGGCTCTGGGATGTGCAAGCAGGATTAATCTTCAAGATGTCCACAGTATCTGATTGCAAGCGGAAATTCAGCAGCTCGTTGGACAGCTGGTGGAAGTGTTCACTCTGTGACCTGCATTTCTGCTCCAGGTCACGAACCTTGACCTTTGATAGAGAACGAAGAAAAAAACGATTCATGTATTAATCTGTGAATGCTAATCTAACACAGAACCAATTAAAAAAGGATCCCTAAAGAGATTTTTTTTTTTTTTTTTTTTTTGCATATAACAGCATGTTCTATTGCGGTCTAATCAAAGCATGAGGGAGTGTAGAGTCATCTCCACTGCTGCGGCTGCTGACTCATAACACTGTTAAACTGATAAGGAAGCCCGACTACTGCAAAGAGTTAAGAGGATTATAACACTTACAGTACAGACATTAAAGATGTCATATCATAGATATATCGGGGGAAGTGAAGGGAGAAGGATGGGCAGTACAGTGATTACAGAAGTACTCGATCTCATTCAATGCACACATATGGATTCTCAATTTGCACAAAATACCCACTAAAGGCTTTTGAAAGCTTAAGTGATTTGCTGGAAATTCACACATGAAACTAATCTGGGAGGAAAATAAATACCTGAAACATTCTGTCCTTATTGTTCTGTTTAGACAAAAAAAAAAAAAAGTTGGAGACAGAAACAAATAAAGAAAGAAGAAAAATTAAAAGAAAACCATAGTGAAGATAATAAATTAAATAGTAATTGATGCAAAGGAGGAAAAGAGAAATGCCAAACAAAATATTTATCAGTGCAGATAAATATGCAAAAAGCAACATGAAATTTAAGTGAAAGAATCTGAAAAGAAAGACAAATCTGAAAAAGACCAAGCCTACAAAGAGACTATTCCAACTGTTTCCAACTCAGGCTGCTTGCTCAGTGAAATCATTGTCAAGTGCTTCGGATGAAGAAAACGCGACCTTACTTGAAAAGGAGTCTGCGACCTATTGTCGTGACAAAAGGATTAAGAGTGAAATGAGAAAATTATTTTGAGTAGACGAGCCAGTAACAAGTATCTTAAAGACTGATGAAACACAGCAGGTGAGTGATTTGATCACAGGGACATTAAGTATTCAACATTAGCTTGGATGCAGGATTTACTATTGTGAGATTTCCGAGGGATACAACATAACGGCAGTACAGAGAGCCGACTGGGAGACAAAGGACGAGGTATGAGCTGCAAACACAGAAGTGGAGTAACTGTTGCTTTAGTTTCTCTAATGTATGAGTCACAAGCTGGTGTGTGGTGAGTCCTGAATAACCTACACGGTATTATTTGTTCACTACTTCTGGAAGAGACCAGTAGACGGTCTGTGGCATTCAAATTTCTAGCTGTAATTTATGCCATGCATGCCACCCGTTTCAGGGCAGAGGGCAACTTGTTTATAGTACCTTTATCTATTAGAACAGAGGTCTTCAACAGGGGGTCCGGGACCCCTAGGGGGTCCACAGAGTTACTGCAGGGGGTCCCCAAACTTTTTTTTTCCTTCCAAAGATTTAATTATGTCCAAAAAAACACCTCAACATGAATACATCCTATAATAAGCAAATAGAAATCTTCCTGATTGTTTAATATTATGTTGTGAAATTGTGATGTAGAAATGCCAATATAAAATTAAAATATTAATTTGTCAATTATTATTTTAATGGCTTAGCATTGTATACTACAAAGTACTGTTATACATGGCACTAAAGGCACTGCACAATTTTATATGATATGTAGGGGGTCCCTCCACCGGGTCACTATAAGCCAGAGGTCCTTGAAGACCTCTGTATTAGAGCCATCAATAATCCAAATCTACTTCCTGTATATAGAATTTATTTACATATAGTGAGCAGAGAATTGATTTAAGAAACTTATGAATCATCATAATCTCATGTCTTTGCTTGACTGAGATTTCTTTGCATCCATAAAATGTAACCCACATTGTGGGATTGTTAGCAAAAGCAAACAAGCAAACCTCCTTTTATGTTTTTTTTTTTTTTTTTTTCTAAACACAAGTTATGAAGTGCCTTAAAGGAAAAAGAAAATGGAAAGACAGAGATAAGAGAAAACAATAACCCACAAAATAAAAAGTATAAAATGAAGAGAAAGCCGGAGGGTGTTATTATGATTTTTAAATGTGTGTACATGTCATGGACATTACTTTCTCATTCTATTGTTTTTTTTTTCAAACTGACATTTGGTAGAATAGTTTCCTCTACAAGTGGTTATTTAAGCATTAATCATTTGAACATGAATCTCCACTAAATTGATACGCCTTGTTTAAACGCTGCAGGACTCCTTAATCCACACGGTCTAATATTACGAGAAACATCCTGCTTGAAACGGATCTAAAGTGTCTCTGAGGTGAAGCTCTGTGTTGCTTCACGTCGCTGTACCTCTAACAGGTGTGCTCCTTCCTCTCGGTCAGCCTGAACCCGAGCTCACGCAGCACAGCGAGGAAAACACACCGTGGCAGCTGACACAGTGATCACGGTCCGCCAGGAAGAACAGACAGCACACAGCTGACACGCTGTCAACCCAATACAGCGGTTGATCACAGCGCCGGTACTCCAAGAGATGACTACTCCTGATGGCTCTGATGAGCAGGACCATTTATTTAGGGTGGGTGGGGGGGGGGGGGGGCTTTAGTGTCTAAGTAGTGGCTGATAGCAGGAGTAGAAACATCTTTGTGTCCTTTGAGCATCTGCTTGGATGTATTTGTGTCTATTTGTTTCTCTTTGAAAAGGCAACCAATGCAAATCCAGGACAATAAGCAGGTGCACGCAGACAACAGAGAGAAAGCTGACAGATTTCTGAGGAAGCGTTCATTGTTCGGCTCTTTGATGAGCATATCAAAGCCTGCGTGGTCGAATCCAGTGGGTATTCTGAGTATATTTACATATGATTAATTAGAATGAGAATGTGCTTTTTAGCCTTTTATTCAGCTTTGTGTGGTGTGCAAACAATTAGCAGTAAAATAATGCTGCAGCAGGACAAAGAAACGGCAAATGAAATGTTTAAAACTACATCTTTTTTTCAAATCGTAGGCTCCACAGTGTTGAACATCAGGGTGATTGAGTGTATTTAAGACACGGTGAGGTCAAAATTCACAAACACAGAGCCACACATTTGGGCCAGAGTTGGCAAACAGTAAAATGGATCATTTAACATCTTAGACATTTCAGCAGCCTCAGATGTAACAAAAGCACTTGTAATTTAACTCCACGTGTTCCTTGCAGTAGTATTTTATCACTTTCTAAGCAGAGTAATGCAATATCCCAATATTTAAAATGTACCAGACAGAATCCTACACCTAGAAAAGAAGTCTGCACACTGAATGATGTTCACAAGGTATCGACAACTAGAAAGGCAACATTTTCAGCATCTTCCTCAGTAAGCTGAAACTCCATTTCAAATTAAATCTGCTGATTTGCCCTATTTGCCATTCTTCTGAGGTCTTTCTGCATTTTCTGACACAGCAGCAACGCTCCTATGACAGTGATTCAGCGCAAACTGGCTACTGACACATCAATTACTGAACGAGAAGCTTCGGTTCGTCACTGCTCTTATCGCACAAATCGGGGACAAAGGAGCGTTACGTAGATAGTATAAAAACACACTTGGCCACGGCCATACCTTTTGCAGTTGATTGATCTCCTTCTGCTTGGTGTGAAGGGCCACCAAGGCTCGCTCATGCTCTATCTGCAGCTGCTGCTTCAGCTCTACAGCCTCATGCAGATGCTGGAGACAAAGAGAGAGGGACAGGATGAGGCTGTTATTTTCAGTTTTCAGAAATGTTGAACTATTACCTTTAAAGTCAGATTTGTAAAACAGAAGAAGTACAGCGGTGTGTATCAGATGCAACTCACTGTATACTGACTCAGACAAAGCCGTAACGCATGGTCACCCACGCCGATCCTAAATCTACCCTTTCCCAAATTAGCCGAGTCATAACTATACAGTATCTATCCACGGAGTCCTGGCCGGCTGACACATCTCGCAGAAGCAGAGTTAAGTCCGTGAGATGTTTCTGCAGGATTAAGAAGAAAATGCAGCTTAAAAAGCTCTGACATTCATCATTGCCTCTCTGTGTTCTCCCTCCCATGAAAAAAAAAGAGAAAAAAAAGAAAAAGAAAAGCCTCTTTACCTCCCGGAGTGGCTTCGAGGTGTCCTGAGCAGGCAGCCACTGCTTTGCATAATCAGTGAGAAGTTCTAAGCTGCAGAGGACTGGGCTGGCAGAGAGGCTGTCACTGAAAACTGCTTCTTTTTTTTTAACTCTTGAATATTCACGGAGGGATTGATGAACTCACCCGCTGTTTTAAAAACAGATCCAGACATTCATTTTAAACCAACAACCTGCTTTTCACGTCAGCAGCTCCCGCCCTTAAGGCTACTGCCAACCTTTCAGATTTCTCATTGGTCTAAACAATAAAGCTGTTCTATCAAGATCTTAGTCTCCGCTGTGTTGTAGCAGACAAGGTCTGAAGAGGTCGAAACTCAGGCAACAGGTGTGGTGGAGTTTTGACGTCCTCAGATAGTATAAATGTAGATCAATATGTGAGATTTGGACTCACACTTAAAAAGGAACTGCATATCAAGTATTTTATTACCAGATTATATAACTTCAAACCAAGATTGACAGCGCTGCATATCATTTGACTAAAGAACCCCCCTTTTTTTTAAATCAAGTCTGTCTTTTTCTTCTTTTTTTCCATGTTGTGTCTCCTCCATCGCTGCTTCCTCCGCCCACATCGCCCTGTGTAATTTTCTCTAAATAGTCTCTTTGTCTTCATAATCAATACACAATGAGAAAGTGACAAACCTTTCTTTGCTGTATTAGGGAGTGGGTCAGTTTTTTCTCAGATGGGTACATTTCTCTCTCAAATATCCTGACAAACAATCAATAGGAGATGCAGGGAGGCGAGGATTTGTAATGAGAGTGCCTCTCGCGGCGCAGAGAGACTGTGTCTGATTACTATTGGCAGACTACAACACGGTGGAAAAAAAAAATAAAGAGCCTCTCCATGAATCCGATGACACTTCGCCCCGTGAGCTGCGTCGCTTTCCTTCTAAAGTTTTCTTAGAAAACACATGGCAGATTTAGATATTTCCAAAAGAGGCAGCGAAAGTCGGGCTTGAAAAATCTCCAAATCTGACGAATGGTGTGAGCCAGAAGGAACCACTGAAGGGAACGTGGGATGAGTGAGTGCAGATGGGAATGCTGCAGCGATGTAGTGAGATATACAGTACGCCAGTGGAAAAACGAGATGGAGAGAATCAGGCGGTGATAAAGGAGGATGAAGGGTTCTATGGAAGGAACTATTCCAAAGAGTTAATCCCTGAACTATATTTAGATCCATTTACATAATGTAATCCATAAATGCAGATAATTACATTTGGGGGAAGGAATGTGTTACTTGAGGTATATATATATATATATATATATATATATATATATATATACATATATATATATATATGAAAAAATTGGAATGATTTGATCAAGTAATCCAAGAGTTCATCACTGAGGAGATTTTCATGGTCATGAGAGGAAAGACCATTCAGAGTTGCCATTATGTGAGGAAAAAGGACATTATATGTATGATTGGTATTTTACTTTTAGTCCCTACATTTTACAACAAATATCTGTACTTTCTACTCCTTACATTTTCAAAACAGGTCAATTTTAATGCATTTGAAGGGAATTATCCAATTTTTTACCCTTATGAATAGATCCAATTAGCCTTGCAAAAGAAAATTGCCACTAGAAATGGCCTTCATAGGGATACTTTTTACTTTATACTTTGAGAACATTTCAGAGCATGTACTTTTTCACTTTGACATGAGTAAAGAAGTTGAACCAGAGAATTTTTGAACACACTACTTCTACTTGAGTATAGAATATCCTTTTGACACTTCTCCTCTCACAGAAAAAAACTTATAATTAAAGTTTGAAATATATACTATGATGTCACAAGTACAAGGACACTGATTTGGAATGGAATGACCGGAAAGATGAAGAGCTGGAGTTATTAAAAAGGGAGCCTCAAGTGATATTTGTATTTGGGAATATATGGGATGAAAGCAAAGATAAATTCAGCCGCGCCTCACCTTCAGAACCTGTTCTAGGTCCTCCACTTTGCCTTGGAGTTGGCTCCTCTGCTGCTGGGCCACGTCTCTCTCCTGGCTCACTACAGCACAGGTCTGTCTCAGCTGCTCATAGTCCAATCGCACCTTCAACCAACATGTGAACGGGACAGAGGGACCAGACAAAGATAAAAACCAGCAAGAGGAGGTTAAGAGGATTATAAACAGCCATAAAAAGGTCAGCGGAGACACAGGTAAACAGAAAACAACAAAGTGAGGGAGAATACTTTAAATCCCTCTGTTCTTTCTTGTATCCAGATGTACCGATTATTATACTAAGAGGGAAAGAAGCATGTGATTTTTATGAGGTTTGTTTGTAGACCTACGTTTCACATTTATGAAAAGAGCTTGTTTTTTTTTGCTGGAGGGTTGATTGGGAGTTCACACTCTGAAGAGAAATTAATCAGCACATTTCAATTTAGCGTTGCTGAGACAGAGCTGCTGACTTGAGCTTTCTTTCTCGTTCCTTCATCAGTCAGAGGCCGTGAGATAAGCCGGTTCCTTTAAAAAGGTGGCCCCGCAGGATCAAGCAGAAGCATCCCTCAGTCATACACCAATCATCTCATTAACTGGCAGAAGAGGCGAGAATACAATAGATTAGCTCGCTTCATCGAAGTGCACAAAACTGTTGCAAAGGGAATGAGTTCATTCACATGGCAGAATTTATGATCGGAGCTCTAGTACCATCCGAGCTGTGTCACGTCGGACAAGCGGCAAAATAATCATTTCAAGCTGCATTTATCGTGATAATTTAATTAAATAAGGTGAGTTAAAACAATCTCTAACACTAAATCCTTCAATATCAATCAATATCTAATCAGATACACATATATATTAGATAAATATTTTGTCCTTAGCTGTGCTACTTAAATCAGTAGTATTCAAATACCTAAAAATTGTTATCACTGTCAAGTTTAATACACAGCAACAGCATAGAAGTGGAACATTGAGCCTAATACAAGCCCTACAGTAAATAATAATAAAAATAATGATTTTGAGTCGATATATTTCTTTTCGCAGATAGTCTTTTGAACTCCAGAAAAATTATAATTTATTTTCTCTGACTAATTCCTCTAATAATATCACCACTTTCTTCTGCTCTCTGCCTCTTTCATTTCTTCATTTTCTCTCCATGTCCCGTCCACCACATGCTGCCCTTACAAACCTGTCGCGTTCATTCACGCTGTATCTCTGGCCAGCCTGAAAACACTTTCTTCCCACTTCCTTTTTAATCTCTGTGCCCACCTTGTCGGTGCGCAGATGGCATCTTTTTTGTGTGGCACGCTGGAGCAAAAGCTCTGAGCCCGCGTTCCCTGGAAACGTGTCAAATCTGCCCCCTCTGTAAAAGTCACTATTAGCGCCAGAGTAGCTAATCGCCTACCATCACAGACTGTCTCCGTCTGGGTCCGTGTGTGTGTTTATGTGTGAAGTGGGAGACTGCATGACTGTGCCAGTGAAGACACATTGATGGCAAAGGAAACCTAGCAAGATTTCAATCCATATATTCAGGTTTTCATTCCATATATTCAGGTTTTCATTATATATATTCAGGTTTTCAATCCATATATTCAGGTTTTCATTATATATATTCAGGTTTTCAATCCATATATTCAGGTTTTCATTCCATATATTCAGGTTTTCATTCCATAAATTCAGGTTTTCATTCCATATATTCAGGTTTTCATTATATATATTCAGGTTTTCAATCCATATATTCAGGTTTTCCATCCATATATTCAGGTTTTCATTCCATAAATTCAGGTTTTCATTCCATATATTCAGGTTTTCATTATATATATTCAGGTTTTCAATCCATATATTCAGGTTTTCATTCCATATATTCAGGTTTTCATTCCATAAATTCAGGTTTTCATTATATATTTATTCAGGTTTTCAATCCATATATTCAGGTTTTCATTCCATATATTCAGGTTTTATTATATATATTCAGGTTTTCAATCCATATATTCAGGTTTTCCTTATATATATAAATTCAGGTTTTCATTCCATATATTCAGGTTTTCAATCCATAAATTCAGGTTTTCATTCCATATATTCAGGTTTTCAATCCATAAATTCAGGTTTTCATTCCATATATTCAGGTTTTCATTATATATAAATTCAGGTTTTCAATCCATAAATTCAGGTTTTCATTCCATATATTCAGGTTTTCATTATATATAAATTCAGGTTTTCATTCCATAAATTCAGGTTTTCATTCCATATATTCAGGTTTTCATTATATATAAATTCAGGTTTTCAATCCATAAATTCAGGTTTCATTCCATAAATTCAGGTTTCATTCCACATTCTCTTCCTAAACGGCGTTCCATAAAGAAGCAATATAAAGAATATGAAGAGACAACACATGATAACATATATGGTGATGATAACAAGGCTGCAGGTATATTGATCTGAAGAGATGGATCACAGACTGCAACATATGTTACAGCCGCTGTGCATTTGATACGTAGCACCTATATCACTCGTGGTGTAACATGCAATAGATTTGACCATTGATCATCGCTGTGTGTGCGTCCCTGCTTGTACACTACGTGTTCCAATGCCGTTACCTGGTCATAGTCGGACGTCTTCAGGTGGTGGTTGATCAGCTCAAGGTTCAGGCGATTTCTCTCCTTCAAGGCAGCATGGAGCTTCGCCCTCTGAATAAACAAGAGGAACAAAAGAGAGTTCAGCCCGCTGCTCCATTATGACACATTCTCTTTCTCAGCTGCAAAGACTTCCATGTCTGACTGCATCATGTATGCGAGCCACATAGCACAACTCCATCTTAAAACTATTATATAAGCGACAGATGAAAGACTCAGGTTAGTGCCGATCCCTCCCTCTGTCTGTATGCGTGTGTGTGTGTGTGTGTGTGTGTGTGTGTGTGTGTGTGTGTGTGTGTGTGTGTGTGTGTGTGTGTGTGTGTGTGTGTGTTGCTAAGCTTTCCTCCAAGATGCTGTCTGGAGGACAACAACCCACAGCTGCATACTGTCACCCTCCATTTGGTATGTGGCATTAGGAACAGACGGTGAGAGCCGGGGAAATAGAGGGGTGCACAGGAAGAAAGTGATGGAGGGCTAAAGGAAGGAAGTCGGGATGGAGAGATGGTGGGAACGAGGAAACGGGAAGCGAGGGAAAAGGTTTTGAGGAAGCAATATACAGGAAAAAAGAAACCAACTGATGAGATGAAAGGATGGAATGAGGGAGCGCTGAATGTGTCTGTTGAATGCTAAACAAGCAAATGGATGCATAGAGTAAAAACTGAGCCAGCTCAAGATGAGATTAAGTTGCACGCCACGTAAAAAAAAAAAAAGGATTGAAGAGAGGTGTGCAGTTCCCGTCTGCACTATCCGCTGCCCAGATTCACATTCAGAAGTTGTCATGCCGCTGGTGCTGCAGGTACTCAAGCGTTACATAATTACGCCAGACTCAAACTAGGGCAACGCTCTCCTCCTATCACAGCCCCGAGCATTCAAGAGACTGCGACTGGTCATATCCTGGCACATAATACCACTTCATGCTAGTGCACTGAGCTCATACCGTCGATCGTCATCCCCAGCACCCCGACTGTAATGTGTGGATAAGTCATTTTTATATTAGCAGTCGGGCCTTCTCTCTACGCAGCGTCGTCTTTGAAACAAAAAGCAACAGGAGTCGATCAAAGCTTTTTATTTCCGCGGCACGTCTAGCAGGATAACATGCCGTCTTCAAGACCAGGGTTTGTTTCAACATGTCTTAGTGATCTAAAAATATTGCCCCAAATAAAAAATAAGTAGATGTATCATCTCCAAGAGGATTTAATCCAATTGCCTTATAAATATGAGTCATAAACGGGTGAAAAAAAACACAATCTGACTGGCAAAAGATGCGTTCTAGTTGCAGAAAGCACAGCAGTCTGTGTCGATTTTATTCTACATGGATGAGCTGCATGTAAACACTAATACACCACACGTACTGTACATGCAAAATGCCCTCTTGAGCCTGATTACTATGATATACTCAAACGAAAAGAGGAGTTCCAGCAGTGAATGTCAGCTTCTGCAGGAGGAAAAGATTGTGCAGCTCAGAGGTTTACGATCAAATGTATCAGTACAAATCAAGGGAGTCAATAAACCCCTAGCCAGCAGGAGAAGAGAGAAAAACAGGCCAGGTTCACCCCCTCTCTTTGTGTGCAGGCACAGAGACGGCCACGGCTGTCGGAGGAAGACACAATCACACCGAGACGCAGATAGAGAACAGACAAGGACGGGAAGACACAGAGACTGGTGAGTGAGTTCACTCATTGCTCTTATTGTGTAACGCCGCCGCTGCATCACATCACTGCAGACGAGAGAGCAGCAGCAGGATTGCACAGAGCCACACCTAGCTACAGCAGCAGCAGCAGCAGCCACAAACGATCTCGTTCTTCTGCCGACGGCTGCTAATTACGGAGACGCGGAGGATCGTGAGGTTCCAGCTGCAGTCGTCCTCTGCACTGACATCCCAGGACGTGGCCTTGTAGCTGACACCAAAGAGCAGCGCGGTGGGGGTTGGAAGGGGATGTACAGCGATGGGCGGGTCGAGAGAAAGGAAGTTTAGGGTTCATTCGAGGTTGCCATGCTAACAAAAAGGAAGACGGACACAGAAAGAGGGGGGGAAAAAAGGAATGACATTTTAAAAGGCTCCTTCTTAAGGGCTTCAGGATTGATGCCGGCCTCTCCGCTTCCTCCCATTTCCATTGCATCACATTCACAGCTCTGCTTAACACTTGGTAACGTCTCGTAAACACACTGCTATACTGCAAAAGCCGAGGGAGACGCGCACACATCTCTGTGCCAATTTAAACCTTCAATATGCACGAATAAACAGAGGAATCTGGTTGGAATATATCAAAGGATATGATAATTAGAGCTTCTCTTAAAGAAAACAGGGAATTAACAGTACTCAGAAGGCATCTGTGCAGATCCATGTTTGCGTGAAAAGTGTGTCATGCAAGCGTGTGTGTGTATGTGAGAATATGTGCGTGGTTGTGAAATTTGAGATCCATATGCCCATGCAAAAAGGGTGGACAGGCTAGGGGGAGGGGCCTCAACACCACTGATGATTGATTTTGTAATGCTTGCTCCTGGGTAAGGTTGGGACTTTGAAAATGTATTGACTCTGAAAATCATGAGCGTATATATCCTGCTCAATGTGTCCTGAGATAACTTCTGTTGTGACATGACACTAGAAATAAAATTGAATTTCACTACGACAACTTCTTTCTTCCTTTCTCTTCTGTCTTCTCTCTCCATCTATCTGACACACACACACACACACACACACACACACACACACACACACACACACACACACACACACACACACACACACACACACACCAGAATTGAAAACTCTATTGGACTTGAGAAAGCTTTAAAAAGAGAGTTTAATAAGATTGATACTATGATGGCCATGAGATGGTTAGCTTAGCTTAGCATAGCATGGAAACTAGAAAGAGGTAGAAATAGTTACCCTGTAAGTCTGAGATAGTCTGGCTCTATACAACCAGGCTAGCTTTTTTCCCAAACAAACATAAATATTGTTTTTACGCTTTAGTTTTTGTATGAATTCCACAAAGACAACATGATGTGTTAAATTGTGAGTTTAGAGGTGCTGATTGGCTGATTTTGCTGGAGTGGCATCAATCTTTTCATCTCTCAGCAAGAAAAAAAATAAGCGTTTTGTTGTGATATATTAACTTTTATTTGGCCGAGAGGATGCGAGTACAAAAGTGTTTATTTAGTTCCAACTGGGTTCTGATTACCCAATGACGAGGAGTTGAGCTGAAAAGTGATTGAAAAATGTATTTGATGTACTTGCTAATTTCTACTGGCATGTAATGTGTTCGTACTGATCCAAAATGGATTCACCGTAAACAGGAAGAATCTTTATGTCTTTCAATAGTCTCTACATTACAGACCACACCCGGCTTTGCTTGATCGAATGTACTTCTTTCCTCAAAGCTGCTATTAGTAGCAACAGCTTTAAAACCTCCATCATGCTGTGTAATACATGCAGGTTTCAAACGTATTCATGGGAGTGTTAATGCTTTGGAATCGTGGATGTGCCACTTAAGAACAAAAGAGATTTTAACTGCAACATTCTAATATTGCCCCTTGCAAGCAAACAAACAATTACAAAAGAGGATCTTGATCATTTAGAAATAGAGGTTTTGGATCAAACTGGTCAAATTAAATATTACAGTACTGTATTTGAGTAAGCATAAGCCTGTAGCTGCTGCAGTTATAATGGAAATAGATGAAGGATGAAGTAATTGGTGCAGATTTCTACGATGGCTACTGCTGACTCTAAATGGGATTTTTTTTTGTGTGTTGATGGTGGAGGATTGCTGCTGCTCTCCCTCGACTCCCAGAGGGATCGTCATTAATCAGATGTCACGGTGAAACACTTTGTTCCACTTAAACGTGGGTTGAAAGACGCCGACCACATCAGCCGTCTTCAGTGGATTACCAGTGAAGTCACAGACAGGCGGAGATGTACCATGTGTCCATCACATATATGGCCTTCATGGACAAAACATACAAAATAAATACATACTTGCATCTGCAACATGCTGAGTTTTGCAGTTAAACATACTGTATAATACTGTATTTCTTTTCCAACAGCAACTCCATGTGACAGTTATACTGGAGTTCATGACCAGCGTTTGGAGATATTAGACAAAAACACCTCACTCTCAACCCGAAGATAAAGCTTAATCTCCTCTGTGTCTTCCTTTGTAAGTAATACAGTGCAGACTGGTTGTTTCACTGATCCTCACACAAAAGGCTTCACAATTCACAATCAGATTATTTTAATCGTATTTGAGATATTGTGATATTCTAAACTTCCTCCACTGCTATTCACAAAACCGTGGGCCGAGTGCTTTAATTGGGCGGCTACAGTTAATGTGTATGTGTGTACATACCATCAACCATGTGTGTGTGTGTGTGTGTGTGTGTGTGTGTGTGTGTGTGTGTGTGTGTGTCAGAGATTGTTCTGCACTCATGTGGTTGGAGAATGAGCAAATGGAGTCAGAGCCATGACTGTTGTCCCACCACTAATAGCTGCTACATCAGCTGTGTGTTCAGCACAGTCTGATGACTGGAGCATTCAGGACCATGGACAGTTCCTCAACCATGGCCTTTTAAACTGCTGTTCCTCAGGACACGTGTTGAAAAACTGGCCTATGGACCATAGAATCTGCCTTCATAGTCGATGTTTCTGTCATTTCGCATTTTGTATCTATTAAAATCTGAAAAATCAAATGTTTTTTCCAAATGTACTATTCTTTCCTGAATGAAAGGACACGGTCTTAATCTTGGAGTGGAGCTCCAATGTTAGATGGATGGGGATACAAATAAAGGGAAGGTATCTGCTCAGGTGCTAGTGGGGTGCACTTGACCTGACAGAACCTTTTGGTTACGCTTAAATGGCTGGAGATACAATTAAACATTTTATTTTTACGTTTATGGTCTTTTATTAAATATCTATCCAATAATATGAGAATTATCATTCTCACCCATAAAGCAGGCGACTCTAACAACGTCCCTGTGGACGCCTCAGTGAAATGCATTCATCATCTTCATGTTTTATGATTTTGCGCCAGCTAGCGAGTCTATTGGCAAAATGCGAACCAGATTTTTCTGCACGTGTGTTGTACACCGATGAAATGAAGCAGTATGAAGCCACATGAAGTAGTATGCATACACATGAACAAGTAATCGGGTCACATGATGCACAGCCATGCCGCTAGTTTCACGCTATTCTGCTGATCAACAGTTGGAGATGGTAACGTGTGAAAAAGCATAGCAACAGGCCAGCGACGGTAGCAAACAGGAAGAATTCCAAGCTGGAAACGTGGATGCAAATCATATTAAATACAAAAAAAGCTCTGCAAATGTGTTGGAAATGCAACAACATGTGTGACTGTCAAGCATTTCCATTTAAACTGATAGCAACTGTACTACCATGTGGCCGGAGTATCACAAGTACGACCCACACCATACTGAAGTAAGAAGATACCATTAACTGTCTGGAGGGGTACAAAATGAAAATGGTCCGCAGTATTAGAAGTATAAAAATGTGTTAATGGCCTAAGACATAAAAAAACGAACCCTGTATGTAAATGTACTGTAGATTGTTAATATAATGTATTCAAAAGAGGAAGACTTTCAAGGTTGATGTTAACTTTACGACAGTTGATCATTGGCACTGCACATCCCCACTTATGGAATTGGTTATGAAAATGGAGGACAATTTGGAGATTTACAGTGTAGCACTAGCAAGGTCTTCACTGCATCATAAAAAGATGATATATATATAAAAAAGAGTTTGTCCTCTGAAGGACTTAGTAGGTGTTTGTCTTTTCACGACCAAATTTTGGACTCCTTTCCCCCTTAATCTTCAACCAAATATCAGCTTCTTTTGTAGAAAGTCACAAGACTGAAGAACATTTTGAGATCAACTAATACTACTAACATGTGACACCTATGACATATGACACCTGCACAACTACTGGCTAATGGCCGTGCAGCACATTCACAAACGGTGAATTTCCCATAACCTTTTACGTCATGTCGGGTTTGTGTGTGCCATCTTGGTTGCAACCTTTTGCGTTGTGCTTATAATGAAGTGCAGTTCACTGTGACTGTTACCAGAATGTCACCAATAGATTATTCATCATCATGCTGTCAAAATATCAGCCTTTGTGTCCGTTCCTACCTATGCAACTAATGTGTCTCTGCAGGGGCCTCATTCGTAAAACATAAGTGTGTGGCTAATCCTGTTCGAGTGTGTGTGTGTGTGTGTGTGTGTGTGTGTGTGTGTGTGTGTGTGTGTGTGTGTGTGTGTGTGTGTGTGTGTGTGTGTGCGCACGTGTTTCTGTATATGTGAGAACACACACGTCTGTCACAGCCACATTTTGAAGAATTGTAAAAGCAGATGGCAGTGGAAAGCATCGATATAGAGAAGCGTGGGTTACAGTGTGTGTGTGTGTGTGTGTGTGTGTGTGTGTGTGTGTGTGTGTGTGTGTGCGCATGCAAGCATGAATGAGTTGCATAACTAGAATCTCCAGGCAAACATCAGCCTTCAGCTGTTGTGCGTCCACAGTGTTCCAGACTTTTTCATCTGAATCCTGAGGATTCACAATTCCTTAAAAAAATAAAAACAAATAAAAAGTTTGTGTGGCAAGAATGACTTCACATAATAAACAGACATTTAAGTTCTCACGGTGTATAATACCCTAATCGTTTGAGGAAACCCCCTGCTGTTGGTGTGTATTCCATATTCAGACATTTCTGCAAACCTTTATTTACATAATGTGACTCACTCCTGCAGATTTAATAATGTGGATCAACTGGAGCTTGAATGGAAACCCTGCCTACACAGTCACAGATGTTTATTATTAACAATGTCTCGAGCCCAAAAGACTCTCCGTCATGTCAATGTGGCAGCAGCAATTTTATATACACACACAAAAATCTTCCTGCAGGGAAAGAATCCCTGTAAAGAGTGCTTTGTGAAACCACACACAATTTGACCAAGAAGGATTCAGTTCAAAGACTCAAATCTGTGCACAAATAAAGAGCCTTCGGGGGTTCAAATTTTGCTCACCTCTTTGCTTGTGCTTAGTGTTTTGTTTAAACGCACGGGTTTGTCCACATCCTGCCATGTGTGTTTTAGAGGGTTGGTGCATGTGATCTCAACACTGCCTGGCTCCTGCAAAGCAGAAGACAATCCAGAGTTTTATGGAGGGGGGAAGACACGGGAGAGGCAGGGAGAGGCCGGCGCTATCGTCAGAAGAGATTATCTTCTCCTCCCCGTAACACACATCCTCATTCACCTCACTCTTCGACCTCTGTCGCTTCCCCTGTTAGTCATCTGGGCTCTGCGTGGATTCTGCAACGTTTCTACGAGAGTATGTGTTGTAAACGTATATACAATTCATACAACGTTTCCTTTTCAGTCCTCACAGATGCTCAGGGTCGCATTTCAGTTGTCAAGCAACTTAAAGTTTGAAGCCCACATTAGAGGCGATGTTAGCAAATGTTTTCTGAAGTTTCGCCAATTTGCAACATGCAAGCTGCAATTTCATGCAGGCAACAGGTTGCAATCAACTTATAAGCATAAAAAAAACATAAAATAATCAATGGAATGATCAATAATGAAAACTATGGTAGTTGCAGCCTCACGGTGGCTGTAGACCCTGCAATAACATCCATAAGGTCACAGGATGTTCCACTGTGATGTGGGTCTAATAGACTTGATTGCAATCTGTGTCAAATTGTGCGATTAATGTCCTGTGAATGATCCTGATGCAACTCACATCTCGCTTCTGTGCTACTTTCATGTTTTCATCATGTAGCAAAAACACCAACATGCTTTTCCCATATTTCACTATTACCCATCAAAACAACTAAATATGAATAGGAGCAGATTGTTAAGCAGCCAGAGGAAGCAGTCAATGACTCTGGGGTAAAGTTTTGCACGGTAGCACCATGTTGTAGTCGGTGTGACACTCTGATTGCTGGGTTTGCGGATGGGGGTCGTGGCATCTGTCACATTTTGATTTTGTTCTTAAATGCTCATGTTTCTTCTGGTACTAAAGATGTAAATCATCAGATTCAGGACTCACAATGCGATCTAAGAACACCGTCTGTGACCGACATCCAAAGATTTCATGTCTGTCAACATTCAGGGCACAATATTTGACATTTGTGGCACAATTTGATATGAATTTTAATTTGTCCCAACTGGATCTAAATCCAATCTGAAAGTGGTCTGAACAGGACCAGGGAGAAAGGGACATACGTGAGCATATTCACTTTGACTGTGCACTATAATGTGATATGCAGAGGTGCTCCAGCTGCATGTGGAGGGCCCTCCGGGGGGAAACGCTGGCTTCTCTTGAGAATACACATGCCCCACGGGGCACATTAGGGCATGGGAACGTGCACGCTGAAGTGTGTGCACGTGCGCTTGTGCGTACATACTGAGGGCGCAGGCAGTGAGTGAAATAGGGCTCCCATGACGTGGGAAGCAAGGCTTCCAGTCACATTGATGACATAACACATTTGATGTGAACAGGACCTACTGTTCTCTCAGGCCACGCGGAGAATATCAGAGGGCTGGAAAATAAGTTTTGAGGAAGATCAGTGTAATGCTAATGAGAAGCCCAAGAGCTAGTTAGGGATTACATGTGCTTCGATGGTCCTTCATGCTCACATAATGCTTGGATGGAACTCCATGCTCATACGTGCACGGACACACACACACACACAAGCTGGCATCTAAATTCTCAAGTGAATCCATAAAACTCTCTCACACACACACACGACCAGCCAAGTATGCAGACACTTCCCCACACACGTTTCTATATATGCATAGACAAACACAATACTCACAAATACGCACTCACGTGACCCCAATCTGCAGCAAAACATACTGCACAAGGTGCTAAATAATTTACGTCTGACCCCATTGCACAGTAGCTAAAATGTACAGCATGCTAGAAAGACACGGACAGAGCCTTAGCAGAGGTTTCCCTCGCCACAGTTTTCTATGATGTTTTACAATCTAGCTCTATACTGTATGCATATCGCATTACAGAAGAGGGGCACGCTAAAGTACTTCTGCAATGGTAAACAGTACAAAATTAGCATTTTAGACTCATCAGCAGATGCTTCAGAATGCTGCAGACCATCTTCTAACAAAGACAAAGCGCTGGGAGAGGGTTATGCTAGTGTTGGCCTCATTCCATTGGCTGTCAGTAGATTTTAGAATTCATTACAAAATGCTTTTCATGTTAATCTAACAGGCAGTAGACACCGGGGTCCCTGAATCCATTTCTTAATTCACTTAAGGGGGCATCTCATGCTCATTTCCAGGTGCCTACTTGTGTATTTTCTTCTAATATGTTTACATGTTTTACCGTCCAGGACACGTTCATCTCATACTGTCTGAATTTTATAAAATGATTTGTGCAACACTAATGTGGAATAAATAGAGAAGCAATGATTGATCTATTAAGCACTTTTCAAAACTTCACAATAAAGGTGTGTTGTGAAACGTGTTCCTCTTGCAACAACGCAGCATGCCGTTTTGAGAATGCTGCCATGACGACGTTGCCAGTCTTTGAACAATACAAGCAAAGCACCTGTTTAATCCCTCGCAGTCTTTTGTCTCATCGAGCTCACAGATGTCTGGAGAACGTTCCCCGTCAAACAAAACAAAACAATGAGACCTCGGAATTTAAAACCACTCACTTGCGGACAAACAAACTGATCACATCATCTGGTATCTGCTATTTTTAACTTATATATTTGTACTTGAAATTCTGCTCAGACTTCAAATGATACAAATGTGGAGAATTCTTTAAAGGCTCCTGGGATGCAACAACGGCAAATACATGCGACAGAGTTTAGGTCTCAAGTGAGGAGGACTCAATGTCACAGAGCAATAGGTGACAGTTACTGGAGCACAGGTCCTGTCATGTCATCTGCATCCAAACAGGCTGGCCTGTCTGACATTGTGTCCTCTCTCCCTCCATCCTCTCTCCATCCTTCCCTCCATCTAGTTGCCCTTGGTGTTCACTCCAAAGGCTCCTGTTCTATGTTTAATCATTCAAGCCCTTCCAGACACAAAACACTGAGGGCTGAAAGAAGGAAGGAGAAGGAAGGGTTGAGTGAAAGGAAATGTGGCGAAAGACAGAGGCACAAGACAGACGTAATTAAGGTAATCGAGTAGTTATTTAGAGGAACAGAGAACTGAGAGGAAACTGTGATCTAAAGAAAAAAGGAGACAAAGGGGAAGGAAAAAAAAGAGGAAAAGGGAAGGAAGAAAATGACCTAATAAAAAAAAAAGTACAGGAGACAGTGGGAGACAATTAGTGATGCGGGATGAACAGGCCTTTAATCAGCATGGGCCTTCGCTAAAGGGCTCACCTAGGCTGGCAGTGACGTAGTGAAATTATGGAGCAGTAAAAAACTAAAGATGCCACTAAATCCTGTTTCTGAAGAGGAACTTTGGTTTATAAACTCACTAACTCTGCCCACTTTATGCGTGGTGAAGTGGTGTAGATGGCAAAGGAAGAAAAAATGCACATGGTGAAGCCTGACAAAAATCCTGGAAGCCTGGAAAAATATATTTTTATTGAATAGACGACACACAAAGCCAGAATATTATCCATTAATTAAACAGGTCTTCCTGTGCTTAAATACTCATTTCATCAAATGTAGAATCATTTGGAAAGAACAAGTACACCACCTGCATGACAAGATCAATAAAGTGCTCCTCATATTTTTTTCACTAAGCTGGATCTGTATTTAGATTTCAGACATCCACCTCTCACTTTGCTTCTTTGCCCCACCCTCCTCTTTTTTTTTTTACTTCCCCCACTCTGCAGTGCTCTGTGTCTTTCCTTTAATATAACTTCAGTGTATCTTGAAAAGCTGCCAGGAAATGTGCGGAAGGAAATGTTCCTTTATCATTTCTACTTCGCCCGCCGGCTAAATGACATCAACACGTGTATGCCAGCAATCAATACGGCACTCACTCATATTCAGGCGTGTGTTCGCATTCGGAACTACACATGTTGGGTGTTAAAACGCACACACAGACACACACACACACACACACACACACCAGGGTGGGGGGGGCGAGGGGAGGGGATGAGGGGGTTGCTATAGAAACTGTTCTCTTTCAGGTATGGTGTGTCAGCATGATAAAAGTAGCAATGAATGATCACATCTAACATATCTGATGCCCTTTGAATTGTCTGAATGTAAGCAGCGTGCAAGTATCCCCAATAAAAGCTGTGTCATTTAAACTACATTACATCTGTGCAGTTAAGTGTCACCACACATGGATACTCTGTTAACAATGCAGTGAAAAGGAGTGTGTAAGAAGGCATCCGGAGTACATTTGTGTGTAAAGTAGACAAAAGTGTGCTGACGTGCAGCTCCTGCCTCCGCGCGTTAGTGCATGTGTATATATGCGTTTGGCGATATGTGCTGCCACACCCCTATATGAGGCTGTTCACATTCGGGGCTTTTTTTTTTTTGCAGTGCCTGTATGTCCCGAGGAACATTTTGATTGGTCGAGGAGGGTGTCTTTTGGCTGCCAGACTCACTGATAATCTCAGGAGAGGAGCAAGGAAATCAGCCATGAGACTGAAAACACAAGTTTCATTTTCCCCTATCTTCTTTCCTCGCCGCTCTCGTTCTCGCCCTCTGGCATCCAACCGAACGTCAGCTGGCACAGCCAGCCAGTCTAGCGCACGGAGATGAAGAAGTCAAAGGAGAAATGGGAGAATGGTGCAAGAGGAGTGCGATTACGGGAGTAGAATGTTCCCCATCACTACTGATACCTGATTTTTACTCCTTCGTGTGGGAACAATACTGAAAGGACGAGGGAAAAAAAGGGTAGACGAGAGAGTGTTCCACTGCTCATACGGAGCAAAATGCTACAAAGAGAGATCTCTCCTCTGCTGAATTTCTCATTTGGTCTCTCACCCACCCACACAGCCATACATTCAAACATATGCACGGCGCAGGAACAGGAACCATGTATACAAGCTTCGCATGCACACTTGTGCTAAGCATGTACAGGAACACACCCACACCCAACCGAGCAAGCAGCTGCTGAGTGGCTGGCAGTGCAGGGGTAGCTTGGATTTCTCTCTCGTTTCAACAGCTGACCTGATAAAAAACCAACTTCTATTCTACTCATCGAGAGAATTTCACACATTGTCGAAGCGTTACAGGACTGATGTTTGCTTGCTATGAAAGGGTTACAGTGTGGAACGAGAAGAGACGTCAGTCAAGTTCTCTTTAATTGCAAAAGTCTTTTATACTTGAAGTCACCTTGCTAATATCCATATACCTATATATTCATATCTCCTCAAGCTTTCCACCAAAATGCTCATTGATACGGTAAAGCTTTGCAGCTCTAAACACCTGGTTAACACACCCGGTTCCCTGAGAAAACTCCTCTAGCACATGGAAAGAGATATGTTTTATGTGTGATTGCATGAGCAGGAACATGGGAGGGAAGAATCCAAAAACCTTATGAATGGAAAAGTAAAACTAAATAATGAAAATGGTATATGTATCTTGGGCAGAACATTTCTAATATGTCTTCATTAGTGTGTATGCATCTGAGGAATCGTTCTCTTAGAATGAACAGTTTGTATCTACGGAGGGAGCGGCTCCTTTTTTCACTGTCTTGCCAGGTTGGACCGCCATGTTTCTACAGAAGCCCAGAATGAACAATCCAAACATCGGCTCCATGTAGCACCTTTCACATATTTTTGTTACCTGAAGGCCACTGTAGTTCCCCGACACGCTTGGAAAGGGAGGGGGGAGCGACAGGGCTGCAATCTACAACCTCACCACTAGATGCAACCAAATTTTAAACACTGGTCCTTAAACATAATGCATTACACTTCAACTCAACTATAGTATCCAACTGGACCGTGAACTTGAATAAATCTCTTTCAGCAGAAACTGAACATTAATTTAGGAATTAAAGGATGGTTATATTAAACTGCATAAGTTTACTGAAGGTGCAACTCCAACTGGCAGATGAGTGTACAGAATATACCATCATCCCATGACACACACATTTACAATGCAAGACACTTTGCCTCCTGAAAATTAATAATCGGAGAGGAACTGTCAATGAGACACGAGTGGGTTAATATTCATCACCAACACCTGGCAACCCCTCAGCAGGCAGGAACCAGGAAAAGCTCAGGTTACAGGAGCCGATAACGTCAAAGCGCACACACACGCCAAATCTATTTGTTTGACAAAGCATCGCGGGTTTGTCTCCCTCCCAGTGTGTCTAAGTGCTCGTGTAAACATGTGTCCGCATATGTTTTACAAATAATACCGCTTGTGTGTGCCCACGTATGAGATTAGATTTGCAATTTGACAGCAGTCAAAAGGCAGCGCTCTCTTATATATACTCTCTGAAAATCCACACACACACACTCCCTTACTAACCTTTCTAAGCCACAAACGCACCATTAAACCCATTCACCGTAACACCCCCCCACCCACCACCACCTTCAACACACACCCACACATCTCCAAACAGGTGGCCCTGCTACAGTCAAGACACAGAAAAGCCAGAGGTTGTTTTTTCCTCATCAAGTCCCAGAAGAGATAAAAAAAAAAAAAAAATGGTACAAATCCTCCTCTCCTTTCCATCTCTCTCTGTGGACGTCTGTCTCCTCCTGCAGCAGCTGCACAGACAGGTTTTCCCCAGCTGCTTGGCTATGCTAACCCTGTGCACTATATATAGGACTCGGCAGAGCTAAATCAAACACAAACACTCGGGCCAACGATGCAGAGACGGAGACGTACGGCGGCCGTAAAAGAGGAAGCTGAGTGGTGATAAAGGATCGGTATTTACCGTGAGCGTTGGCTAGCACGGCAGCATCTTTGGAGGTGTCGCTTACTCCTTCTTCCTCCTTGCTCTGATCTCCTCCCTTCTTCCCTGCTCTCTCTGGGTGGGGAATTGTCAAACGGCTGCAGCAGCATCAGCAGCAGCATCAGTAGCAGCTCCAGGGCCTGCGTGTCTCTCTCTCTCTTTCCCTCCGCCCCCTCTCTACACACTCTCTCTTTCCTATCCTCCCTTTCCTCTCACTCTCTCCCCACCCCCGAAGACCCTCCTCCTTAACACCCTTCCTCCATCATTTTCTTCTTTTCTCTTACGCGCAACCTCTCTCCCTCTGCTCAATCCCCCCCCCCTCTCCCTCTCGCACACACACTGTAAGCGTGTGCAGCGAGCTGCGGAAATCCACTCTGTTGAATTAATCAGCCAGCTCCACTGCTACAACCATGAGCTACAGCAGGAGAGGTATCGCTGGCATTAGGAGCAAGGCATCTCGGAGTCTGGGATACAAGGATGGTTTATTGGAAAGCTGCCCTGTACAACCACAGTCTGGACCTTCCTGCCCGTCTGCCAAATTGCCTGAAATGACAGCAGCATGCATGATGCTGGCTGCTGCTGCTGGATAGATCGTCCCTCCCTCGCCTCTGCTCCCTGTCTTAAGCCATGACACTAATTGAACAGCGTCTTGACGGATGCAACTTTTTCTTTTACCAACACACGCACATATAATAATAATGTTAATGGTGTTAATAAAACAGGATGTAGTTGAATTATGTTTTACATCAATCACTGTGAAAAGGGCTGCCATGAGATTATTGAGAGGCCAATTTATAAATAATGATGGAGAAAATAAAGGGTGTGATAGGACTTTTACTGTAATTTGGACCTAACAATTCCTTCCTCAGCACTCATTTACTTATTTAAAACAACATATATAACAATGTATATATCTACAATTGGAGTATAATGTTGTTTGCACATTTAATACAATTTAGACTACCTGTATATTTGTGGCATTGTGGTATTCACATTATACAATTGATGAGGAAACATTCTTCTGTTGTTCAGTTGCCTGAAATTAAGATACTTCTATATTTGTCCCGAGCTGAATATAGTGAAATGCTCTGCAAACAAGCGATTTTAGCAATGTTTTGAGGTGTTTAGAACGGCTTTGAACTTGATCATTGGGGGTCGCCGTTTGGAAAAATAATGTATTTAATAACAACCATACAGTTTAATAGCAACACAGCCTCCCCTTATGTTTTCTAAAATATGCCTGTTTGGAACACACTGAGCAGCCCTTACGCTACTGCACTTAAATGCTAACATCAGCATGCTAACAATGACAATGCTAACACACTGATGTTTAGCAGGTGATATTTACAATTTTCACCGTCTATAGTAGCACGTTAGGATGCTACATTTGCTAGTTAGGATTGAACACAAAGTACAGACTGAGGGGAATGTCATTAGTTTCACAGGTAGGTCAGAAACCAAAGCACAAGGACTAGAGTCATGTCAAGCTAGAATGGCTAATAAAAAACTATTCTTCAATTCAAAGTTTCCTGAAAACATTACCCAAACTTAAATTCTCCAACTGTGGGGTTCAATCTTATCCCAATGCAACCAATTATTCCATTTTCGTTCTGTTCCAACTCTAATCCTCACAGTTTCACAGCTTTTAGCCTTTAACTACAACACACAGCACACTTGCTATCACACTGCCTACACTTCCTTGTCACAATGAGTAATTATATCATATTGACATCAGCTTATGTGTGGGGGCTCTAATGCGTGTCCATGCATGTGTGTGTGAGAGAGAGAGAGTGTGAGTATTGCACAGTTAGCCCCTAAAATGATTTAATCCGGTTAAAGGGATTTTCAATTAATCCAGGAGGGCCCTACATTTTTAGCACATTTTCCCTTCTGATGCAACAGAGTTTATCCCCCCTGCAGTTTTACAGCTAATATGAAACAGTGCTCTCACAAGATGGACGGCAAATTCCGTTCCGACCATCGGTCTTTGCTCTGAAATCAAGCCAAAGCTGGACATTCACATAAATTTTAGTTTTACCGCCATTTATAGCCAGCTCCAACTCAAAGGTTGAAAGCAGCGGTTTCCTTGGACGCAGCATGTGAGGTTCATTCATTGTGGTTATGCAGATTGTGAGTCCCGAAATATCTATGAATGCATTGTAAATAAGTGAAGTTAAGTGTACAATATGTAAAATACTCCATGGATGGAGATTTTGGAAAAACAACAGGTCTAGGCCGTTCAGGATCCTTAAGGAACCTATCAGACTGTAGCAGCTTCTGATTGTGGCTTGTGTGTTTGGATGTTCCCTAAGAACCAACGATCATAGGATAATACTTAAACGATAATGGTTTTATCATTTAAGTTTTATCCACTCACTACCAGGAACTCGTTTCAAAATTTGTGTCTGGAATAAACTCTCAGAAAATGCCTGAAATTTGATTATAAGCTGGCATGGCTATCAAGTCTGCTTAAATTACTGCAGGCATGAAGCTGTACAGGCCCAGATCAGTGGCCTCATCAGCCCCCCTGCCTGGCTGAGGGCACTAAGGAGGTTAAGGCAGGAAGGAGGATGGGGATCGGAGTGCAAATAGACATGGAAATTGAGGAGTGAGAGAACAGAGGAGATGTGATGGGAGAAAAAGAGCTGAGAGAGATATTATTATTTTTAAAAAAGCAAGAAAAAAAGCTCACAGATGGGAGACTACAACAACTTGAAAGGTGAGGATCAAAGCTAGCACTACCACTAGCAAGCTAATCTGCTAGCATCGGCCAAAATGCGATCTCAGAAGTCCAAACCTTGAATATGCTTCCTTCTTTTCTAACCATTTCTTCTAAAAGGTTAAAGCTCATTGTGCTTTGCCTTAGCTCTCAGTTTTACCAAGTCACAAAACAAGGGATAGAACGGGAAATGCACCGGGGGAAGAAAAAAAAGATAATGTAGTTTCGTAGAGACAACTCGAGCCATCTGAAAGAACAATGTCTGAGATCAAATCAATCAAGAAAATAATAGAAACTTCAGCTTAAACACACCCCGTTTAATACCAGTTGTTAAAACAGCCTTGCGAATCAAAACAGTGCATTTTCTCAATATCCTGTGGGCGGTGGAGTAATTATTCCAGCTGACATTACATTACACTAGACTATTATTAATCCTGGTTTGTCTGTGCATCTTTGATAAGAGGGACATAAAATGAAGATTACTGGGTCAGCTGAGACAACACTGCTATTAGGGATTATTGATTAGACCTTCTCTTCATAGTGGGACAGCCCTTATCATGAAGATCATCATCCGAGTGGGTCAGCTGCTAGCAGTACACAATCGTTGCCATAGGGATGGTGTCCAGGGAGACAGCTGTGGCCTTTTAGCAGCAGCCACACTGCACACAGAAGGTCATTCCTGACCTACGGTACCTTTCTCCGACTGTCCATCACAGATTGTTTCCAGGCAACCGGTCAAAAGCTTTTTGTTGCTTTGTTTTTTCTAGAAAGCAGTCCGCCCTCTCGGTAATTTTATTCCATTTCAGTAGCAAAATAGCAAATGATTTGGAAAAACAGACAGACATGAGAATCGAGCTGAAGTGCATCATGAAATACATTTTCAATGATACAACAAGGGTTAAATACAACAGCCCAGGGCTGTGGATTTTAGGCATTGCCCGTAGCAGACAGCCACATCTAGCACCCTTCCATAAAATAAACAACACAGGAATAAAGTGAAAAGTGGAACCCCGTTTCATTGATCTGGGTGCGGCCACTCTTTCGAATCAAATACTCATTGACACCGTATCTGCTAGGATGACAACCATGTACACTCAACCAGTATGTGCCTGATGGACACTGCATACAAACTGGGATGTACTAGCAGTATACTACTTCTTGATACTACAGTCAAAAACATACGTCATAAGAACACATGAAAAAGACGTTTTCATCTCGTAGTAACTGAATATATATATACACATTGAGGAATCGACACATTTTATGCCCCATCCATCGCCCTGGGCAACAAAGATAAAAGAAACAGATGTCATGCTGCGAATATGTGACCAAATATGATTTGTTTTTACCATGACAACTGATAGATTGGACAGTAATAGCATAGAATGGAGTAGACAAAGAGCCTTCAATCCATCCATTTAAACCATGACTAACTGGAATTTGATCATCTTTCACCTTAAAAAGAAATATATAGAAAGAAAAATAATTTTGCATTCAAGTCGATATTGATGGATGTACGTCACCATCTTCTCTACTCTCCACTCTCATGACTGAGCTTAGTCTAACTGATCCATGAGTCCGTCTTTGCTTTGAGTTATGTTGCCAACTACAGCATGTTCGCTACGGTGACGGACATTGTGTCAAAGTTTTGGCTGTGAAGATGAACAAAATCTCCCAATGGGCAGATCGCCATAAATTAAAATAGAAAGGTGTAAATATGTTCAGATAAAAGAAAGAATATATATATGTGCTTCTATGCCACAGAAATTGAGGAGAAGGAAATGTTGCTCTCATTTACAAACCAAAGGAGTGGTGTGACAAACTATTTCAGCCTGAGAGCCACACTGAACTGAAACATTGTCAATAAACTGTAAATGCAGACTGTGGCGCGCAGGGTTCGCTCTATTTTAATAAAAACTCATTTCAAGCCATTGAGGCTTATAACAGAAGCAGCCATTATGTTATGTCAGTTCCCCTCTGCCAGTCTGTCAACACTGCAAATGGGCGTGTTGCCAAGACAACAGCTCACACACCTTGCCATCCGAGACCACCTGGGGGAGGCCTCCAAAAAGGACTAAATACATAAATGCATGCATGAACATACAGTGCAAACACAATACACACACACACACACACACACACACACACACACACACACGCAGAAAGCACGCCAAACCGCACGCCCATCCTTATCTATTTTACACCACATTACACATGCCCACATGTCTACATAACCAAGACCTATCAGAGGGAGTATATGTGCACACGACCATGTGAGTCACTCACTATACACAGCTGTGTCCTTGAAGAATAAAAGCAGCAACGGGGACTTAAATAGAATGACTCACTGACACGCTACATATACATACAGTAAGTGCCACAATTATGAAATCTTTGTTTCAATTTCCAGAGGAGAGTTTCAATAAATATGTATATTGTTGTGCTCATTTGCAGGCAAATGAAGCTTATTTAAAATAATGAGTGTGGCTAAGAAAGACAGATATTATGTCACTGTGTGATGTGGAAAAAGACAAAAGAGGTGATGGAAGTGGGAAATTTACCAGTTTCCTATAATGCAGCTTCTCTTGGCGAAGCGTGGCTACCTCAAGCTTCAGAGTTCGGTTCCTCTCCTCCAGAATTCGACAGCGGTTCGCGTTGTAGACAGAGAATCCTACAGCTTGCTGCTGGGATGAAACTTCACATCTTGTCTGCAGGATAAAAGATAAAGATGGAGAAATACATTTAAAAAAATCACCAATACAGTATTCTGGTATTATAACTTTCATTATTATTAGTCGTAGCTGGCATAGTATGCCGTGTAAAAATCTACAATGACTAAATATACAGTAAAGAGACTAAAGACTCTTCAGCCTCGCTAGCAGCTCTGTGAGGCTGTAGGTGCAGCAGAGTTGAATGCTAATGTCAGCTTATTAAGTACATAATGAGAATGCTAACATGCTGATACTGTGTATAATGTTTACCATGTTCACCATCGTAGTTTAGCGTGTTAGCATGCATGTGCTAAATAGAAAACACAGTTTCTGCAGAAAATGGATGTGAATGCTGACAGCTCAGATTAATTGCAGAGCACTGCTGAAAATGCAGAAGTGCAGTGCAAATGCTCTGGAGTCCTGAAAATCTGTTGAAAGCTGAACTGAATTACATGAAGAAGGCAAACTCATTAGTCATTAGTCAGATCTAAGTATTTGGGTGGGAAAGGAGCCTGAAGATCCTGTGCTAAGAGAGTTACTCTTTGTGGCTTTTATTCTGAAATAAAAGGCTTGTCCTGATTTCCCCATTAAAAATGGGCTTTTTTGACACACTTGGTCAATTGTGAGTTTATTAGTTAACATGCAGTAAGAATTGGGGGTGGGGGGGGGCAGCACCATGGTTTAGTGGTTAGCACTGTCATTTCCCAGCAAGAGGCTGTGAGAATTGGAGGCTTTTATTTTGAATTAGGAAGGGCTACAGAATAAAAATATATTTATTATTTCCTCATTTCTACATCTGCAAACATTTATTGTGGATCCTTCAGACCGTTTTATAAATGAGACCCCTGAAAACTTTATTTTGAATTATATTTGAATGGATTCTGCAGCAGGGCTGCACGGTGGTGTAGTGGGTAGCACTCTCGCCTCACAGCAAGAGGGTCCTGGGTTCGATCCCCGGGTCGGCCCGGGTTCCTTCTGTGTGGAGTTTGCATGTTCTCCCCGTGTAAGCGTGGGTTCTCTCCGGGTTCTCCGGCTTCCTCCCACAGTCCAAAGACATGCAGGATGGGGATAGGTTGATTGATGACTCTAAATTGCCCGTAGGTGTGAATGTGAGTGTGAATGGTTGTTTGTCTCTACATGTCAGCCCTGTGATAGACTGGCGACCTGTCCAGGGTGTACCCTGCCTTCGCCCAATGACAGCTGGGATCGGCTCCAGCCCCCCCGCGACCCTGAATACAGGATAAGCGGTAGAAAATGGATGGATGGATGGATTCTGCAGCTGATAGTAGGATTCCCAAAATCATAAGGATCCCTCATCCATCTGTACCAAATCACATAGCAATCCATTCAATAGTTGTTGAGATCAGTCGAGTGTAGGATTGTCCTGAACAAAAGACAGACCAGCTAGTGGGCATAAACACTATGGGAGAAAACAAAACCTTGATTGATTTGAGTTATGAAAGGGGGCACAGGGCTCCTGTCAATCTTGCTTACAGTGAGGTACTCTGCTTTAGTTGCATCCCATGGGGTCAGTCACAGGCAAAGGATTACCAGGCCTGAAAATTAAGCTGCTACTGCAACAGGTTTTGAGCCTCGGCAGGATTTGCCAGTCAGTGTTTTTCTCCTTAGAACTTTTCTTGATGGGTTAGAAAGTGAATTTTCACTCAAACGCTTGAACCTCGACACACATGCATATCTGTAATAGGCAGACTGGAGCCGTGAACAGTCTCTCATATTGCTCCGTTTTCCTGCATGCCAGACACATTTGTAATATTTGGTGGCATTTTTTTTTTTTTTTCAGAATTGTCTTGATTTATAGAACTAGTCTGCTGTTCTCCAATCACTTTGAAGCCACCAAAAGGGGGGCTGCAGATAGAGCAGCTGTTTGGCTGAGGTAAGGGGGAAGCGGATTTAGGATAAGTGCATGTAAACTCTGCCTCCAGAAATTAAACCCCCTCCAAGGATGCGAGGATGCCCTTTGCTCCGCTTTTGTGCCAAAAAAAGGGAACTCTTCCCCAAGAGTTAATCTAAAAATAGATTTGATGCTCTGCTCTGGAAAATATAATATAAATGCATGAAATTGGAACATTCTGAAGAGCTACAGTCATCGAATCCTAAATGGGGTGTAGTCTTCCCAATTGCCTCCTGAAAAAGCACACTTAGCCAGCCCAGCCACTCCAATGTTACCACAGCTATAGGAAAACATTACCACCCTATAGACCAAAGTAATCTGTGCTGCATGTCTAGGAAACCCGCCCATTTTTCCTCTTTACCTCTGCTCTCTGTCCAGAATTTTAATTACCACTTGGGGGAATTAAAGTCGAGGTGAAAAAAGCAGCACATTGTTCTCTTCAAGCACTTTCCCCTTGTAAACCAACAGATGGTTCTAATGTCAGTTTATATTACTCTTGTATATCAATTAGTGCGCTAGCAGGGCATTTGGTATCTTGTCAGGCACACACACAACAAAACAAAAACCTCACATAAATAACAACTAGATCCCTGGACTGTAAGCTAGACTATCATCTTCCACAAAAACAAAAAAAAGAACAACAACATTGCAGGCAATATGTCAGTGAACAGAGACAGCCAAAGCTACCAAAGCCAGTATGATGGACTAGCCAAGCAGACAGAAAGACAGCCAGATACACCTGCTAATATCGCAGACAAGCCTACAGATAGACCCACCAGTGTGATATGGTGGACCTTCCAAGAACAGACAGAGAGGGAGAGACGGACCTGCCAACCAGTACTGTGTTTTCCCAAACAGACAGACACTCTATTTAGAGTGAGACATTAGGGCCACATGGATATCCATGCGAGAACTGATTTATGAGTCATTTAAACCAGAAATATGAATGTGCTCTCAAAAAACAAAACACAGGTTATCACTTTGATAATATGACAACATGTGGTTATTAAAATTCTATGTTGATTGGGCTCCGGAGCAGATTACAGGCACTCATTAACACTTATCCATGCCGGGTTAAGACATCTAATTGAGACATGATACGTTCAGTCCCTAAAATCAGTCTGTCAGCCATCCAGACTGAGGTTGTGACTGCAACCAGCCCGGTGTCGGGCAGGGCCCCAATTGTGCTGTCCACTTCAGAGACATTTCCCTTGTACCGACGGAGCTGCACAATCTGGTCTGACAAGAGCTGCGTCAGAGTTGGGATTCATGACGCACTCGGACGCTCTGGGGCCAACAGGAAGTACTGACATCTCCTGCTATATGTGAGCCAAGAGGGGGGGGATTTCAAAGAAAGGGACACCGTGAAAAGGTACATGGAAAAACATGTGATGCCCCCTCTGTCCCAGGCAGCACTTAGAGGAGGAAGTCTGCCACGATGACAATGTGACCACGTGTCGCTCAATTAAACCCACTGATGGGAACGGCTCAACTGCTGTCGAAGGGGATGTCCGTTTATCATTTAATGATCCAGTCAGTGTACTTCCCCTTGGTTCGGTTTGCTAGTTTGCTGATTGTGTGTCATTGTTGATTTCAGTAACATGCATGTTATATATCAAAATACCATATTATAGATGCAGTCAATTTTCCTTCTTCAAAAGAAGAAAAACAAAAAAAGGTCACCGTCACGGCCTGAGGTCAAAAGGGGGTTTAACTTTCACTTATGTACACTTTGCAAGCTGAGATTCAATGACATGTTAACATACACATTCCTGGGCAAAAATAAATACATTAAAAAACTCTATATTTCTGTTACAACGTCAATGATGGGTACACTGAATGGATTATCCTTTTAAAAATGCTGACCACCTGGAGCCCATGGGGGAACTGTTTATTAAGCAAGCACATCATGTGGGTAGCTATTAAGATATTACAGCATATAATGTAATGTAATAAGGGCTTTTATACTTTATGCTGCTCGCAGCTCAGACTTTCCTCCATGGTTGCAGTAATAAATAGCTAACAATTTTAAAAGCATCATGGACACTGTGTGTAGTCATCCAATTTAAATCACAATATTCCATGATTTTAAAAAGCATTTCTGCATTGTTGGATGCCTTAGAGTGGAGGGACATAGGAGAATGGATTAGGAAAGCAGCATGTGGTGGCTGGCTTCGAACCAAGGGCATTGTGGTTAAGTGGCGTGTGCTCAGCCAAGCGACCCACCAGGATACCCCAAGGTAATCTTATTTTGGCTAGGGGTGATTTAAATAGATTGCCATATCGCCATCTGGTGTGTGAGTGAAATACTTGCATCAGTGCTGCCTGAGCTGTGGATATATATACAGCTACTGACCTGCCATTAAATCTCATCTCAAGCCCGTCAGGCTACTCTTTAAGCATTAAGTGTTGTTGTGAATGTGTTCAACTTGGAGTGGGATTTAGACAGAGGGGGGGAATCATTCACACATTCACAAGTCACTACTCCTCATGAAGACAATACTTGTTGTCTTATAAAATCTCAAAGAATCTCAGCATCTACAGCAGCACAAAAAAAGAAAATCATAACAGTCTTAAAAAAAAGGGGGGGGGGGGGGGGCTGTATATTTGTGCTAGTACAGATAATGACAATGTCCCTACCTTAAAGGTAACGCCCCCTTAGTCCCAAAATGACACTCTTCCCTTCCTGTTACATCACAAGCTGGCCGTGAAGGCGGAGGTGACGTGTCGGCGAGTGTGCACGTGTGCCGCTGCATGCAGTTGCAATGAGCGTTCCAAATCTGCAGCTTTACTAGCTTGCCCCGTCTGCACGCCACTGACGGGCAGGAAGTCGCACTCTGAAACGTGAAAAGCAAGAAAAAGCAGCATCTACATAGCTATCTACTATCCATAGCAGCTTGGCACTCACTCACTCACACACTGCCTGAGTCCCAACCCTGAATGTGTTAACGCTTCCTCTCATGCCCTCTGCTCCTTCCTCCATTCGCGCTTTAAAAAATCCTCACCCTCCTCCTCCTCTTTTTCCCACTCTGTCTCGCTCAGACGCAGACATGTGCACACCCCATTCAAGTGACCGAAACGTCACACATGCAGGGCAGCTTTCATTTAAACGTACTGTGTTGAGCACTGATGTGTAAATCATTACATCATGGAATTTGTTTCCAAAGCAAAGCGGGTTCATGGTCCAGCAACCCTGTCACTATGTTTCAGACATTAGTGTTTTTTCCTCGAGCATCAAATCTACACCATCGTGTTCCTGGACAGACCTCACACACACAACCATCTCTCTGCTCTCTCCACCGCCTGATCAGGAGGACTCGCATGGGTTTTAGTGAGGCTGCATCAGCAGCAGGCACTCGATGTACTCGGTCGATAGGCATTCTCCATTTAACACCGGGACAGAGGCACAGGATGCAGGAGAGGACAGAAAGAAAAGAGACTAAGTGTGCGTGAGTGAGAAGAGAAAGCGGAGCGTACGCTCTGTTCCACTCTGTTGCCTAGCAACACTTGCTCACTGTCTGCTCCCGTTCTTACTGTAGACGCATTACTATCGTAGTGAACTGGTTTTTGGGCGTGACACGAAGGCCTGTGAGACCAGGGTTCAGGGACGGATGGAAACTGGATCAGGCAGCGATGTGGGATGACCCGTTTCAATAAGCAAACAGCTGAAGGCAATATGTCATTTAACTAATTAAAACAAGCCGCTACCTTTGAAGCATGTCATGGCCCGACTTCATTCTCAACTGGCGGATTTTTAATGTTTGATATGTATTGTTTAGAAGTATGCTGTCCTCTTCCGGCCATTTGGAATAGAAGGGAAAAAAATCCCAACACCTGTGATTGTGTTTCTTTAGAACTGGTCATTTAGACCTTACAAGTTAGATTTTGTACAAAGTGGGGATGTGTTATTAAACATGTATATTTAAAATGTGTTTTAATGAGTCACCAGAATGAGTAACAGTCTATTATGATCTATTGTGTTGGGCAGCCAATTCTGAATGCCAGTTGCCATTAAAGCTCCTAAAAACTGGGGAAGTATAGGAAGATTTAAAAAACAAAGCAAAAGAAACAGCAGACAGGTGTGCATTTGTTGGGGTTGCATGAGGGGAAAAGCTTGAAAACAACGGATTTGCAGTCAAAAACACAAAACTCTCTACTTCACAAATGTTAAAATGACAGGAGATGGAATGGGATTAAATACCACAACAGTGTTGTGCTGCAGAGCAAAAATAGATGTTGGGGTCACGTCATTTTGTTGCACTTGTCATAGCTTGGCAAAAAAAAAAACCTGTATTTGTATTTCTACTATATATATATATATATATATATATATATATATATATATCCATGCCTAAATATTTGGTCAAAGTTTGAGGCGGTATCCGCAACTCCATCATCATGAGCGGCGGCATGTCTGAAAGCATCACGAGCATTAATGTTGCATCTTGATGATGGGTAATGGAGATAAGTGAGCGAATGCCCACTCATGAAGTTTCATAGTAGTTCTCTCGTGTAGTGGCAGTAGTAGTAGTAGTAGTAGTAGCAGTAGTAGTAGTAGTAGTAGTAACAGAGGCCTACAGTATGTGGTACCACCATACCTTGCCCTTGGTGTGCAGGTGGTGATGCTGTACGTTTCTGGCAGTGATCATGGCCAGCTGTCTCTGGATCCACTTTAACTCCATCTGAGACTGCCTCAGCAGCTCCTCCATGCTATAGTCGGACGTGTGATCGCGCATTATCACCTGCAAAACCCACACAGAACTGAACATTACACCTCACATCCCCATCCAAGCATACACTTAGTGAAACCACACAAAATCAATACCAAAACATGCACCTGAATGTGTAAATAAGTGTACTGGAAGCAGATGTCCACACAAACCCATGCATATACTACAGTATTAAGGCATTTTGACAGGTAACCAAATACCTTCTTGATTTGAGACAAATTTAAATAACAAATAAAAAAAAGCTTTTACTTAGAAATCACCATCATTTCAACCACAAAACAAAGTATACATGACAAAGTTTTAGCATTGTTTTTCAGTAAAATTACACATTATAATAATTGTACATCATTCCAAATGTCCCCCAGACCAAGCTGTCCTGAAACAATTCATTTTATTGTAGCAAAAAAAAAAGTATGCAACATCTCACACATAGAATACACCTCCCCCAAAAGATTATCAAAGAGTTTAGGACTTACTGTACAATTCCTTCATCTTCTTTAATATAAAAAAATCACATAATTATAGTTTGTTGCTGAAAGTTTATAATCAATCTTAACAACTGTGATTTCCAGATTAACATTGCTGCCCCTGCATGAGCAGGTGCTGACTGGTGTGATTGATATATGCATGTGTGTGCCCATGTGCATGTGTACAAGCATGTTTAGTGAGAGAGAGAGACAGAGAGAGACAGAGAGAGAGAGAGAGTCACTCAGTTACATAAGAGGATTACTGTATCACAGCAACACAATGAGGGGGGGGGGGGGGGGGCATGGAAAAAAAACAACTCCGATTTTTTCAGTGCTAAATCCCCATCTATGTTGTCCTGTTACACACACACACACACTATAACTGTGTCATATAGTGAGACATGGAAGGTTAAGATTAAAGCTGCGTCATAATAAATACTCAAACTGCTGACTTCAGTCATATGTGTTCGTCAGATTACTGCATTTATTTTTCAGCAACTGCAGAACAAACACACACAAAAAAAAAAAAAAAAAAAACTTCAGATCAGATACTCAAAAAGTGCTTTTTGGGGGGATAACAAAGAGTCAACCAATGGGCAAAGAGAAATGCAAGTTATTTGTTCCCATACTTTTTCTCCATCTGCTCTGTGTCTCAAAGCCTCAGCCAACTGCTCAAACAGCTTCTCCGTGCTGACTCACCTTGGACAGCTTCTATTTCATTGCAGGGGACTGGAGGAGGAGGAGGAGGAGGAGGCGGCGGAGGAGGAGGACAGGCAAAACAACAACACACGGAGCTCAGGAATCCTGTAGATTTGTGCTCAAATGTCTCATCCTGCCAAGCCAACTATGTACCTGCAGTATAGGCATCTCTCACAGATTTATCACAAGGTAAAGGAAGGTTTTTCCATCTGCCATCCTACAGTTCTATCAGCTTATTTCAATGATATCGCTGCCATTTTTAAGCACGTCATTTCCCTCTGAAGAAGATAGTTGTTCAGTGTGTGATGTAGTTAACCCAGCTTGATTGTGAGTTTTTATTGTTGCACTGTTGAGCACATACCCAATTAGGGATGAGTTCAGTTATGGGGTCCCAGCATTATGTTTAAACTCAATAAAATGTCCCTTTTACAAGGTATTTTGGATTGAATTTGAAGTATCTGTAAATGTGTTTTGGGCTGTCTGTGTCTAAATCTTTAAATGCAAAAACTTTATTAAAACATCTTAAATCCTTGCACCTGCAATACTGTAAATATAAAAAAATCTATCTAATCAAATCTAATCTATCTGTAAAATATCCAGGAGGTGAGATATTATACTGTCACTAATAACTCTGAAAGGTTGTTACCTATGCAAGTGAGCTCGTCGGTTTCTCTCGTCCTCTTCATAGTGATCTTCGGTTCTGCTGGCTTCTCCACTCTGCTTTATAATCCTCAATAACGATAAAACGCAGAAAAAAATACATAAACAATCGGAAAAACTTGACAAAAAAACCCCCCGCATGAACGCCGTGCATCACCGCTTTACATGAGCATGGCTCGTTTGCTCCATCGCGTGTCCCGACTGTAAGTAACGGTGCGTGTTCGGGACAGCTTTACCCTGAGAGGAGTTGCTCTTTTCGCACACACAAGTCAGTTATGGTTCAGGATTTTTCTCTCACGGTGTTCTCGTCCCCGAGGCGACCTGCTGTTTCACCATATGGTACATTTAAAAAAAAAGATGGACGAACACACAAAGAGGGGATGGAAAAAAACATTTAAGGCAAATCTCTCACCTGTACGCACGATTCAAGGAGACGCCTGACGTCATGGCGGCGCAACTATCGTTACTTCCTGGTGACGCCTCGAAGACGCTGATTGATTGTTCCTCCTACACACACACGCGCACACAGGTCCATCCACACAGGTGTTTTCACTTTGCCTGATTGGCTCCCCCCCACCGGTGGAAGCGCCTGTGTGGCTGTGCATCACTTACACAGAGACCCCTGACATATTACAGTGGTAGTTAATTACACATTAAGTACACAGAGATTAGCTTCGTTTTTGAAGTCATGTTCCTGTCCTACTGACAAGCAGAAATCCAATAGTGATCCTCATTTTATCACTTGTGTCTTCAACCGAGCTGATGAAATGTGGACCTTTGGGTAGCCTATAGTCTGGGTGCAGCAGTGTTTTAGTTGAATGGCTACTGCTGCTGTAGTAAAGGGACTGAGATTAACCGTTAAAGCTACTAAGCACCGTAGAGCTGCAATGTTTGTAAAGTTAATTCAGTCCATGTCAAGTACATTTATACAGCCCAATACCAGTTGTCTCATGGGGCTTTACATTCTGTGCACCATACACACCCATTATGAAAATAATTAAATTAACATGGAAGAACTCTGATCATCAAAAATAATGTTGGCCATACAGTGTTTATGAAAATTAAAAGGCTTCTAAATTCAATAGAAATTAAATCCCATGTGTCCCAAAAATGTGCCTAATACAAGAAAATACATTTATTCATGATATTTGGAAAATGTTTTTACTGATGTACAACAATTACATATCAAAAACACCAATAGTCATGGAAAAAAACATAATAACACAACTCCAGATCAAATTAATTTCTGAGAAGCCTGTCCACTCTTGCTGCTCTGATGTGGTCACAATGTAAATCACACTGTGAATGCAGCTCCTTGTTTTAATCCAGACAGAAGTGCTGTCCCAACACATCCCCTCCTGCTTTTAGTAACTGTGTGGCAGTTTCAAACTCCAGTGGGACACTCTTGATCTTACTCTGCTTCAGGTCTCTTTCCATCAGCTGAGGATAAAAAAAAACACAGGACAGATTATTCATGCTACTCAGACGACGAGGAGTATAAGAGGAGTATTACCATTATTAGGATCAGCTTCCATGTAATTGCTATGCACTAATACACACTGTGTTATTGTGAGTTTGTTAGTGTCACATCACCTCGTATGTTGTTATCTCCAGCACCTCGCAGATGTCATCCTCTTGCGCCGACAGAGGTGTGTTGATCGACATAGCAGCTTTGGCCACATCCGGATGGTAATGCTTCTGCAGCGTCTGCAGGAAGAGAAGAAAATAATGTGAACTGTAGTTGAAAATTAATTATTCCCTCATCTTGTTTTCCAATCAACATGCCAAAACCCTTGGCTGACACAAGTCATAGCTCAAGTGTAGTCAGTGTCATGGATGATTAATTTACACATCCAAAACCATCACGTGCTGTACACACCTTAATCTCCCACAAGCTGCTCTCTAAGGCCCGGGACTGAGCAGGATCCTCTTCATCCATTAGATATGGGTCCTCCAAAGCCTCTGTCATTATGAATAGAAACATCAACATATATCCTAACCTATATCCTTGGATTGTACATCAATACACAGTAATCTCACAAGCCGTCTTAAATATAATGCATCAGACTGAAACCTCTGATATATTGAGTTGTTACAAACATCTCATAATGAAATTCCAACCATAAACTGGAGAGTGACTGACGCTCACCGTCTGCCGCGCTGGGCTTGTGGATAAGGATTCTGCAGGACGGGTGGCGACGGATCAGGTTGTAGATGAAGGGGAGCACTATGAGGAGGGCTGTAGGAGGTGCCGTGAGAGCCAAACGAGCAAGGCGTTTGGCAAAAGCAGCCACTAGGTACACTGGCAAGTGACTGGAGGAGAACACAAACACATAAACAGCATGTATGTTACTAATGCATATATGCTTTTGGACTTTTTATGGTAATTGTCTTGAATAGGGGGGTGCAAATTAATAGGTTAACAGTTTAACTACTAAACTTCTACTGCAGTGTTACTTGACCTCCATTTAGATCAGTGGGGCTCAACAGTGGACAACAGTTTAGCTTGCAATCTATATCTCGGGTATACAGGCCAACTAGATATAGTATTATCCTCAACTGTGCACCTTTACAGAGCTCCAAGAGGACAGATTCACACAACTAATTATATATTTACACATATATATACAATTAGGGTAAAAAACAAACTTTAAGTGAAGCATGAATGATGTTACCTGGAGCTAAGGAAGAGGTTAGCTAGGTGGAAAAAGCGTGCTCTGTACTTCACATGGAAAACAGAAGGTTCCAGCAGATTATACAAATTCTTGTAGAAATCTGGGTAATCTCTGCAAACACAAACATAGAACAGTATTTATTCCATTCAAAAACATATTTCAGTCTACTTTTACAGATTCAGGATTGCTTCAACACATCACTGTAGTTCATGCGACTATTAAAAGCGGCCAATTTAATCATGTTTTCTTCTAATACTCACAGGTTGTGTTGATGTATGAGGACAAAAAGCCCATTGAGGGCGAGCAGGCTAATCGCCCCACCTGTTCAACAAAAACATGAGACCAGATGTGAACATGCCCGGATGGTTATTTCACATAAGTCAGCTCACACAGCGTTGTTGGAGCCACGTGCACGACTTACCGACTTCATAGGCAGCCGTCAAGAAGTCAATCATCAGTGTGGGTTTACTCATGTGGGGCAAAATGGAGTCATGGAGGATCACCAAGATCTTCTTATACATGTTGGTTGGCAACTAAAACAGAGAGATGAGATGGCACAGTGATGTGTTCAGAAAATACCTTTTACAAAAGATACTTAGGCATGATGGTGCAGATTTTTATAATACCTTATACTTGAGGAAACCCAGCCACATCCTCTCAAAGGCACGTTTGTGTTCCTTTTAAAGAAGGACAAGATTTAAACTTGTATTTCAGAAATATTTAGTTCAGAAATGTGAACATCTGATTGAAAATATTTGACTCACATTCAATTTAGCAGCTTTCCAGTCCTCGTGCTTGGCTGGGAAAAAAAATACATCAGTTTAATGACTTTGAAAATATTGCATTCAGGTGCAAAACTAACAAAAACAGCCTTTTTTCTTCACACACAGAAGAAAGAAACACTACGCCACTGTCAAAAAAATAGTCCCACCTTCCTGTTTGACCATAAAGTTGGTGAGCTCCGACTCCTGGCTTGGTATGCTGATGTTGGACATGAGGGTGAACACGTTGTTCTGATATATGGGCACCACTGCCTGAGAGGAACAAGATAAGCCAACAGCATTCAGCAAACTAAGTCATATTTAATAATGTAAAAAATGACAATAAACAAGAACAGCTACAGCAGGATAATGAGCATCGCATGCGCCTACCCCTTTGTTTTTGTCCATGACTTTGCCCACATTCTCACGGACGGAGCTCATGACATAATAGCGGACATCCTCCATCTCAAGGAACTCCTGGAACCTGGAGATCAGCAGGGAGTTGTCTGTAGTGTTGGGCAGCAGTCTGTCCACCACTGCCTGGTCATGAATAATAGAAATATTATGCCTGTGCCACTGATGATAAAAAAGCTTGGTAGATGTTTTCAATGTTTTTTCATGTCTTGATGATGACCCGGTTGTGTGACACAAAATCTTACCTGGATGAGTTCTCTTGGGAAGCTGTAATGTTCGCTCCAGTCCAAGTCTTCGAGCGGATGCTGTCCTTCTCCTGCAGCAAACTTCATCAGGCAGCACAGGGCACTCTCCTGTATTCAGACAGTTATGAGGAAAAACAAGACTTTTACAAAGAGAACAAGGTGTGAAATAATGACCCCCATACTACAGTCCTACACATTCAGATGACGTTAATTTCAATCAGCGTGACTCTCTGTCTTTGAGTGATCATTTGAGCTGTCAGTAAACTCACCTTGACAACATGGAGTTCACTGCCGAGGTGCTGCAGCAGCATCTCCACGCAGCTGTTGTAACGGTGTCTCATGAACATGCGGTACTTCTCTTCGGCACTGAACCCTCCTGAACCAGAAACAGACGGAATGACGGCTGAAGACAATGTACAACACAGTGTTGGTGTATCACATAATAACTAGCACTGATGCTAATCATTATGCATTATCAGCCTGTGCTAAGTTACTCACCACTCAACGCCTCCTCCTCCTCGCCGGGCAGTTTCCCCAAAAACAGCTCTTTCTTCTCCAACATGGAGCTGAACAATTTGCTGCACGCATTGACAGCGTTGACAATGTCCTTCTCTTTTTCTGACTGAAAACGCACACGGAGAATACAAACAATTTTGTCATCCTACTTGGAGTCAATGAAGCTAGCTTAGACATCGTGTATTCAGTGGAGGTGCTAAAACAGTGAAACTTAGGTGTGTATATTTACCTCAAGGAACTCGAGGATGTCAAACACGTCGTTGGCATTTTTTCTACACTCAAGTATACTCTCGACTTTGGTATTAAGGTCAATTTTAGCCTTTTTTACACCTTTTTCTGTTGTTTTTGCCGAACTCACGTTGCGTTTTTTGGCCGGCGCCATGATTACAGTGATGCTGCGTTCACGTGACATTTCAGGAATACGACAACTCAACGTTTTCCAAACATCGTGGAGCATCCTAGATATCTCATCAATCGTTTAAAATAATAAGAACACATTAAATATTCCCAAGTATTTACATAATAAAGAGACATGGAACTGTGGCAATTGGGCGGTGATATGGGTAGTAATACAATTTGAGGTGGGGTCTTTACTTTACTATACTGTTTACAAGATCCTGAATGCAACATACGTCCTAAACACTCAACTGTGTCGTCGCCCCCTGGTGGCTGGAGGGTGAAGGTCTGGCTCCGGTTTTATCAAGTGAGAGTACATTTTACCAAAAGAATGTACATTGAGAGCCTATAAGCCTTGTTCTGTCGACACATTTTTTATGAAAACATGAATTCAAAGTAATAGTTAATCATGATAAAATTAAAATAAATGATGTCCTGTGTGTATACCCCATCTTCACTACTACAGTTCCTGTCATATACAACCGTGTGGAACCCTCATATTAGCTTCAGCAACCTCTAAGTCTTAGAATGTACATATGGTAAAGTGAATATTGTTCTGCAAAACAAATCCAAACCTATCCTTAAGCTTACAAGACATTCAAACAACAGTAATGGGGCTGAGACACATTTGCAGGGGCATCAACATTTGTCACAGGGGGAAATTAACATGAGGACACAAATTAGGGTGCAATAAAGAAGAGAGACTTTTATTATTTTGTTGTTTGTTTCATAACATTTGTATAAGTGAAGCAAAATTGAATCCCACTTTGTTTTGTTGTTAAAAAAAGGAAATATTGGAAGATATACTAAAAAGAAAGCCAATTCCCAACAAAAGAGAGAACATGTTTTGGTGAGAAAACATCTCTTCTTTCAGCAGGCAGGATGATCTAATCGGAGTCATTTCCTACAGCCGCACTGTCCTGCAGGAAAAGGAACAAACAATGAACAAAATCAATTTTTAACATCAAACATCAGGGTTTTGAAATAAATATGGTTTGTTATTGTTTCCACATACCTGTTTCTGGTCCTTAGTGTCTCGTGAGTCAGTAGCTGTGGCTGTAGCTTCAAAGTCGTGGATAGGAAGTGTGGACATCCAGCTGACCATGGAGCCCTCCTGACACTCTGTCTCAACAATGGTGGGGTAAATGTGAGCCTCTTTAAAGGCCTTGATCACCTCCTCCTCGCCGTCCCAGTCCAGCCGCTCATGCAGCCCGTCCCCCCCAAATCGCTGGTTGTAGCGGTCAAAGTGAACCCTCTCCAGGACCAAACCCAGTCCTGGCGCTTTAGGAACATCTACCTTATCCTGTCCCCAGCTGCGCTCCACCACTTCCTCCTTCGCGTAGCCCTTTGTAACCGCAATCACCAGGCCGATCATCTTTCGGATTTGGTGCAGCATAAAGCTTTGGCCTCGCACAGTGATCACCGCGAACTGAGTATTGCTGTTGATGAAAGGTTCTCCACAAGACATCTCCGTGATGTAGCGGCGGGCACTGGGATCACTCGGGGCCTTCTGAGAGGTGAAGTTGTGGAAGTTATGGGTGCCTTTGTAGAGAGCAAACAGACGGTTCACCTTCTGTAGTGTCTCTGGCTCGAGGCGAAAGGCTGCTATATTGCCAGTATCATAGTCTTTTGGGGAAAAGGCCACTGTTGGAAGCATATAGGCGTATGTACGAGCGTCACAGTTGTTTTTGGAATTGAAACCCTGTGTGACCCGTTTAAGTCCTGTTTGAACAAAAGCAAAACATTTTGAACGTTAAAACCCTCACAAACGCCAGATAATAACGCTGGATTATCATCAATGTCTCACCTAGTATTCTGATCTGTGGTGGCAGATGCTCGTTGATTTTTTCGACGGTGTCGTCAATCAACCGCAGTTTTAGGGACACCACTTGGCCAGCTGCAGACACACCCTAAACAAAATCCAAGTGGACAAACACCGGTTCAGTTAGTCGCAACGACATACCGATAATAACGATGCACGCAAACTCCTATGAAGGCTTGTCAAAATACGCCGTGACATCCCGTACCTTATCTGTTCTGGCACATCTTTGGAAGGACATCTTTTTCATTTCGTTGCCGTGGTTCTCGGGAATGCAACCTGATTTAATAAGCGCAGTGACCAGCTCATCTTCGATGGTCCTAAACTCAGATGTTCCGGGATTTCTCTGAAACACAGAAAATCGTGGACATTTAGCAAAGACGTAAGAAAATAAAAGTGCTTGGAGGAGAAACAACAAGGATGCAGTCCGTACCTGCATGCCATAGTATCCCTTCCCAGAGTATGCCGTGAGGAGGACCACCTTCTTTTTGGGATATTTCTTCTCATCTTCCGTCTGGTCTCCTACCTCTGCTTTTACTCTTTTTGTCACCTGCTCAGCAGAGCCTTCATTTTCCTCGTTGGCTCTTTTCAGCAGCGTTGCCGTCTGCTCATCTCTGGATCCTTCACTCATTCTGCAAAATACCTTACAAGGACCACCTGTGGGGAAACAGGGAATCATTCGTCATATCGATACGTTGATGTGCTGCCGCGTTATGAGCTACAAAGACGGGGGAGCAACAAGTCCTGTAAGTTTCAGTGACGAACGACTCAATTAGCACGAATACAAACAGAATAGGAGGATAAGTCTAGCGAACAAAAGGGGTATTTCACAGACAGCTTGCAGACTGAATTACATCGACACAGTGTTTTAAGTTTGCTCACCGTCTCTTCCCAGCGTCAGTCTGTTGCTAGCTAAGGCACTCAGCAGTGGTCGGGTTTTAAACATGTCACGCTAAGCCATCATGAGGCTAAAAGGATGCGACTATATCAGCTGCACTCTACGGAAGCTAACGCGGAGCACAGCTCACTATTCACAAACAACTAACGTTCAATTCCGTGGAAAAAAATACAGTGTCTCCTAAACACGTAAGTCCGCTTTTTAACCCCTTTGAATGTCTGTAAAAATATTTACACATAAGATGCTAACTGTAGCTGTATCTTAGCCTCCTGTAGTAGATGCAGCAACATACACACATGGCCACAGTCCACTTTGACCCCTCGCGTAAATATCGCGAGACTCGCCTTGTTCTCACTTTTGCGTACGTCATCGCAGTATAGCCACAAAATTAAATGAAAATAATTACACATATAGCCTCTCGGCGGATAAAATGTCAAAGTGTATTGCAGTGTTGTTCCTGTTTGTTTGATTTTAAACCGTATGATTTACATGGGCATCATTATATGCTAAAATACATGAGAAATCAAACCTTTCAACTGTTTAATATGATGATTTTCTGAGGTAATTGTGAGCTTAATGTATCCAAGTGATGAATCAAAGACATAACTCTGCACTTAACTTCGGGACCACAAATATAATGTATTTGAATGCAATAATAATGATTTCTTATGTTTCCATGTAGTAGAGGGTTAATATGAAGGACACTGCATTCATCCCAAGACAGTTTACATGGAATTTAAATGACATGAATCCATATGTACTAATATTTTCATCCACTTGAGTGCAGCAAAATCACATAAATGGGGGAGTGGACGGCTGCGTTGGAGAATATGTGCAGGTGGTATTTTAGGTTATGGTTTGCATCTGGTCTGACTGCATTGTAAATCTCATGTTGTTTTACTCCTGGGGAAAAGAATAGATTTTTCCTCATGGGCTACAAGAACTACATGTGAAATGTCAGAGCCAAACATCGACTGAGTTTTATAATGAAAAATCTTTATAATTTTCATGTAGACCACAAGTTATCGTATCATAATACTCTTATTGTAAAGACTGGGTGCTTTTGTCAAGGGGTTTACAAAGACTCCCCCCCATATATCAGGCACCACCGGAGATAAGCAAGCACACATGATCATATTATAGAATAAACTAATTACACGATGCACAGCTCATGTCTGGCTTCACCATTTAGCCCATAAAAAGAAGCCTTATCATATTAATTCACAGGAGCCACTAGGGCTGGGTGATATGGACCAAAAATCACATCTCAATATTTTTTTAGCTGAATGGCGATACCCGATATATCTCAACACAGGAACTTCTATTAAACAGGCTGCACAATAAATAATAATATTAAATTAAAATGTTCCTTAAACTTTGACCTTTTCCTATCTTGGCCATTTGATGAGCTGTCTGCAGGCAGTTCAGCTAGAAATTGAAAAGCCAGTGTTTAGAGGCACTTAGAAAAAAATCCACAGCGTGTTTATGGGTGCACACAAGGATGCACACAAGGGTGCACATGGAGGCTAAAGTCTAGATTGTTTGACCAGTGTGAGCGCTCCAACAGTATGCTTCCTCGGCCCCGGTACGGTACGATACGATTCATGCACGGGTGCGCAACGTGGACATGACGTAGCTTTAATCGAGAGGCCATCTCTGTCATTATTGCTCAGTGTTCTACTCGGCTCTCCCCAGCTATCAAGACGATTTATGACTGAAAATACTGTTGATGAGTGTGTAGGACACAGCAGGATTCTGGGTCCGGCTTGGGGCCTCGTGGTGTCAGCGGTACCGGAGTGGAACCGGACCGGTACTTGTATGATAAAAAATGCCTCTCTGTGTTCTGTGCAAAACCCGCTGCCTGCTCTCTCAGCTCCGCTCGCGCTCACATGCTCTGACACAGTAGAAATACGTGCAGACGCGACACGTCAGTAAAGTTTCAGTTGTTCTCTCTTGTGGTGACTGAAAACAACATCAAGCCATGCGCGTGTCTGCCATGTTGTTGCTGCATGCGGGACTTGTGTGAGAGTGAGCGGGTAGGGGAGGGGCTGGGATCGGTTTCAGAGAGGAAGGGAGGCGAGGCGGAGTTGTGTGAGGGACAGACTCGAGGAGAGGAGAAACAGGCGAACAGGCAGCTCCACGAAAGAAACTTATAATGTGATTTTTTCGAAAAACTCAATATATCGCCCAGCCCTAGGAGCCACTCATCATAATGTGCTATGGCTCATGTAACCCCAATGCACACGAGTAAATAAGTCAAATTATATTGGCAATTATATTGGCAAAGAGGTTCAGCATTTCTAGAGCTGAGAGGTGTTTATGTCTTTCTCAAGGTCACCACAACAACGAGAGATAGGCCTACTGGTTGCCAAGAGGCTAAACATTTAACTTTCTCATCCTGGGATGGCTTAATAATGCCCACTTGCATTTTTTCATAGCACCTTATAAGGTGATCAAGTAGTTTTCTGTTGAAAAACCCAAAGCCAAACATAGGCATGCGATGGGAAAGGAGCCCCGGTTGACACAGTTCCATATCACACAGCATGTGTCCAACTTTCTAACAAATGCTGAAGCTACTTCGTGGACCCTGAATGTGAAACAGTGATTCCTTATCCTGCTGGATGAAATAGCTAAGAGTTTGGCTTTTTTTAGTCAAATTATCCTCGCTTTACACAGCCTGTAGCCATGAGAGTAGGAAACAAGTGCACGGGGGAGTGTTAAGTTCCAATATTAAAAAGCTGTGTAGCGAGAAACTTTTTGCAGTGGACACAATCAATTAAAGTATTCAGTGTACTCAAGATGTCTTAAAATAAGACCAAAGTAAAAGGTTCAAATGAGAGTCTCTTAAATTGGTGGGTAACAGTCAGATTAATTACCATGCATTTTGTTGATGACCAACCAAAAAAAAAAACATTGCGTAACCTTGTCTTTTAAAGCAGAAATGTTCATCTCTGCCCTGAAGTCAGACCTAAACAAGGCCAGCACTGTTTTCAACCTCTCTGTCCTGAGATGAATGTTCTGAAGTCTGATCGGAAGAAATCTGACTGCAAGGAAAGATTCTCCAGCCTCCAAAGACAGTGACCTATCAGAGTAAGCCACTAAACAAGCCGTCGAAACAGCTAGTCTTTCTGCAAAGTTTGCACACAGCCGTACTCCAAATGTGAACTGGCCACAGTCTTTACCTGCAAGACAATAGGCAGGGCTGAACCTTGATCAGATTGAACTGAAATAATAATAAAAAAACGAAATCAACCAAACACCATCCTCGTTGTGAGCTAAGAAGTCCACAGCTGTTGAAGCCAATGTTCTGCTGGGTGAGTCGAATTTGAAAAGGGAATGGAGTGACTTAATTTGCAAATCAGCAAATAATGATTCAATCTGCATAGCGCTCTTAAACACCATGAGGTGTATCTACTCAATTCTAAACGACAATTGAGTCGGGTTTTTTTTCTAATTGTGAGGTTACACATTTATGCAACCTACCAGGAACTGTTCTGTGAGACACTGTGTTCAGGTCTCAGCACTGCGTGAAATCTGAATGAACCGTTCAGTGTCTTTTCATCTTGATATTATGAAATACTTTGCTCTAAAAATGGATACATTTTGTACACAATAGTTTGAAAGTTTGCCGCAGTGACAGAAGCTATGTAACTTAAGTGTTTTTTTGCATGCGGCAGCAGTTAATTCTTTATGCATGTCAGAGTTTATAAAATATGAGCTTGTTTTCATTTTTATCACGTGCTTCCTATGTCAATGTGTTGAGAGATGAATTATGCATCTCTATTATGATTGGAAATTGTACTAATGTTCTGCATTTGTCATCAGTATCTTTCTTGTTAGTGAATCATTAGAACTGATATTTCACATTAACCAATTAGAAATGGTCCTTTAAGACAAGTATGTGTATTATAGCAAGTATTCGTTTATTGGTGCTATCAGTCTGATTGTAGCAGTAATCATTCTCTGGAGGCAGCAGATAATGTAGGTTGCAAAAGACAGAAACCATCTCACACATAAGCTATAGCATTGTCTTTAAATCATTTTACTGCTTAAATGACTCCTTTTGGTACCTATGAGAAGAGCCTCTTAGCCACATAAGAAACATCTGCACTAGTACAACATTTTTGACTATCGATACAGTATGTTTTTTGTTAAACCATATTAATGTCCACGTGCCAAAAGGCCACTAACCATGGAATAATTTCAAAGGTATTTTAGGATGACTTTAACAGATACATTCTTTCTGACACTATGATAAAAGTCCACAGAACAACTGATAAGGTTGGCTGTGTTATATCACTGACACGGTTGCTCTGTCAGTCTGACAGTGAATGGGAGTCTTCTCAGACAACTCCAATAACACTGATGAATATGAGAAACACAGGGTTTGTGCTCGAAGCATTTCTTGGGTAGAAAAGTAGGGATTTATCAACATAAATCCAAACTTGCATCCTGATTTATTTGCCACTCTCATTCAAAATAGAAAGAAAGATTGCATTTTACACTAGTTGTTTTATTCCTTACTGATTACAGAAGCTATTTAAAATATATTTTGTTTCGATTACATAATCTACAAAGAGGAATCTCATATATTCAGTGCTACATGGAGCATAGGAGAGATAGATATTTGGAGGTTTGGATTGTGTTACGATTATTTTGGGATAAAAATACAAGCTTGCCTTGACCAATCCACAACAATCCCGACTGTAATCAATCAACATCAATTGTGAATCTTTCAAAGACACGTGTCCGATTCCTTCTATGAATCTTCCTTGACCTTGTTTTTAAACAGTGCTTATAATAAATGTAGGCCCTGTGTGTTTTGTATTTGTGTGTTTTTTATTGATTAAAGCAGAAATACGTTGATGGTGGAGGCAACAATTTCCCCAAAAGAGGCTATTTTGGCCGATATCATCATGCTTTCTTAAAATATACAAATATTTTGGAGAAAGCATCAAACAAAAACGCATACTTGCGACATTTAAATTAAAATAAAAACACAATCGTAATGTGTGTGGACTGTCCTAATCCCAAACACACCGTCGTCGCGGAGGCGGAGAGAAGAAAAGAGAGAGTAGCATTTCCGGTGTATCCAACCAATGAGCGGATTCCACATGCGGACACAGAACACCGCATTCGACGCACGCGAGAGCTGCAGCGAGCAAACGCGATTGGTGCCGACGAGGACGCTGGTGATTCCGCAACAGAAGCAGAGCGGGCGAAGGGAGCGTACTGCAACATAGGCACATGTTAAAGCCACCTATTCGGACAGAATTACCCTGGAATTCGCTCTTCTAAAAGGGGGAGGGAGATATAATAACGTCCAATCGAGACCGCGACGTTTGATATGAATTGTTCGTTCAAGGTCTCACAGGAAACCTACCGGCAACATCTAAGCTGAGCCAGAGGAACCCAACAGTTAGCTAGCTTTAGCCTGTTAGCTATCCGTTAGCTCAGGAGCCGCTATTTCGTCCACTCTCACCGGGCACCTGCACGCCGCGCGTCCCGTCGTTGTCGCTAATTATTCGAAAACAGTCAACGACGTGACGTCCCGCTCGTAATATTTTCAAGTATTTCCCTTTGAGGTCCCGCGGTGTCACCACAGGAGGAGCGAACCGTGACAGGTTGCGGCTGGGACCAGCAGGGGCTAAACGAGCGGTGTCCTCAAGTGGCCGTTCACCATGGACAACGCACACACAAAGACGGTTGAGGAAGTTTACAGCTTTTTCAACGTGAACGAAAGCACGGGCCTGAGTTCAGAGCAAGTGAAGAAACAACGGGAGCGATATGGACCAAACGGTAAGGAACCGGTTACAGTTAGTTCAAGAACAAGTGACGTGAGCTATACTGTCCCGTTGTCATGTATGGCCAATGGCTCCCGATTTGTTAATGCCGGACAAAAAGGGAAGGCTGTCGACGTCACGATCCGTATGTTGAAATACCGACAAGCATCTTTTCTGTGACTCATTTAGTAAACAGCAAATCACCATTCTGTTATGTACTTTAACCGTTCAATGTTGCATCACTACTGCTCCAGCAATATGACACTTTCTTGTCCATCTCTCTTTTGTCTGTGGTCCGAATGGATGATCTGCAGAATTGCCAGCTGAGGAGGGTGAGTGGACCAATGTCGATAAATGCAATTAGTCACCTGTGTATATACTTTTTTTTTAGAGTCCCTCGTTCCTAATTATTCAATAATAGAGAAACATTGCCATTCATGTTTTATAATGAAACTCTTGTTTTCTAGGTAAATCCCTTTGGGAATTAGTGGTTGAACAGTTTGAAGATTTACTTGTGAGGATCCTTTTACTTGCTGCCTGCATCTCCTTTGTAAGTATAAAAGATGTTTTGTTTGCTGTACATGTGGTTTGTGGTGTGTGGATCCCATAGAGCTGTCTTAGTAAAACAAATTATTATATTAACTTGTGCACAGCCAGGTGCTAGGCGTTCTTTAATATGTTGTCAAGATTAGTAGTAAAAGCTTCTGAGCAGGCTGTGTCACTGGTCGTAAAAGGGTGACTTTAACGCTCATCTAAAAATAATAAGTATATTGGTGCTAGAGTAGTGAGAGAATATTTCACGCTGTTATCTTAGATACAAGTGGCTTTTTCCAATTCCTCCAAGACAGAATATTCAGTGTTTGGAGGTAAAAATAAAATACTAAAACATGGCACTCAAGTTTGAACAATGTCCGTGTTCATCTCTGCCATCGTCTTTTTCTTCACCCTTTTAGTGGCTAGTTCATTGGGTTTTCATCCTACAAAGTGTATATAGACCTTTTCTGATTGATTCAGTGCAGATCACAGTTAAGTAAGCTGTTCAAAGTGCGGAAGAAAGCCGCCCAGAATCTGTCTGGTGACACAACACAGATGACCATCTTTTTTTTCATGATTCTGTCTTATGATATTATGTCAGCTAGGCTTTTTCTCTTGAAGTAATCAAGTCATTGCAGTCTCTTTGGACCTGTTTAAAAAAAATAATATTAACACATCAATAATCAAGAAGTGGTTAAAAAGAAATAACATGTTCATCTAAGAAAAAGCTTTATCACTTGATTAGCCTATGTGGTACGTTGGAATGAGCCACATGCTTTGTGTGTGGCTGTTCAAGTGTGAAAGCAACAGTCTCCTGAGAAGTCCATACGTCTCACGCTAGCAATGACTGAAACTCCTTTAAAAGTCTCTACTTTACCCTGATGATTGACCAGTTTTCAAGTTGTTTTCTTGAATACAACATGACACTTCCGTAAATGAACAGACATAACTTGTGATGCTTGCGGTGTTGTCACTAGTGATTGACAATCCCCAGTGTAGTTTATGTGTGTGACACAGTGTTAGGTGAACAAAGATTGACTGTTGGCCTACTGGCTGAGAATATCATCATTTACAAAGACATAGCAATGACAGCCAGCTACATCTACAAAGATTATAAATCACCAGCTGTAGTACGTAGCATGCTCTCAATCGCACAAGCATATGCAGACGGATTTACGTTTATTTTAGCAGGAAACATTTAGACTACAAAGTTCAGTCATTCAGGAACTAACTTTTTTTTGGTACACAATTGGAATTTAATTTTAGGTTTAATTGGCCGTGCTGATATCTGTTGGGAGTAGAAAATAGGGGCCATTGGCATTTCGTCTGACATACTTCACTCCTGGCACAGATTCTAAAAGAGGAGAGAGTGGTTACTACACTCCGTTTCTCTCTCTTCTAACACACTTGGCCCAGATTCTGTAATTCTGAGAGAAGCTGGCTTGGTATTTATTATGAATTATTAAATGATTGTCAGATACTTAAAATCCTTGTGCCAAATATGTTAAAGTCAATGTGCGGTTCTGGCACAACTTCAATGATTAGGAAGGTGCATGGAAAAGACACTAGGAGGAAATCCCCAAATGGACCTCATAATTACCATTGTTCAGTAAGTTATGAGCAAGTCCTCATGGCAAAAATATAGATATACACACTGGAGTCTGAGCCACAGTAGTGTGGTTATCCAGGTAGCAGTGTATTTATTTCTGGTTGCTATTTGGGGTGGGAGCTAATGCTATCTCATCAGGACAGCGGAAAGGCTCAGTGTCTCAGACTTGTTATTGAAGTGTATTTAATTACTGTTCATTTCTTTGTCTCTGTTTTGTTTGTGTGTGTATAGGTGCTGGCCTGGTTTGAAGAGGGAGAAGAAACAGTTACAGCCTTTGTGGAGCCTTTTGTAATCCTGCTTATTCTCATAGCAAATGCCATTGTGGGAGTCTGGCAGGTAAACGCATTATATTTACAAATCTAAGTATGGGTTTTTAACAACTTGTCTTTTTGAGTCAAATGTTTGTGTAGTGTGATGATTACCTATGATCACCTAACGGTGGATACTACTCATAATGTTGTTCTAATGCTGAAAATATGAGGAGTGGTGGTTTTTAATGGTGCCTGTGAAGAAGTATTTTTATGCCTCTATGTTCATATGAGCCTGTAGAGTCTTGGCTTCCCCCAGGATATACGGTATCCATTCCTTTGAGAAACGGTATTGATTTGTCAGTATACACCTTAATTATAGGCAGGAAGCAAAGGCGGCAACAGTCATGGATGGAGGCTCTCGTTTGCGCACACAGAAAACCTAATTATCCTTTTTTCCTTTTTCTTTTTCCACTGACACCATTTCCATCAAATTGAAAATTGCCCAGAACACAGTTTATTACCCTGGAGTCGCTCATGATGGATAACTACACCGACTCTTTGCACCTGCCTGTGTTCGGTAAAAGTTCAGGGCAAATTTAATTGACATGATTGGCATGTCAGGTTGGGACTGGAGCAATGTGAGGGCAGGCTAGTGGGGGACTGGGGAGGGGGTACAATATTGCTTTGGCAAGTGTCTCCTGGGATAGATGTCTAAACTCAACTGAAGAACAGACCCCATGATTATAACTCACACCTGACTAGATCAGAGAAGACACCTGGCAGGTTGGGTGGATCCCTGCTGGATTGTCTTGTCAATTAAATACTCGTTTAAGGTCCTGTTGAGGCTTGTGTGTAAATGGGGTGTTGTCACAAAGTGTGGCTGGTGGTTTGACTTTATTTATATTAACAAAACCAGTGTGAATGACGTAGAGGGGGAGGGGCTGTATCTCCCCCTGCTGTTATTGATACTTGTATAGAACGTTTGATAGTCTTCCTCAGAATTCAGAGTAGTTTAGCTTTTCATAGCCTGCTTTAACCATGTAAACCCTCACTGGCAGCTATTTTAATGATCGTACCTGTTATTCCTTACAAAAGACTTAAATGTCCTGGGGTAGTGTGCCCTGTCTTGTCATGCCTTGTTGAGCGCTGTCTGCCCGCCAGTCGGGCTGGGATCTGTCACTAAAACTGTCCAGTCGGAGAGAAATCTAACAGACAGTGAAGTCAGCACTAACAGAAAAATGCAAATGTAGAATGATCAGGAATGAGCTGAGCAGACGATAAGAGAACCGTTTGCAGACACTGAAGTGAAAATATCATTGCACGTTTACATAGAAAAATGACAACGTGCCCCCCCCCCCACCCCTATTTGCACTTTTCAGGAGCGAAATGCAGAAAATGCCATTGAAGCACTCAAGGAGTATGAGCCGGAGATGGGGAAAGTGTACCGCCAGGACAGGAAGAGTGTCCAGAGAATCAAGGCCAGGGACATTATGCCTGGGGACATCGTGGAGGTTGCAGGTAAGGTTAAATGGATTGAAGGGATGCTTCAGATCTTTTGAAGTGGGGTTGGCTGAGGTACTTATCCAAAGACATTATATTGTTTTGAGGTAATACATCGACTATGGATAGATAGATATAACCCCATACCAAATAATCCGAACTATCCCTTTAGGATTTGTTGATGATCAACGCAGTGTCCCAAGTGTCGGTTTGGAGGTTGTAGTAGACCCTTTTTTTTTTTTCGCCCACTGCACAAACAGGGCCTTTTTATTATTTATATATGTTTCATTTGTTTCACATGATGGCTGTAAGAGAAGAGATTAACATTGGCCATCAGTTCTGTAAACATCATCAGCAGTCTTGTGACGTATGCTTTACACAGCTTCAAACGCAAACACACAACTGATCCCTCATCCTGTTCATCCCCCTTGACAATTTTAGAATATGGTGTGTAAGAGCAGAGGCCAAATCTGTTCACCAGAATAGTTTTTTCTTGCTTGACCTCACCCTGAATGGAGCCCCATATGTTAATGCCTTGTGCGTCACTGTTCTTTCTTTCTCTTGTTTTCTTACTGATCTGTCCTCCCTCTTTCTGTCTTTTGTCTTTCTTCTTGTCTATCTTTGGTTTTCTTTCTCTAACTCTGTTTCTGTAAATTATGTAGCTTGACATAAAATCATTATTTTCTTTGTCCCAAAGTAAAGCTCAGTGGAGTAGAATTACAGAAAATACTTATTTACTGTCTGTCATAGTGCCTTAGAGTCAACTGCTGTGAGCATTCTCAGCTTAAATAAAAAAATAAAAAAAAGTAAAAGCACGAAACAATAAACCTATGCATGGCCAATATATGGAATATTGTTTTTGTCAAGTCTGCAAACTGTCTTCTCAGACCGGGCATATGGTTTATATCCTTGGAGTACTTTTAGATCTAGAGCTGTGACGATTTTGCCATCACTCAAATCTGTCTGAGCTATTGCCGTAAAGTGGTTAGCGGAACTGTGTTCTTTGTGTTGATAATAAAAAATTCAGTCCTTTTTTTGGATACAGCGAGGGCTATAGTCAGTCCACCCCCACTGCTTTGTCTTACAAATATTTTCTCTTGAAACATGTTTATCCTACTTTGAAAGCTTATTTGTAACTGATCAGTGTTTTGCTGTGTTGTGTAAGCACATCGTTTTAATGCAGTATTAGCCATTGGGTATCACTGACTACAGTTTACTTTTGTTTCTTTCTGGGCATAGCATCAAGTGACACACCTGCTCTCTCATGCATCAGTGGCATAGCTCTGAGCTTAATGGGAAAGGATCCAGGTGGCGGTCACCTAGCGCAGTCTTAGAGTAAATAGATGCAACGTCAACATGGTGGTCTTCGGGGCATTCTTCTTCCACCACACTTAAGCTAAGATTGCTGCTGATAAAGATTGTTGTGGTGAGCATAGGACAAAGGCTGCTGTGTTTTCATAAGACAGTTACTGGCTTGCTGTCTCTAAGTTGAGCCATTCTTACACTGTTTGGTCTTCTGTCAAGATTTGATTAAGAGCCTGAAGTGAGTTTTACTACTGCCAGCTCTCTACTGAGGCAACAGTGACTGCTTTTGCTTTAATTTTACCGTGCATTTCCTTATTGCCTGGCATTTTCTTAAGTCTGTTGCCAAAAGGATGATCTTGACTAGGCATGGGACGATATCAAAATGTCATCCTGGTCAAAAGAATTACTTTCTGGCTGTATGTAACTCAGATGTGTATGTGAGGCCAATCATCTCAGTGGTTTTACCTTAACCACAGTTGGAGTGCAAGGTTCACCGTTAATGTTGTTGATGGCCAGACAGGGTGTAACGTTTAGAAAGGGTATAGATTCAATTTGATAAATTATTGGTGCTCCAGGTGGCCACATGGCCAGATCTCCTCTCTTGTGTTTAATAGAGTAGGACAGTCTGTCTTTTGTCATCACCCATGCTATTCGTCTCTGCCCATCCTCAACAGTTTATTCCACTTGTCCTTGCTCTTTGCTTTTTCCTATATTATTTGAACATAGACATGATATGGAATTCAGAGAGTCATGATTGTGTGTACGTTAATGTTTGGACTCCATTTTTCCATTCATAACCGAAGGCGAAGAGTCCCTTGAGGGCTGGAGGACCTTTTATGAAAAGTCCCAGAAGGCTGCTGGCTACGTGCTATAGCACATCCCAGCTCCAGTAACTGCGTCTGAAAATATACAACCCCCTGAAGACCTTTAAAGTTTCACTGGACCCCCCATGATGAATAGTTCTGTGTCATCTGCACTATTACTCAAATACAATGAACTTTGTTGTATTGGCATGGCTGTTTTCTGCTAATTTTTCTGAGATTCATTGCAAGCACTGAGGCTTATACTATAAGTCACATGGAATAATGTGTTCAACCATGGGTAGTATAAGGGAGGTAAGGTGGGACCCTGGATATGGTGGGGAAAGTACTTGAGTCCTTACAAGCTTATGTGGTGTTATCACTTTAAGTGTACGCAGACTGACATTTGTCTCTCACTCTAGGGAACAGATAACACAGATAAGGTCTTTTGTTCACATGGGTTGAAAGAAGGGTCCCCATCTGTGAAAGTGGATTATTCTACTTGCTGTGACCTTATTCTCATACCAATGAGTGTAGTTAGTAGGGTCACTATTTTCTAATTGGTGACTTTTTGTGGGAACCTTCCCACAGGGCTGAGTCTCGACTATTTCCAGCAAGTGGAGTTCCTTGTCTCCATTGTGTCCTCTCTCATGTAATGCTTATTCATCTCCATCACTATCTCCTGTCTGTCGGGTCAAGTAGAGGACCAAATTTGGTAGTGTAGCTGGTACAGTCCAGGAACATTATCACTTACCATGAACTCGGCATTACCACATGTTACAGTGCTTTCATGGTGATTTGGAATATTGTATACAAGATGAGAAAACCATGCAGCAATGCTTGTTTGATTGGTTTGTTGGTTCTTGAGTAGAATTTCCTCGCTTCAGTCTCTTCAGTTTAAAGTCATGAGAATGGTGGGAATGAATGAACAGTTTGTACCAAAAGAACACGTCACGCTGCTTCTATTTAAACTCCTATGACGTGGAGCGGGTTCTCCTTGCTTAAAACAGCTAGTTTTTTTATTGCATTCTCCCTCCCCCAAATCCAGCAGCACGCTTGCAAATGATCAAAATAGTTTTCCCATTTTTGGACGTGTGTTTTGTCGGACTCATCTAATCCTCCTTCTCATTCTCTACTCTTGTCCTTCCTCCCCCTCTCTTCCTCTCTGCTCAGAAGGGCACTGCAGAGGCCCAAGGGTGGGTGTCTGTCAGCACTGTCCACAGACAGATCTCTTAAAAGCCTCTGGGTCATTGCTTTATATTGCTTTTACCTTCATCGTTTCAACCTGTGTGATGTCTTAGTGTAAGCTGAAAGTGATATTTCACTTTGGTGCAACAGTAGCATTTTCCATTGTGCTTTTAGAATTTCATTAAAACGTCAACCATCCATTTTGGGTGCTATGGGGACCATTAGTTGGCACATAGTCTTACTGTAGTCACGCAGTGTTCTACAGGACCATAATACAGTGGTGCAGGAATAAGTCCTATTATCTGGAAATACATCATAATATGCATGGTTCCCATATCTTGAAGTTAATAGGTTTTTGAAATTACAGTCTGTGGGTAACAGAATCCTAAGAGATGTGAAGAGTTTTTATGCGATATATGTCAGTAAGTGCCAGTCAGTATATATATATAAGATTTTCATTTCTCAACTAAATGTGTAATAATGATAGACTTGTGTCTGCAACAAACCTTATTTTCGTTTCCCATTGGCTTTTTGTCGAGGGAACCAGTGCAGTGCTAATTCCTGGGATTGACCTACAAAAATAATTTATCCCTGCACCACTCTATAGTTCCAAGACTATAACATACTTTACAGACTAATTTTAAAAACATCCTCTCAGGTCACATTTTTTTGTTTCTTTTTTTGAATGTTTGTTTTTCCAGTCCCATCCCATAGAAGGGCTTTGTAATGGAAAACTCAAAGAAAAATATCACTCAAACAGATGGTTATCTGAATACTGACATGCATGGTCTAACCTTTACATACTTTTTTCTTCAATCAAACCACGACGCTGAAAAGATCGTTATCAGAACTTTTGATCCGCCCAGACCAGTTTCAAACTGCATGTGAAACCGTACAGAGGGACAAAAATGTTTGATAGCCTTTTAAGCAAAGCTAATAAACGTCAGTGGCTTTAATAGTACTTATCTGCTTTGTGGAGAGGAAACGCTTGTTTAAAATGTGGTGCATATTTACATTTTACATTTGTTTTACTGGTGATTGCTAAAGCCATGTGTTAGTGGAAAGAATGAGCAGCAATCTATTTGCGTCCTGTGCAGGAGATGAGAGGAACATTAATCATTTTTTGAATCCATGACATTCCCCTAGCCTCTTTCCAACAAATAATTTGAGTTTGATTATTTTATCACTCCCAATGAACATACATTGGGATAACACAGCAGGTGATTTTATTTCCAAGCGCTTAGTGTCTCTGTGTAGTGATTGTTTTGTTTGTTTTATTGCACTTGTCTTAAAGTATTTTCTCTTTTCCTGAGAACATGCTCTAGTTGCAGAGGTGTCTGTTTACATGGTCGGCTACAAATCACTCGGCTGCCTTTTATCTCTCGTATTGTGCAAAGTAACCATCCAGCTGTAGTCGTATCATTTACGGATGCTTTTAAAATTAAAGAGGTACTTAAGTGTCTCCTGTGCTCTGTTGTTTCTGTCCACAGTTGGTGATAAAGTGCCTGCAGACATCAGGCTGTCTTCAATCAAGTCAACAACACTGAGGGTGGACCAATCAATTCTTACAGGTAAAAAAATTTCCTAATTGTTTAGCCCCTTTTTTGTCTTTGTGAGCTTTCATCTGTTCATGTTTGATTCTCTGTGTCCTATCACACCTGATTCTACATTTTATGTTTCCCATATAGCTTACAAATACATTTATATACATGCATTACTTGTACATAATTTCTTGGCCTGCCTCCGCAACCCATTCACTAATTTTGATTAACCTAGACACAGAACAAGAATACGCAATTGCCTCTTTCTTTTGGCACACTTACACTCTATTACTTTGTCTCTTGCCTTGCCCAGTCTTTAGCAAAACAAAAAGATGTGTGATATGGATGACAGTAAAGGTAATGGATGAATCTGCAGATGGATAATTTGACAGCGTTTGTGATTGAATAGATTAGAAGAGGTGGATATGGAAGGTTAGATAATGCATGCACGAGGGAAGAGGTTAATGTGAATCGAGTCTTAAATCTTAAAATCTCTTGTCTTGCTCTGCTGCCTTAATTGGTAGCACATTCCATGGGATATTTTAATGTTTTGACTATTTTTCTCCGCGCTTCCCTTCCCCATTCATGGCAATACAGCTTGCACAGTGGTCCCTGCTTTACTCTTTCAGAAAAGTGCAGACCTTGTAGTTGATTTTACACACACAGACACACACACACACACACACAGTATCAGATATGGAGTTAGGGCAGTATTTGATAATTGTCAGGCTGGACACGGTCAAGTTCAAAGCCTCTTCCACACATATCTGCCCAAAGTTCCAACAAAGCATCACGACTGCCACTTCTCTCTCTCTCCTGGGTAGAAACTTTGTCACTGCTTCCCTCACTCATACCCTTTGTGTCTGCTTCCTGCAGGAGAGTCTGTGTCTGTGATCAAACACACTGACCCTGTGCCTGACCCGCGTGCTGTCAACCAGGACAAGAAGAACATGCTATTTTCTGTGAGTGACTCACACGGACCTTTTAGTCTCTTCCAGAATTACACTTCGTGTTCATCCCAATAATGTGTCTAGGTGTCCATTCATCTACGAAAGAAATTGCCACATTTTCTTCCATGGGAGCACACACTGTTTCTAAAATTTGCTCAGGAACACAATGTATTGACTTGTTGCATGTTGACTCATGCTGCATGTTGAACCTTCTCTCTGTGCCTTTGTGACACACCTGTGTCGGACAAGTTTTTAAACTAGTTTTGCCCCTTTTCCCCAGAATCTTAATGTTTCTGTGTTTCATTCCGCCCCCTCACAGGGCACCAACATTGCAGCTGGTAAGGCTGTTGGTGTGGTGGTGGCCACAGGTACCAATACGGAGATTGGTAAAATCCGAGATGAGATGGCAGCGACAGAGCAGGAGCGCACGCCACTGCAGCAAAAGCTGGATGAGTTTGGACAGCAACTGTCCAAGGTAATTTGTTAAACTGCATAATACTCTCTCACTCTGTTGTTTTTTTGTTAATACATCAACCTCGGCTATTTCTAATTGATCAGAATGTTTAATGTGGATTTCACTTATGGTTAATTGTTTGCTTTTTATCTGATCTTTAAACTAATGTGTAATTCAAGGTTATTACACTGATCTGCATTGCTGTGTGGATCATCAATATTGGACATTTCAATGATCCTGTCCATGGAGGCTCCTGGATCAGAGGTGCTGTCTACTACTTCAAGATTGCTGTAGCTCTGGCAGTTGCTGCGATCCCTGAGGGTAAGCTGGAGGCACACATGCAGCCTTGCCCTTGACATGGTTGTTGCTCTGAGAGTTACAGGTACTCTGCCTTTAGACTGTAGGATAGTTAGGTGGGAAATCCTACTTTATGGACTGTTTTTCAATGCCTCATGATGCAGGGACAGAGAATAGTATTCTCCTCACTTGAATAATATATTTGTGTAAATGGATATCTCTATTTCTTTAACTTCTTAGCTCATATTCCATCTCATGTTTCAATCCTCTTTCTCTGTGGTTCTGTTGCTATTTCTCTCCAGGTCTGCCTGCTGTCATCACTACCTGCCTGGCTTTAGGAACACGGCGCATGGCCAAAAAGAATGCCATTGTCCGCAGTTTGCCGTCCGTGGAGACCCTCGGTTGTACATCTGTGATCTGCTCTGACAAGACCGGCACGCTGACCACCAATCAGATGTCTGTGTGCAGGGTAAGAGAAGAGTGGCAGAGTCATTACCTCTTGACTTGATGAATGTTCAAACAACAATGTCGGCCAGGTCTTTCTCAGCCTTCTCTTAGACAATTTACAACAATATCTAATTTAATGGCAAAGTCTTGCCATGTGTTATCTGTATCTTAAAAGCTTGTCTTCCAACGTTTTCTGGACCCTGTCCTAATTACTACCACACATTTCATTAAACAAGAAGTAGTAGCTGTTCATTAAATATGAGTTGGCATACACATGGTGTCATCGATGGCAGTGTAGGGGTATCTCCTTCCTCCCCGGGCAACAGTGAGGTGATGCATAGGGACTAGGACAAAATAGGGGAGTACTTAAAAAATAAGTAGCATGTTTTTAAATTTGCCATACATGGAAAGAGCAGGTGACTTTCCTGACATCTGCGCACTTTTCAAGTCTTAACGTTTCACTGGAGAAATAAGAAAACCTGATGGTCTTCTGCTGACAGTCTGGCTGACATTTATTGGGTGATGTTGGGACTTTGAAATGGTGTTGACTCTGGAAATGTTGAGCGTATTCTAGTCCTGCTCAATGTGTTAAGTGTCCTGAGATGACTTCTGTTGTGATTTGACACCATAAATAAAATTGAATTGAATATTGAGCACTGCTGACTAGCAGTTTTGAATGGCTAGTAATGGATAACATTATAACAAGGATTTTCAAATTAAATTAAAAAGAACGTGTATATATTTATTTCCCCATCCCTTTTGACATTACAACTTCAGGCTATATGAACAATGATCTATTCAAGTATTACAATGTCTTTTATGATGATTGACCCTTTAGTGTTGCCTCCCAGCTAATTTTTCCCCCCACATTGTATTTCTCCTTCCTGCTTAGTCTCTCCATCTTTCTCCGTGCTATTCTTCAGCCCCTTATCTCACCGCTCTTCTGTTTCCCCCCCTCCTTTCTTCCCTGCCTTTTCCACTCCCCCCCCCTTCTTGTTCAGGCAGCATGCTGATCAGTATGCAGTAGTTAGTCACTTGCAGCAGAACCATCAGTAGAGTTGCATAACTGACCTTGTGTTGAAAGATTCTCTCTCTTCCATGTTAATTTTGTCTCCACTTGCTCATCCTGCACAATTCTCTCTCAGTTAATATTACGTTTTTGAAAGGCCTCATTTTGAAGACCAAAGGATGCTATTCCTGGCTATTTGATAGTCGCTGACAGAGAAGCTTGTGCTTGACGCATCCAAACCACTCCTGTCCGAATAGGGCTGTACTTTAATTTGGTGCCTGAGTGAATGTTTCTCTCTCTCAATTCAATTCCTTACTCGCACTCTGTTTTGCATAGGACCATTGACATCACTGTTTTTTCTAGTGTTGCTGGTACCTGAGGGGAGTGCAGCCATAATGCCAGTGAATCATTCTATTCAGATATTTCTTCTTTCATCCCTCTTGGATCTCACTCATGCCCCTTTCGATTTTAGGCAAATGCGGTGCTCTGTGTGTAAGAATGTTAGTCAATGTATAGCCTTGATACCTATGGGCTTTTGAGTCGTACAAACTCAAAAGCTCTTTTGTATTTTCAACCAGAAACTGTAACTAGTCTCCTTACCCAAAGGTTGTATATTCAAGGTCACACTACTTCCGCCTTTTTACACAGTATTGTACATGCAGTGTGACTGCACACAGAGGAATTCTGTGTCTGCCTTGCTGTAAGATGACATTTATGGAGCCTTCCCACCAGAGTGCTCAGTGTCTGCTTTGGCTCAGCATTTCATTATTACACTCTGCTCTATGTTCAAACGGACTCATGATAAGAAGATTCCTTTCCTCTGAATGGAAGTCTGCTGCCACCTGCTGGATACAGTGTCCATTAGAATCTCAGCTTTTTTCTTGGATAGAGCCGTTAATATGTGGCATAATTATGCCACTCATTAGTGCATTTACCCACATAGTTGCCGTATGTTTGGAGTGAGTATAATGTTCTAATAGTTTGTTTCTGCAATCTTTGTGTTTCTAGATGTTTGTCGTTGATCAGGCAGAGGGCGATCACTGTTCATTAAAGGAATTCACTGTTACTGGCTCCACATATGCCCCGAATGGAGAAGTGTGAGTATTCCCATACGTCTGTGCACTACAAGATAAAAAATAGAATGCATTGCAAAATAAAATCCTACTACTTTGGAGGTTATCGGTTAAAGTTAAATGTTATTTTTACTATGTGAGTCACAACATGTCAGAAATACAACCCCCTTCCCCACCTGGTTTTCTTGAAAGCTGCACATTTGGCTCACTTGTTGCTTCCTGTGATTTGTTTAGGTTCCAGGATGGCAAACCAGTCAGATGTTCCCAGTATGATGCCTTGGTAGAGCTGGCTTCTATCTGTGCTCTCTGTAATGATTCCTCTCTGGACTTTAATGAGGTTGGTAGTGAATCTGTTTACATGTATAAATCCTTTAGTGCCAATGTGTCCCGTGTTGACAATGGCTTACAGGTTTTGTGTGACATGTTCTGATGAAGATTGACCATATGTTTTTTCCTGTGCGTGTGTGTGTGTTTGTCCAGACCAAAGGTGTGTATGAGAAGGTGGGTGAGGCCACAGAGACGGCTCTCACATGCCTGGTAGAGAAGATGAACGTATTTGATACCGATGTCAAAGGCCTGTCCAAGATCGAGAGAGCAAACGCCTGTAACTCCGTATGTAACACTTTGTTCTCCAAAGTCATCTCTTTGTTGATATATTGTTCTGTACTTTAATCAAATAAGATGAAATAAACTAAATGAAGAAAGGCTAACAAACTGCCACTGTGTTTTATCTAACCTTTAGGTGATCAAGCAGCTTATGAAGAAAGAGTTTACGTTGGAATTTTCCAGAGACAGGAAGTCCATGTCTGTGTACTGCACTGCTAATAAGGCCCGTTCTGCGGTTGGCAAGATGTTTGTGAAGGTAAGAAATGGACACATTGAGAATTACTGTTAGGATTTGAATTGTCCAAGATGTAGACATACAAAGATTACATTATTTTCATTAACTTGACTCTCAGAATTTTTTGTTTCCTGAAAATGTTAATGTCGTTTTTTGCTTATTAACTGTGTATCTTAATTGTCCTGTCCATGCCTGCTCACAGGGAGCCCCCGAGGGAGTGATTGACAGGTGTACACACATCCGTGTAGGCAGCAACAAGGTGCCTCTGACCCCTGGCATCAAGGAAAAACTAATGTCTGTGATCAGAGAGTATGGAACCGGCAGGGACACCCTGCGCTGTCTGGCTCTTGCCACCCGAGACCACCGCATGGTCAAAGAAGAGCTGAATTTGGAGGACTCCACCCGCTTTGTTGAACATGAGGTGAGAGCCCAGCACATTGATATGGACGTCGGTTCTCCTCAACCTTTTTGTCTCACTTTAGGCGTCTAGGTTCCTTTCCCGGTGCATCATTGTTGGCTCTCAGCATCTAAAGGTTATAAGTGAGAATAACCAAAATAATCTCAATGTTGCCTGTATTTTTTCACTTTCTTTTATCATCCAGACTGACCTGACATTTGTTGGTTGTGTGGGCATGCTGGATCCTCCCAGGGCAGAGGTGGCAGCCTCTATTAGACTCTGCCGCCTTGCTGGCATCCGAGTAATTATGATCACTGGAGACAACAAGGGTATGTAGACAAAGTCTGCAAATCTGCATCGAGAACATTTTCTCTTGATCAAATCATCTATTTTAATAGATGTTCTCATGTAATACACGAGAACATTCAATTACTACAGACAAGTATAATTGTTCAAAGTTTTGCCTACTTTAATTCCAGGAAGTCCTTAGAAGTATCTTTGCTCTCTTTTGTATCTTAGGGACAGCAGTAGCGATCTGCAGACGTATTGGTATTTTTGGGGAGGATGATGACGTCTCCAGCATGGCATACACTGGCCGAGAGTTTGATGATCTGTCGCCTGCTGCTCAAAGAGACGCTGTGATCAAGGCCCGCTGCTTTGCCCGTGTGGAGCCTTCACATAAATCCAAGATTGTTGAGTTTCTGCAGTCCTATGATGAGATTACTGCAATGGTAAGCCTATTAACATTTCTTTTGGATAGTTGTTTGGTAAAATATAAAAATCTTTGATAATAACACACTTTTAATTGGTACTTCATAATTTCTTCAGACTGGTGATGGAGTAAATGACGCTCCAGCTCTAAAGAAGGCTGAAATTGGCATCGCCATGGGCTCAGGCACAGCTGTGGCCAAGACCGCCTCTGAGATGGTGCTGGCTGACGACAACTTCTCCACCATCGTAGCTGCGGTCGAGGAAGGCAGAGCCATATACAACAACATGAAACAGTTCATCAGATACCTCATCTCTTCAAATGTGGGAGAAGTTGTCTGGTAAGGATGACCCGTTAATGCAAAGACCATATCTTTACATCCCACAATTTCTTTGACTCTTTTTCCTAATCATGTTGTTTTTGTGTGTAGCATCTTCCTGACTGCAGCTCTGGGGTTCCCTGAAGCCCTCATCCCCGTACAGCTGCTCTGGGTCAACCTGGTGACTGATGGTCTGCCTGCCACTGCTTTAGGCTTTAACCCACCAGACTTGGACATCATGAGCAAGCCACCAAGAAACGCCCGTGAGCCCCTCATCTCTGGATGGCTCTTCTTCAGATACCTGGCCATTGGATGTAAGTGTTTGCTTCTGTTCTTTACTGTGTCAACTCATCTGGGGAGGGTCATCAAATATGACCTGATATTTAATGACCAATGTCTGCTGCTGTTTGATCATCAGGTTATGTTGGTGCTGGCACTGTCGGTGCTGCTGCTTGGTGGTTTGTTGCTGCTGAGGACGGTCCAAGGATCACCTTTTACCAGCTGGTATGAATTACAGCCAAAAAACTCATGTTTAATTCTTCTTTATGCACGCTTCAACACAAACTTAATCTAATCTGCGTTTTTCCTACCACTTCTTATAGAGCCACTTCCTGCAGTGTGGTCCAGAGAATCCAGACTTCGCTAATCTGGACTGTAAGGTGTTTGAGTCCCCGTACCCTATGACCATGGCCCTGTCTGTGCTGGTAACCATTGAGATGTGCAATGCCCTAAACAGGTTAGTTTGAGCAAGGCATCCTTCCAACACGTCATGTTTTTTTTCCTACATAATGCTCAATGTGACCCATTTAACTCCAGATCTTTTTTTGTTTTGTTTGTTTTTCCCTAATATTTCTCAATATCTGTACTTCAACATCCTGGTCTTTGTCTCCATTTCCACTTTCACACACAGACTCTGTTTTGGACTAACTAAAAAAACAATGCAGGTATTTGTGTGTTCTGGCTCTGAAGTCTATGAGTGAGCGTTTTAACAAACCTGTCCATTTGTCATTGTCGCTCAGTGTGTCAGAGAACCAGTCCCTGCTGAGGATGCCTCCCTGGGAGAACGTGTGGCTGCTGGGAGCCATCTGCCTCTCCATGTCCCTTCACTTCCTCATCCTCTATGTGGAGCCTCTCCCAGTGAGAAACATTTCTTTTAGATTGACACATAGAATGTGATGCTGTGAAATGAATAATAAAAGTTGTGTGTACGATAAAGACTGAACCACAGTCACAATTGTTTGTCTTGTGTGCTTCTTTGCAGATCATCTTCCAGATCACCCCTCTAAATCTGACACAATGGCTGATGGTGCTCAAGATCTCCCTGCCTGTCATTCTACTTGACGAGATACTTAAGTTCGCTGCCAGGAACTACCTGGAGCCCGGTAAAGAACTGGAGAAGCCTGCAAGCTGCAAAGGCTGCTGCCTGTCTGCATGCATGGAGGGCATCTCCTGGCCCTTCGTGGCCGTTTCCCTCCCCCTGGTCCTCTGGATCTACAGCTCCGACACTAACATGGCCGACATGTTCTGGTCCTGACTGACTTGAGCACAACCTCGACTTTTCTGTTTCCTCCCTGCCCCCCCCACCACCATCACCTCCCTCTGTCCTCTCCCTCTTCCCTCTCTGCCTTCCTACATGTTCATAGCTTGTGTGTGTGTTTGTAGAGTTAGCGTGTGTACTTGTGCGTGCCTACCGTGTGTGTGCGTGTGTATGAGAAGGACCAACTTTAACACATGAAACGTAACAAATAATATAAAATGTTAACATTGAGAAGTCACCTGGTTTGAGTTGGGTTCGCATTTTTTGAATGAGTGAGGCTTTAAATGCGAGTGTTAGAAGACCATCACTCCTGTAGCTGTGAACTGTTGCTGGTTTGAAAGGAAATATACTGTTGCCAGTTTTTTTATTATTATTATTATTATTGTCAATATTGCCTTTACGGTTTATATTTTTAATTATTTTGGGAATATCAGTTGTCTTATTTCACTACAGCAACAACAGCATTTTTTCTTTAACTTCCCTCTTCATGAAATGAAAATTAAGATATCGAAAATCATTTATCTGTACAGAGATTGAATTTTATGGAACTTTTTTTTTTTTAAATGGCTTCGTCAATTGACCAGTGTGGCTTAGACATACCGCCTTCATTCATTATTTTTTTTCTTCATGTTTACCATTGTGTCTTCAGTATAAACTCAGAACTCTTTCAGAGAGGACGAACTCCGTGTGGCAGACGAGGACGGGTAAAGGTTTGGGAGTGAACGTTTGAATGCTCCGCTTAAACAAAAGAGAGGGAAAAAAATAAATCTGAAAACCAAATCCGCATGTCCTGTGACCAAGCATGAACTGTATGTGGTTTCTCATTCCTAATTTAATTGTGTGTGTTCCCCCTCCCTCTCCCATGTTAGAATATAAATTAACCTCATGGAAGTTTTTTTTTTGTTTTTTTTAACTATAAAGATTTGAAAATAAGCCAGTTTTTCTGCACTGGGCAGAGCACAGCTACCTCAATATGATAAAAAGATATTATTTTTTTTTGCTCATCTCTAGATGCTTTTCCTAAATGGTCTTGCTAAAGCGTAACATCTGAGGTGTGCCCCTATTTGCTTGTGCAGAAAACCAAGAGCGTTTTCCTTCCCTCAAACATTTTTAAGGATATATTTTTCTTTGTATTGATTTTTTTGACTTTTATTAACTTTATTTGTGTGTTTTTTTGCTTTGGAGACAGAACTGAGTGGGGATGATGTATGTTAATTACCATCTCCATGGTGTTTGATTCAAAGGACAGTAATATTAAAATCCTAAGAAGAAATACCAATACAGAAATGATTCCAAATGATCTTGGATTGCAAATGAGAACCCAAAATGTTGTTTTATACTAAGGAAAAGTACACTCATAAACCCTTTGAATCAAAGTGTTTTCTGTCTTTATTTAATATGATTGAGGCCGATGGTTATCAACTTTATTCATATCCAGTGGGCTTTTTTTGTATGTGCATATAATACTTGAATACAAATACTTTCAGACATATGAATGCTTCAGTGTCCTTGGCACAACATGACGGGCAGGAGCTATTCACAGCACAGAGAAACGGATCTTGTTCATTTGATTCTTACAGGTTTTCATATTCCTCTTAGTTTGCTGTGTGTGTGTGTGTGTGCTGGGCTTACCACACTTTATGGTAGTGTGTACGTGTAGGAGCCCAATCCATACAGTCAACTCCACTAATCTTAGACTACTTAAGCATAATGTGTGAGAAATCTAAAGCATGGTTTTTTTTTGGAATAAGCCTGGGTTTGTTCGCACTGTGTGTTTGTGTTCCACTTTACCACAACTGTGTGCTTTTCCTCCCTCAATGCCTTCCATTGGCTCCCCTGTCACTAGAGTGAGTATCCATTTGCTTTGTTCACAAATTCTTCCCATTAAAGGTATAGGGGAGGGATACCCTATATTGAATATATAATATTGAAATTGAATAGACGTTGACCACACTGTGCCGCTACTGTGAATCACTGCTGTTCTTTCCACCGCTCTGACACCTGCCTATATTCCCCAATACCTACTCTTGATAGTGTGGTTGAATTTGACCTATAAACTGTTTTTTTAAAATATATATATTGTGTTCTGTACTAACATAGTTCTCTCTCCCCTCTTAGGTTGGCTCTCATAAAAGCTTCGCAAATATTAAAGAGTGGGCTCCGAGGCTGGAGTCGTCCTACTATCCAGCATGTATGCTCACTCTTAACTTCACACACCTCAGACGCAGTGATGACCAGCAGTGGGTTTACCCTTTGCACAGACGAAAAAAAAAAAGATGCGTTTTCACAGTAATGAGACCAAATACATAGGGGTATACTTAAGTGGTTGGGCTGAAAACACATAGATACACGCACATACACACTTCTTAACACACTTATACCTCTGTGTGCAGATGCTATATCTATACAACGCTACAGTTTTGTGTGCAGGGAAGTTTTCAACCCCCCTCGACGTTCCTTCTTGCATGAAGAACTTGTTTCCACCTCCCATGGTAGCTCGTCACGTAGAAAATCTTTAAAAACTGGGTTGAACGGTCTTAGCTGTACCACAGTGTACAAAAAACATTCATGCATGCGTTTCAGCTGTATGTAGGCTTTGCAATTTGTATTTCTAGATTATAATGTAAAATACTCAAATGACATTAAGATACTTTTAGAATGGGTATATATCATAAATATGTAAATCACTGTTTTTATTGTAATGGTTTGAGTAATTTGCACAATATTAGACATGGAGAAATGACTCATGCTCAACTTGACTGTGCTTTACTTGAGTTTTTTTTAACTTTATTTGTTCTTCTTTTTATTGTCCTTTGACAACTACTGTAGGCCGATCACTCATCCATTTATTCTGATGAAGTAGTCCTTTGCAGCGAGGGCAACAGATTAACACTTTGATTCACTGGTAATATCTGCAATACAACAGTGTTCTCGTTTTCTTATTGCCTCTTGCATTACTACTATTATTATCATCATGTATCTTTATCCACTGCTGTAAAACTGTGATCTAACTGTGAGGGGGGGGGGGGGTCAGTGCAGTCCCCTCTGCGACACCTGATCGAAGAACAATACCATGTTAAAAAAATAAGAAAAAAAGTATCATTATTGATGACTAATAATGGTTGTACATGCATTACTGAGGTTGTGGTTTCAGGTAAATAAAACTATAGTATTTGAATTGTGTCAACTTGCATTCTTGTGTTAATGAATCAGTATAGGGTTAGCTCTACACTGAGATTTCTTTTAAAGTGGTGAAGTTAGTGTCAATGTAAAGCAGTTTCATGCAAAGGAGGGGGGGGGGAAAACACATTCGACCACTGGGTGGCAGTGTTGGGTTAAAGATACCAGCAGCACTTCTGTAACACCTGCTCGACAGGTTCAGTCAGCTTTTAAGAAAGACCAAAGGAATTAATTAGCTGACATTATTCTTAAATATCAATATTGGGAGTGTAACTAACACTTGGAAGGGCGGGTTCATACATGCACCAGTGGTAATACATGATTTGTAGGTTTTATGCAGCACTAAACGGTCTGGACGTGCCACAACACATACTAAATTTACCAGAATAATGAAATGTATGGCTGCTCATGCAAACACTCCTTTTAAAACTAAAGACATTAAAATAAGTTTGAACAGTTGATATAGTAACGTGGTGGGTTCCTTGCGTCCCTGCTCTGTCTCTTTAACCAGCAGTGCTCCCTGTCACTCTGGTCCCTCCCATTCTCGCAGCCCCTCCAGTGTTGCTGGCCTGAGATGGGAGCGCGCACAGCGGCACCATCACGGCCGAAGAAACGGAATAAACCTGGAAAAGAACAGAGGGGGAGAGAAAAAAAACAACAACACTACCACATAGGTGCCGTTGGGGAAAAAAATGGTATAACGAAGCCGTTTTAATTGACTTCAACCGGATCGCACCGCTCGATCGCGTCCTCCTGAGAAACTCCGATGTTGTCGTCGCTTGTGTTTTGCGCTTTTTCTCCTTTCTCCTTGAGCGCCGCTGGTACAAAGGCGCTTGGTGTGGAGCAGCAGCAGCAGCAGCACCTGGGATTACTGCCGTATGAATGGACACGAGTGAACGGACCCGCTCTCACGGACGAACACGGAATAGTAGACACGGACAGTGAGTAAAACCAGTAGGATTAAAACACTTTTTTTTTCTCTTTTTATTCTCTAACTGGGAGCCAGATCTCTCCCATCGTGTCACCTCGCGAGGACAGATGCTGTCATTGTGTCGAGGCTGAGATTTAAAAAAAAAAAAAAAAAAAATCTTCTGAAAGTGTCCTTTTCTGGAATAATGCATGAGAACGACGAGCGCTGTCGCAGCTTTGTGTTTCTCTCCATGCCTCTGCCCGAACGGCCGCTTTCTCGTCTCCAGAATGGGATGTATTGTTGCTGCGCAGCCCACGACAAGTGTCAGCAATCACACCGTGCGTGTCTGAACGGGTTACCTCAAGGCCCGTTGTAACCGCCGAAGCTGCTTTCTGGCTGCAAGTGGCCATTATTGTAACTGGACTTTAAAAAAATAAAAAAAAATTAAAAAAAAGGACGAACCCCTTGGCTTCATTCACCCAGCGTGCGTGAGCCGGGGTCGCTCACAGAAATACTATATATTAGGCACAGTATGGTGGAGCCGGTGGGGTTCACAGAGGCGTGGAAAGCGCAGTTCCCCGAGTCCGATCCCCCCAAAATGGAGCTTCGATCCGTCGGAGGCATCGAGCAGGAGCTGGAGAAGTGCAAAGCGTCCATCAGGCGCCTGGAGCAGGAGGTGAACAAGGAGCGCTTCCGCATGATCTACCTGCAGACCCTCCTGGCCAAGGAGAGGAAGAGCTACGACAAGCAGCGATGGGGCTTCAGGAAGACGCCGCTCAGCGAGGGTATGGACCCTTCGGCCACACAGGGCGCGGAGTGCCAGTCCCAGCAGCCGCACATGCAGGAGACCGGTGGAGTTGGAGTAGGAGTGGTTGGAGGAGGGTACGGCGGCAGTGGCGGAGATAGGAGCCGTTATCATCCTCTTGGAGAAACAGCTGGGAGGTCCAAACCCAGGCCCCCGCCGGCCAGGAAGTCGGCCTCCCACGGAGATGGCCTGGAGTCAGCCTTTGAGGTTCCCCAGCAGGCTGAGTCGATGTCCTGCGACAACCTAGATGGCCTCTCGCCATCCAAGCAGAGAGGCGGCATCTCCGTCTCCCCCCGCAGGCTCAATGTCCCACCCACAGACAAGGACCTGCCCTCTGACCCCAAGGACAAGCTGGGGATGGGACTTGGCGTCGCAGCTCTTCGGTCCAACTTTGAGAGGATCAAGCGGGCCAACTCTCACACGGCGGGGGATGTAGCAAAGGGACAGGAGAAGCAGCTGCCGCCGCCACCGTTCTACTCCAACATGGAATTCCACCACGAGCGGGGTCTGATCAGGGTCAACGACCGTGACGTCTCTGACAAGATCAGCTCCCTGGGCAGCCAGGCCATGCAGATGGAGCGAAAGAGGTCTCTTCACTCCCTCCCAGGTAACCTGGCAACGGTGGCAGGGGAGCTCCGCGCCAGGCCAGTGTACAGAGGCCGGTCCACTGAGAGCACCTGCGGCTACGATGCAGAATATGAAGACGGGGAACCCAACCAGCGACACTCGGGGAGGGCCAACGGTGGCAAACCTCCACCCCCTCCTTGGCAGCCCTCTGAGTTCCAGGCCTACTCCAGCGTCTATGTAGGTGGGGTGATGATGGGAGAAGGTGGCAGTGCAGATGGGAGAGGTGGTGGTGGAAGCGGGACTGGAGTCACGATGAGAGACCTTGGGGGAGGGGATGACCACCTCCTGACCTGGCCGCGGCGCTCCTACTCCCCGGGGAGTTTCGAGGACGTCGGTGGAGGCGGCGGCTACACGCCGGACTGCAGCTCCAACGAGAACCTGACGTCCAGCGAGGAGGACTTCTCCTCAGGTCAGTCCAGCCACGTCTCACCCAGTCCCACCACGGCCTTCCGCCGACCCTTTAGAGAGAAGAGCCGCTCGCCGTCCCAAAACTCCCAGAACTCCCAGCATTCCTTTGACAGCAGCAGCCCGCCGACGCCGCAGTCCCAGAAGCGTCACCACCGACAGCAGGGAGGCCACGTGGTCATGTCTGAGGCCACTATTGTGAGCGTTCGTAAGACCGGTCAAATCTGGCCGCCCGGTGCCCATCATGACCTCATGCCCCATGGTAGAACATCTCATGACAACAGTTTCCATGGAGACCACCTAGGTGAGTGGTGGCTGCTGCCTCTAATCTTTGTTGTTGTGGAAGGCAGGTGGGCTGGATTACAAAGGTCATTTCCGAACCCACGGAGAAAGAGTGTGGCTGGTTGTGTGTGTGAAAGGGACGAAGGAAGGGGGAAAAAAACTGAATGGAAGTCTGAGTGAATCACTGTAATATATTCATGTGCTGGCATCTATTCTTTGGCATTTTTAGCCTCTTCTTCACGGAATGCTTCTTTCCTCATGGAAACCACAGAGCAGCCAAACATTGACGTGATTGATAGCGTGTGTGTGATCGTGTGTGTGTGTGAGTGTGCATGTGTTCTTTGGATGGCCTCGCGTGGGAGACGGATGAAAGATCCACCTCGTCTTACTTATTCCTGGAATGTCATCCGGGTTGGGTGAACAATAAATGCGGTCAGTCTGGGTCGAAACTGCAGGTCTAGCCTCCCTCAGACGACTCCTGCGGATGCGAGTGTGGAATTCCGATCGCAGGTGTCCGTCTGTCTGAAACGTGACCTAGAGTAGAAGGCAATTCCCTGAACCTCGAGCTGAAACTCTTCCCCAGCTTTTTGCACGGGGCAGGTCAAAAAATAAATCTCCAAACAACTCTGTCCAGTACCCTTAACCGCTTGATTGCAGCCTTTGAGCCACGGCACCTGTAATTTTACGGCGGCGAGCAGATAGATGTGCAGCTTGGAGCAAACGGGGGCCAACAATAATGGACTGTGTTGCTCAACGAGGCCCATTAGCAGGACTTGACTTACTGTAATTCCTCAGTAAAGTTTCCATTGCAAAAGGTTGTGCCAGTTCTCTGGGAGTGAAACCAAAACGCTGCTCGGGTAGTTCAAATATTTGACATAATTTTGAGTCATTGAGTGTTGTTTACCAAGGGGCGGTTGGCCTGCAGTTGTGCAGATTTTGCTTGTTGTTTCTCTCTGCTGTTGAAGTGAGTGGTGAAAGTGTGTAGGCAGATAACACAGAGGGGAAGTTATGGTGTAGCTGTAACTTGTACAATAAAGTTAACGCTAATAAAACTAAGGCGAAGGGTGAGTACCATCAATGATTTGCTCAAGACTGTTACCGTCATCACTCAGGGTATCATCGCCGTCTGACACCTGATGCCTCTCATTGCCTAAACATCCTGAACAGAGGACAGGTCTCTGTGCATCTATAATTCATTTATATGAATAACGCCCGGTGGAATCAGCTAAAATGATTTCTCCAGAAAGGATGCATTCATCAAACTGCAGGATTACATCCTGTCCAGACAACGACCTCAGCTACATTGGCAGTGGAAGTGAAAGACATCTTCCCATTTTTGTTTCCCCGTCCCCCCCCCCCCTGATGACAAGCGGTCGGCAAACACCAACAACAATGAGGCGCGATGCTAGCAAATAGTGAGTCCTCTGCAAATGGCTAGCTAATTCCCCAGCTGCTGTGTTTAGGATTATCGCGGCGCAGTCTGCTCTCTTTGTTTTAGCATCTTTTCCACAACAGTGAGCCCTGTGGGGAGTGAGGCGAGCCGGAAGAGCAAGGATGGAGGCTGAGGGGAGGATGGGGGGGGCATTTAGTGGGATAATCTGGAATTTGAGCATAAGAAGTAAAAATCTTTGATAGACACCCTGCAGAGTGGTTTTGTTTTCTAGCCGGGTTTAAGCTGTGGGGGCAGACAGGCTCGATGTCGATGGAGAAGGTGATGATAACGATGAATATTGCATCGTTTTGTGGCCCCCCCAGCGGCGTGCGGTTTTCCAGTCAACCAGAACTGAGAGAGAGAGAACGGTAAAAGAGGAAGAAGAGTGTTTCTGGTGAGCGGCTGATTGTAATAACAAAGAGTGGGACGGCGTTTTGAGGGAGACGTGAGGGAGGCAGAGTGCAAGGCAGAGCTGTCGTTTCTCGCTTCGTTGGTTAGGGATGCGGGGGCTGCAGAGAGGCACAGATGGGAAGAACTCTCCCGTTGCGTAACAGAAACACACAGACTCACAAAAACACACGCGCTTGATATTTGCTCTTATACCTAGAGGCTGCTTTGCTTTCAGCAGTAGGTGTGCATGTGTGTGTGTGTGTTGTTCATGCTGGGCCCGAGGGGAAGGATGTTTCCTGCCAGTGGGTGACTGAGGTGCCACCTTCTCTGTGGAGGATTGACATCCACAGTGACTTAGTTCTGATCTCCTTTTCTTCTCTGCGTGCCAACAACAGTAGTAATTGCCCCATGGCGTGTTTTGTTTATTTAAAGTGGGGAGGGGGGGTTCAGAATGAAAAGTTCTACACGCTGAGCGGAGACCGAGTGGGTCTCTGTGGTGACGGCACAAGACGAAATGACAAAATGAGTGAAAGATTAAAATAGAAACGTCTCCCTCGAGTGTCATTCAGTGGGAAAGCAGAGACGCTTGGCAAGTCAAAGCTAGGCCTTGTGGAAGAAAAAAAAGAAATAGACAAATGTTTGGAGGCACGAATGCCAACTTTCCACTTTTGAACTGAAGTGAACAAACATGAGTGCTCCGATGTTGCGTCCAAGCATTCGTGCCCGGGGTAGACGACTGACAAGTGTCTTTCACGCCTTGACTCCGTTCCTCATCTTGTCCCGCTGGTAAACCTCGGTGAAGAGGAAGAGGAAACTTGTTAAATTGAGAAGAATTAAGAAGAGCTATCCACATGTTTCCCACGACTCCAGTGGGACGTAATGTCGGATTTGGGTACATGTGTTCCCCGCTGAATGTTTTAGTGAGTTCTGAAGAAAAGAAGCTTTCACTACCTTCTGCAATGAAAGGGGTGGTACCTAAAAATGTCTTTTCCCCCCATACGCTGTTTCCACTGATTCATCTGAAGGGAAATCTGCCTTGAATCCAGGCATACCTGTGGGTTTGGGTCCCTGAGGGCGGGGATGCCAAAGCAGGACAGACCTGAGAAGTCGTCAATGGCTGTATTGTCCACAACCTCCCACTCCCTTCGGCTGGGTCCTGTCAGCGGCTGTATTTTTAGGCAGGCTCGACCTCCTGCTCTCTCTGGTCTCGGGGTTATTTATCACTTATTTTACATGATTTTATTCTGATATTCTGAAGCAGAGTCCTCAATAAATTAATATAGCAATCAAATGAAGTGATTTAAAAGTATTAAAAAGACTTTTCAACCATAGTCAGCTCAGTTTGAACCATCTTTTGATGTCCTCAGCGCTGCTTTGTGTGTTTCTGGGTATTTTGCTGAATATCTTTGTTGTCAGAAATCCGGTGTTGCTTGTGTGCGTGTGTTTGTCAGTGGAGACGACAGATGATGGAAAAGGAATGACGGGTACACACATGGCTCACAAGACAGCGGGAGAGATTTTGTCAGTGGTACCTCCGGCCAAGCCGACATGCTTTATGGTCGTCCGGCGTGGCACAGTGACCCCCTTTTCATGCTGAAGGAGGGGGGGCTGAGTGGTGGAAAGGAGAGGAGAGAAGCATGGGAGGGCAAGAAGAAGAGGTGGAGGTTGAGGTGAAGGAGGGGGAGGGAGGGAGGGGGAAAGCAGAACTGCCTTTCTGGCCAGCTGGGTGCTCAGCTCAGCCTCTCTCACTGTTGCAACCTGCTCGGACCAAGTATGTCGGCACTAAACGGCCCCTTTGTTCCCTTTGCTGGGATCAGTTATGTAGAAAGAAAACCTCCCTCCTGACAAAAAACCCCTCTGGAGTCATTCAACATTTGATTTAGTTCACTCTTTTATTACTATATGTCCTCTAGTGTGTAAGCGTTTTTTTTTTCCCCAACAATATTCTGTGTACAAAGCGACCATATGTGGTTGTGTTGCATCTCGTGTGTCTGCAGCAGAAGTCCAGCCTGGCGTGGAGGCTGCCGTGGCATTGCTCAGTTGGCAATGGCCAGAAGGGTGGAGCAGCTCCAGCAGCTGCCCAGCGAGAGTCAAACTGGCTTGGTTTGAGGGGCCGGAGCCGCCAGTTTCAACACTCAACCAGGGAACTTTGTGTGTGTGTGTACAAAACGGTTTTAAGAATGGGGGGTCGGAGGGATTTTGGACTTTCAAGCTAACCTTTTGGGTGATGGGAAGCAGATTGTATGATCATAACTGTGTTCTGCAGACGGACATGCAAATACAAACACACATAAACACAAACTCCCAGCCCTCTAAAGTGTAATTGCTCTTCCCTGCTTCTGTTTATTTCTCCTCTTTTTGTGTGTGTGTGCTTGTGTACTTCCTATGCCAAGCACCCAGCCACAATCTTTCCTCTAGTGACCGACAGCTCTTGTTAAAAAAAAAAAAAGAAAAGAAAAACCTTGGAAAATCCCCTACATAAATTCTGGTGACTCTTTTCTCCACATGTGCTGCTGCTTGTGCCTTTGAACATCAGCCATCTTGGCTCCTCCGTAACATGGCCCACGTTGTCGCAGTCGTCAAGCTTGTCATCTGGATTGGTCATAGTGCAGGGAAACTGCGCTAGTTAGCACTCACCGCTAACCACTCACCACTGGGTTGGTGTGAGGGCTCGCTGGTGTGTGTTTTCTACATATGTCCCAGCTAAGCTGCATGGTCTGTTAATCACAGCCAGTTCTCTCAGGGACTGGGTTTCGGTTGGGGGGGGGGGGGGGTGGAAAGAAAGACCCGGTTTGTGGTCCCTGGTTGAGACCACACGACAATGTGGCATCCCAAAGATTAATATCAGAATGACCCAAAATGCCCTCGGAGAGAATTTGTCCAGATTTCCTGGAGTACAGATGTCGTAGAAGCATTCCACCTCTTTTACATGTCAAAGTCAATTTGCTAGTCAAAGTGGGGAAAACGCCGCCTGTTAAAACAGTTGTATAACGTCATCAGTCTGTTACTCAAGTCATGTCATATGAGGATCTATAGTCAGTCTATTGCATCATGGGAAGTGTAGGATCCATTGTCAGGATATGTCTAACAAATCATGTTTTGCGGGTCTTTTGACAGATGTATTTTTAGATGCGACCTGAGCCTAGGTTAAAAATAAGGAGACCACACGCTGCAGACATCCATCCAAAGGTGATGGTAGTGTGCAGGGTTCACAAACTTTTCACACATATAGGCCACAACTGAAAGCCATGTGATCCTCTTCTCTGGATTAGAGGACAAACCTGTCTAGTCATGTTCAACATATAAACCTTAATCTCCACTCTTTAGTCTGGGAATTAGAAACTGGCCAACAATCAGATTAACCATTTCTCCTCCGTGTAACTAAGCTCCCGCCACGCTGCACTCATTACAGCACTAATGCATGATGTCCTATATATTACAGATGGGATTATCGTCACTCACGCACCATGACATGTATGCATGACAGGCTATGCAGAATGATAGTTGCCTAACATTAAACAAATGGGTAAAATGGTGGTTTCCTCACTAAATTATTATATGATTGTTACATGTATTTAGACTGATTAATCTAATGAGGCATTCTCTTTCATTTTCCACCTCGTTTCTCACCCAAACGTCTTCTCTTTCACTTTATTATATCCCCTCACCCTGCCCCTTTTCCTTTTCCAGTTTGCTCTGTTTTTCCTCCATTTACGCTCCATTCAAACAGCTGGTTCTAGTTTCCTTCGCCAATTAGAGGTGCATCACCTTTCCGTCTTTGTTTCTGCGGGTTTTCCTCCAAGCAAGAAGGGGGGTGCAGTGGAGGGAGGGGGGCGGGAGAGATCAAAGTCGCGACCCCCTCTAGCAGGAGCAGGCTGGCTCTCTCTGTAATTGTCCAATAGGGGTTTAACTGACGAATGCTTATAAAACAACACAATCAATGCCAAATGTCAGCAGCCGGCCTCCTTGTTACAGAGTCGATTCCCCCCTCTCTCTTCCTCCAGCTATTTCTTTTGGTCTTCTGTCCGTCTCTCCACCATGCACTCCTTGCACATGTATGTTGAGTGTGTGTCTGTGTATGTGTGTAGCTTAATTGTGTGTGTGGACAGACAGACATACTTTGGAAACTGTGTTTGGTTGACTTTAATGGTGTTAACGTCGGTTGACTGTCAGTAGTAAAGATTGTGGATCCCTGAGGGTTCAGTTATATAGGGAGGATATATGATACCCATTCCTTCGCTTCTTGAACGTGTTTGAAATCCGTGATATGGAGAGTGTCATGGATGTAAACTAGTGTTGACAGTGATACTGAAATGATAATATTTAAAACATCAGAAACATCAGGAAATCAGTATTGGAATAATAGACGACAGCAGAACATGGAAATGTATTGTTTAGAAAATGTGCATGGTATGCAGTAATTTGATGTAAACTTATATTGGCAACCAGATATCACATTATCGAGCATTTATTCATTTTTTTTTTTATAAAACAGTGCCGCCAACTGGCACCATCAGTAACCATTCAGGTGGAGAGTGGTACTGCAGCACGGGAGACGAAGAGCAGCCTCCAAAACATAAAAAAATGATAATGAAGTCTGATGAGAAACATCATGCATTATTTGGTACAGCGTAAAGAAATGTCAAATTGACAATATGATTATTACGTTTGTGATTTATTGTTCAGCAGATTTTATAGACGCTCTCTCGTAATCCGTTTTGAATGAACCCATTGTTTCCAGATGAGAAGCAGAGAAAGTGAGAAGCGTTTCCATCCCAACTACAGCAGGACAAAACACTGCCTCATTTAAAAGCTGGGACCTTGTCATACTGAGTGTGGGGGACTGCATTTCTTTTCTCTCCTGCTAGATGAGGAGGCGCAGGAGTCAGGAAGGCCACCGAAGAGGGAGGAAGTGTTTCAGACCTCATTAGCTTTTTGTAGCTGCAGACGATGAAGAGCTACAGGCCGAGACACAGACAGGACACGTGCTCGCACACACTCTCAGAATAATAGAAGCAGGGAGGCGGACAAACTGTATTCATGTGTCCGCAGCAGACACGCTTGCTTGGACCACGTTTTGGGTTCAGGGGCATTACATCCAATCTGGATCCAGTATGGAATCCACTTTTCAAACCCGAATCCTTTTGGATCCCCTATCACATTCTCTTCGCTGTCATCTTTCTCTCTTCCCTCAGGCTTTTGGTTATTAGACTGTGTTCGCACTGGGCAGCTGGATGGGTTTGCTCAATAAATGGCACTTGTTTTCCAGACTATTAGAGTGTGTGTGTGTGTGTGTGTGTGTGTGTGTGTGTGTGTGTGTGTGTGTGTGTGTGTGTGTGTGTGTGTGTGTGTGTGTGTGTGTGTGTGCGCGCGCGCGCGCGCGTTTAAAGTTTCGGAGGGCGAACCTGCTGTGTGAGTGAGTTAGGGAGAGAGAGAGAAGAGAGAGAGACTGCAGAATGAGGTAGCTATGCTATAAAAATAACACATTATCAAATAAAGGAGTCCAGCGGCTGGCTGTGGATCAGTGTTGCAGCTGGCTACTTGTGTCTGGAGTTGGAAATAAGAACCATACATTAAAAAAAAAATGAACCATTTGACCTCATTTTCCAGTTCATCCGTTTGTTTAGGACATGCCAACATGATAGTGATCGTGATGAGGCTTTAATTCACGTGGCCTCATCTCATAGACTCCATATGAAGGCAACACCGGATGCATATGGATTCCGAATAGATGCTGTTCAGAGGATGGAGGTGCACAGATGGAGGGAGTTGGCAGGAGAGAGAGAAGCTGGCTGTGCATGCGGTCACAGCGGTGTTTGGAGGAAGAGCAGAGTCTGTCCTGTCTGAACAGACGTTTGTTAAATGTCAAGAAACCTAAAGAACGGAACCAGATGTGAGGACAAGTTTGACTCCCATTACGCTTCCTCCGACTCTGCCTCCTTCTGCTGTGTGTTGTTTGTCGAGCCGCTTTGTTGCAGGGACTGGATAACCCGGAGGCTCCCGGGGAAGATCAGATTTCACGTGGCGATCTGGCTCTCTTCCCCGAATGCCCTTCGGTAACATCCCTCCTTCTGCGATATCTCATTTATGTCACTTAATATCCCCCCTGACCATTTCTCTCGCTCTCTGCCTGCCTCCTTTCACTCAGTGCCATTCAGCCTGGAGCACACTATACAGTATAAAGGCGAATTTTAAGCCCAATTTGTCCTCGACAACTGATTTCCTAATTCACTTGTCTGCTAGAAGATATAGGATGCATCACCAGCCTGCAAAACGTGCATCTGTAGGGTGTTTCATTCAGGATTTTAAAAGCCTTTTCTATGCAGCTATATTGTCCCTTTCTGTCTCTTAGCTTCAGGCCATTGTTAGCACTTATTTTTTCTTCTGACAGGCAGCAGAATCCAGACCAGCCTGAACCCCCTGTTGTGCTCGTGAGTGAAATGATGCGATGAGAAATCTGGCTTTTCCAGCTCAACCTGTGCCCCCAGCGGAGCACGTTAAAGCACATATTTTGAAGTTAAACATCATTTACATAACTTTGAAAAGGATGCAGAGGCTCCGACGAGGCTTAACAACCACTCCGGATAGTTTCTGCCGGAGTTATGCAATCTCTGTGTCCTCAACAGAAACCTTGTGCAAATAACCCCGACTGCAAGATAATGAGGCCGTACTGAAGGCGTGTGATGTTTGCTCTTTCGCTGATACGAGATGACTCAAAGCCAAATGGGCAATTTGACTCGAGCATAAGCTTTTATGTTATTAACACATCACAAAAAAAATAGACCAGTAGCACTTGGGGGTAAGATGTAAAAACATTCCCCAGCTGCTTGGAACTCGGTTGACCTTGATGTCTCGGTGTAAGGACCGAGCTAAGTGACGGAGCTGCTTGTGAATATAAGAGGAAGAAAAAAAATATGAAGTGATTCCTCATGTGCTGCTTTGTTGTGGGATTCGGAGCTTCCTCTTCAGTGTCCACATGGTGTCCACATGGTCAAAACAGTTTCTTTCCCTCATTCCTTGTCAGCTCTTTGTTCTCTCTCTCTCTCTCTCTGTTTTCCATTTTGTTCCTCTTCCTGAGTGCTCCACATTCTACATATCTTCCCGTGTCATTGTCACTGCATCTCCCTCTCATTTGGCCCACTTTATAGACCTATAAATGGCAGAGCATGCTCAGGGCGAAGCAGTTGTGATTGGCTCGGAGTGACAACTCAAGAAGTATTTTCTCTGTCACGTCTGTGAGGAGGCCGTACAGTAATTGCCTTATTGTACTGTGTGTGTGTGTGTGTGTGTGTGTGTGTGTGTGTGTGTGTGTGTGTGTGTTCTATCCACCAGTATAAAGCCACAGAGGAAGGTTTTAAACGTAACCCCCATATGAATACAAAATGCAGATGCAGTTATTTAGAAACAAACCCACCATCTCATACACATGCATAGATGATTGCATACCCACTAATTGACTGCTGGATTATGATGATGGGGCACGTTTTGTTCGCATGCACGCACCATTCTGCCTCCCCGCCTAATCCCCTCCTCTGTCATCCATTATTGATGCTAGCGCCCACTTGTTGCGAAATTAGAAACTGTCTGTCGTGAGACATGGTGTCACATCCCCATCCCCCCCTAATCTGAGCACCCCAGAGGTGCACAGCAGGACAGCATGGTCTGATCTATGATTATTTTATCCAGCAATCGTTTTGTCTATAAAATGCTTAAAAAAAATGAGGAATTCACAATTTCTTACAACCAACGATGATGTTTTTCCAGTCCAAAAGTTAAAGATTTTAATTTACTGTCAACCACAAATAGTGTTGAAGCTCTTCTTGCACATTCTCACATCTTAACTCTTAGGCAGCGTAAGAAGCTCTGACATCTGACACTGGAGCCTCGACGGGGACTTAAATCCTAAAGCAGACTTCAGACACAGAAAGTCGTTTTGCCAGTTGCCCAAGGAGGCACCATTTAAAAAAAAAAAAAAAAAGCATTAATCTGCATTTTCAGCGCTGATTCTTACAGGAGGAAATATTAAAATGCAAATATACTTTCATAGAAGGACCATTGGGATGTCCTTCTATGGTTATCTTGTGTCATTGACATTTACAATTGAAGAACAAGGCAAACTGTAGCAGGTAATCTCTGGCTCCAACAGTCCTGCTGCAGCTAGCATGAGTCACATAATCACTAATGATGCTGCAACATGGGCAATGTTGTGCAACGCGCTGGCTTTCCCACCAACCGAGTGCTTTGCTTTACCTCAGTAACGACCATCGTCGTTGACTACACCTAGCAATGTTGAATTTATCTTAAATCTGTGAATCCTCTCCATGCTTCCAACTCTGTCACTTCAGAGCGGACGATGAACGGCGTAAACAGCAGCGTAAACAACACTACAGTAGGCTTGGCTATATGCTCCGTCGTGTGGCTCCATCTGTCAGAACAAATTAAGGTTAGTCACCCATCATGTGAAACAGAAGGCGAATATCTAATTGAATATGAGCTATAAAACGGGGGGTTCTAGTAGTTTAGTACGTTTAACACGCCACAAATTAGGATAAATGCTTTTGTCAATTTGTGTTGTGTATTGAGTTTTGAAACTTGATTGCAAGAATGAGTTCTGAATGGGAGGATAGTTCAATGTATTATTGGAGCGAGAGGTTAATTTCTGATTGGAAAGCCTCTAATTCTAATTAAACATCTGGGGGGTCACTGTTTGAATGTCTCGGAGAGATAAAGAGCAGCTGCAGCGCTGTGACGAATGACCGACCTGGTGTTATCCCTGCCCCTGTCTCTGCAGTGGATTGGACGGTGGCCAGAGGACAAGGTGTCTCCAAGAATCCCTGTGTCACCAGAGAAGCCCTGACACACACACACAGTAGATAAAACACACTGCAGATAACCTCACCCCCAGCACTATTTACTCTAGACACACTTCCTCCTGCCTTTAGGCCTCGTCATGGGACCATGACTGAATGCAAAGAAACACGCTGCTCTTTTGGTGTCCCCTCCCAGAAAACACACTAGTCCCTCGGTGGAAATACTGAGAATCCCTCCTATGGATGTGCGTCTGTCTGTTGGCTCAAATGCATCTGTGTCTGTAATCACAGTGTGCATGCTTTTGTCCGACTGCCTCGAGCGTGACCTTGTATCAAAAAACAGAGAGCGATCTATACAAGGACCTGTGGTGCCCACAGTCTGCTCTCCGGGGGCCGGAGCAAAGTGGAATAATTGTGTTACCGTTGGACCACGGCAACAGATATTCATAACTCCCATCGATTACTTAAGTGAATCCACGGTGAGTGCGCCCATCGCGAGACCTCTATAAATCTTGCAGCAGAAGACGGCCGAGCCCTTTGTCTGCGTGCGACGGCTGGATCTGTGACCCGCCATGTGGCCCCCGTAGCGACTGCGACTCCCCTTCACCCAGACGAGCTTTCACCTTAATGAAGTCTTATCTTCACGCTGCTATTTTCCTGCAGCTGAACGAAGCAGATTCTCATCCAGCTGTTTGTTTTGGTCGTTTTGCAAATGGAGCAATAGTGGAAAAAAAGAGTATTTATGCTGGTTGAGTGTCTGGTTGTTAAACTCAAGCACGCTAAAAAAAAAAGAAGAAAAATCATCCAGCTACCTGCCATGTTTCCTCTGTCTCCTGAAGGAAGAAGGCTTCCAGATGGCTGGAGCGTGTGAGGAGTTGCAGTTCTCCACACGGTGGAAACTTCCAGCGCGTTACACTGATGCAATTAGCTGTAATGAATTGAATTAGCCCGCCAAGGTAGGGATGGCTTCAGTGAGAGACACTGTCCTCTGGCAGCTCGCTTCGAGGCCTCTGTTCTTTCACGGGGGAAAAGCAGATGTGTTAGTTTTATGGAAGTGTGTTTGGACGAGAGCTCAAGTGAGATTTTTTTATAAATGTGTGTGTGTGTCGGTGTGTGTCGGTGTGTGCTTGACCCAGCTGTGCAGGTTTACCCTGCTGAATCCACAGAGGTGTCTCCCTGTCTCACTCACAAACGCCTCGTGACCAATAATTGTATAGCTTGTCACTTGGAGCCGAGCCGTTACCGTGGTTACATAAACAGTCAAATAAGCAGCTCCAACTGTCCTCCCTTGCCTTTCCAACACACGTTGACACGTCTCCGCCTCATTGTTGCGCCGCCTGAAGTTGGCTTGCTAAAGTTTGTGTCCACTAAAGATTGTGTGCATGTGGCGAAGTTGGATGTGTTTACCAGTCAATAAGTCGAACCCCCTCCAGGATCAGGTTGTTCTCAGCCCAGCGAACGCGGTGTGAATGTGTCATAGGGGAGGCTGGTTAGCCGCTGGAACAACTGCTCTGTGGTACGGTTTGTGCACGTCGGGGGGAAAGGAACGGTTCTGGTTAGCTTTGATTTGCACGTGCGTTAACCGTCATCACAATGAAGGCAAGAAACAGCGGGATTAAAAGAGAGATTAAGGAATACACAATCCGTGTGTGTGTCGGCGGCTCTCTCAGATGTTATTATGTACACACACACACACACACGCTGACTGAGACGCACGAGCTGGAAACAGTCGTGAAGAGGAAGCGCAAAATAGCTCGGCACTGTCTCAAGCAAAACCAAAGTGGCATGTCTCCAGAAATACTGCGGGAGAATTACATCCCTTCACTGTCAGCCGGAGTGTTGATCATAGTTACTAAATCTCCGCCGCCCGCGAGTGTGTCTTCGTGGGTTAGAGACTGCGAGATGATTTGCGGGAGGAAGAAATCTTCACAGGGCGTCTGAGAAATCCACAGTGATATAAAAAATGAGCCAAAGCTCGGAGGATGTATTTGAAAGAATCGCAGTGTCGTTAACGCTTTTGATACAAAGGACAATTTGAAATGCACGGGCCTGTAATTGACGCTAAAATATGGAGGTTTTCTCTGCCTCCCTTCCAAGATGCTTCTCTGTGTTTATTCTTCCTGTTTCTCTCTGTCCCTGTACTTTAAAATCCCCGTCTCAGTCGAGGCTCTTATGTAAGTGAATTAGCTGGCAAAGTAGCGTTTCATTTTTCATGTGCTGTGCTGGCGATCGGGGACTAGCTGGCTTATGTCATCCCGCTCCTGCTGAGGAGGAGAGATTTAAAAAATGAAATTTGGATTCTGCCATGAATCGGCAAACCTGTCTTCCTCTCATCCATCCCGTTTTATACCTAAATGATTATGCTTTATTTGTCACATATGGACTCATATGGGAGTCTAGATGTCTCTACTCAAAGCTGTTGTTCAAAGCTATATATAGACATTTACCGTAGAGAGTCATGCTAATGTATAGATGCTGTAATCCAGTCAGATGTGTTATGAAAGAAGCCTGAAGGACACTAAGCACTCCTCAGAATGTCACTATAAACGCATCTTAACACTCGTTACACTAACACATATTTTAGACAAAGTGAAATTGGATGTGTGGCTATATCCAGGTTCAGGTGGGTAGATTGGTATTGACAGTGGGCCATTTTCTGTTGCCGTTTTTAGTCTCAAGGCCAGACCTCTTGAGAAAAAGAAGCTATCTGACAGAAAAAAAAGCCATTATCTCTTTCCTTTTTTTCCCCTCTGCACAAAAAAAAAGTGCTTTCTCACTCCTTGGACTTATTTTTAACTCACTCTAAAGCGGAAGCAGGATTTGAAGGGAAATAATATGCAGTTAAAGTGCAATTGCTGAATATATTCCTGGTGAGAGAAGATTTTTTTAGTAAAATGAGGGAAAACAAACACCCGGCCAACGTAAGTCCAATATTCACAGTTCTAAATCCTTTCAAACTGTGTCTGATATCAAAGGAACATTCTGAACAAATTAATTTGTGAACCACAGACATTTAAAAGGTTTAAAGTGAGAAGCAGACATCTTTCAGAGGATTAATTGACTTCCATGGAGGTAACAGCAGCGTTCACATTGTGCATTAATGTGGCCGTTTTCGAGGCTGGACGACGGCAGCAACGCTTCTATTTTAGGTCAAACGTAGGCAACACTGCTATATTGTGACACTGACGTCACAGTCACTCATCTTGTGTGCCCGAGGCTGATTCGTGAACATCTGACTGAAGCGACTCGGGGGGGGGCGGGACATCACATATTGTGTATACATGTCTGTGTGCATGCGTTCATCTGTGCTCGCTTGAGTGAGAATGAGTCTATTTTTGAGAACGCTGGGGTCAATTTCAAGGCGTGGAACATCGACTGACAGAGGAAAAGAGGGCAAAACCGATTTTTAAATAAAGCCCGTCGGATGAGTAACGGCGAAAAGGGGCCATAAAAGGCTCGCAGTCGTAGGAGAGACCGCCGTAAGAACAAAGTATTTTCAGACCGGGACACAACATAAGCAGAGTTAATTCGGCTCTGGAGGCAACGCCTGTTAAAGCATATTTAAGACATTTGGTGACTCAAAAGAAACAAGCCTCGTCCCCATGTGGTTGTTGCAGACAGTCTCTGTATAATAAAGGTACTCATTTGGATCTCAGTCATAGCTGCTAGAGTTCAATATTGAGCTTTTCATATCCCTTTTTTTTTCTCTTAGATGTTCAGGCTCGGGAGTGTTGTGTTGTCATCGTCTCATACAAATAATACATTATAATAATGACACAAATCTCAGAGGGATTAAGCATGCAATTCTCCAAATTAAGATGTAAAATACAGAAATGTGTCCATGCAAAATGGACTCTAAAGTCCAGCTGATGACTCAGACGACAAGGCGATCAAACCGTGATCAAAGAGTGTGTGTGTGTGTGTGTGATGAAATAGAATGTGTTGTCACCCCCACTAACATCTCCCTGAGACCTGTTACTGATGGCTTCAATTAATATGAAGCCATGAAGTGCCCTTGAAGGCACTCTCAGCCTGCCTTACCTGTTTATTATTTCTTCCCACCATCTTTGTCTCACGGCTAATCTCACGTTGCTCTCGGGATGCACGGATAAATGCAGTAAATGTTGCTGACGAGGCATGAAAACCAACCAGACTGGAACGGACTGTTTAAGGGACTCTTTTCATTTTAGAGATGAAACACTTGACAGATGAATCCAAACAACTCACAGCTGACAAGAGATCAAGAGTGCGGCGGAGATGAACTGAAACACATGCTGCTTTCCCACGCCCAACACACATGCACATCCTTCTCCTACTCTTTCTCACACACTTGACTTGCTGATCACTTTGGGTGTGCAGTTAGCGGTCAGCGGAAAAGTGGGTCACTCGAGGTTCTTGTCCCATTTTTTGGGGGGGAAGGAGGGAGGGAGGGAGGGGTATTATTTGTTCTCACTGGAGTGTGACGAGGCCCTGGCATCCTTTGTCTCACTTCTCAATGGTTAATGGTTCCCCTCCCTCTCCTCTCCACCTCCTGGCCTTCTCTCTCTGTCCGTCTTTGACCACTGGTTGACTCAGTATTGCCAGTGGGCTCATGGCCAAGGGCTCACGACTCCGTGCTCAAAGGTTACTCTGGCAGCGGAAGAGGGTGTGAGATCACTCCAATGTTTTGCTGAGTGCGCTGACAGTGGCGCGTCCATCTCGGCCCGTCGACTTACATTCGTTTGCTTTTACAGTTTGAGTGCCAAGTAGCGATTGTGAGAAGGGTGGAGGACTCAATCGTTGTATTTAAGTACAGTTTGGAGGCACTTTTATTTGATTATTCCCGTTTTTATGTCCACTTTACAACATTTATCCGGCATAATCCATATTTAATAAGGAGCACAACATAACAATGCTGCTTTCAATTCAATGCATCAGTGATACTAATCCAATAATATGTGTATTTTTATCAATAATGAGTATGTGAAGTTCATCTAGATAATATTTCTGTACTTTCACGTATCAGGTTGAATGCTGGACTTTCATTACTTTTTTAATAGTGCTACTATTTGAAGGATCTGAATGTTTTTTAACCGCTGGCTAATATACACACGGGTGACAAGTTATAAGAACACACCGGGGAAACAAGTTGTTGTGTTAACTCTGCACATTCCTTCATAATCATTCAGATTAGCCTGGCTTTAATAAGGATTTATAACCTAACAGTTTAAAAAGAAAAAGACATTCCTTCTCTGATTAACTGCTCAGTTAATAGAAACAAAGCAGCATTGATGCCGGTCTGAGGAGCTGCTCTGTGTAAAGCGTCCACGGCTTGATGATTTGTGATGCTTTTAAAGCCTCTTCTCCTGCCGTCGTGGTGTAGTGGAAACTTTACTCATCTCTCCGTCGCGCTCTGAGACAGAAGTGTTACTCACAAAACCACAAATATAAATACTGCATGTCCTTCCACTTCTGAACTAATTCGGGTTAATTGTTTCCATGCGCGCCGTTGAACTGATGCTGCGTGTTTCCTTACGCAGCAGCCTGTCTGACACACACACACACACACACACACACACACACACACACACACACACACACACACACACACTTCATCTTCATCTTCTCCCCTCTGAGCCAGACATTCAGGATTTATCTGCCGTTCTCTTTGTTAAACGGTCTTGTCTCTGCACAGTACACTACATTTTCCTTCATTGTCCGAGCCATTTTTGGAAATTGAAATTGATTGACAGATTACACATTCACAGTCAACTGGTCACTTTGCGTTGTGGCATTCATAACAATGCATAATAATACCGGTATGTTATAGGAGGAAATGATAGACTCTTGATCCTAAAACCAAACCCAGACAAAAGAAAGCCGACAAAAAGCTTCATGAATAATACAAATCTTCAACCCAACTCAAACATTTTAACACCCACAATTTAATCTGTTTTTGTAGATTCGGTAGTGGTTCTCGTTGTCTCTCTCCCTCCCTCTCTCTCTCTCTGTGTAGGAGTAATATTAACTCAGACACTCATGACTCATTATCTCAGTCTGGTGAGGCTTTATCTTATTTGCTTCTAAAGAGGTTCACAACATACCACAGATAGAAGCAGTTGCTTATATTTTAAACGGTCACATCCTCTTTTTACTATTTTTTATGTATGCGTGTATCTTTTCTTATTGATGGATTTATTCATTTGAGTCGCTTTCCTTCCAAGATGACAACCACAGTTTTTCTTAGGGCTGAGACCGGATGGTTTACACTCTAACTATCTTAGTTTAATTGAGTAAACTCGACAGTTGCTAGGAATTCGGTGCCAGGTGGCGGCCATGATGATCTTAGATCCCGAGGCTGTGTCCGGATATTTCTGAAATCCAAAACTCCAACTTTGTGCACATTTCTGTTTCTAAAGGAAACTCGCAAATGCCGTTTCTTTCCGGCGATACAGGATGTGTGTGCATGCAATCGACCGTTGTTGAGATGTTGCATTTCAATGTCCTGTTCGCTCTTGCTTCTTTCGTTGTGTGTTTGCATGTATGTGATTCACAACATCATGCATTCACCACTGCAATGTCTTGAGCCGAGCTGCATTGCTTACCGTCCAGTGAGCTTCGTATAATCTCATCAAACAGTCAGCACAAAGAGGCAACATGAGTATGGAGCAACGAGAATGCCTTGGCCGTTTTCTGTCAACAGTGTTGTAAACTATACATCCTCAGGCAAATATGTTGCTTCGCAGGTTTAGTTTCTGTTCTGTCAGAAATAATCATTGTAGAGCCTCATCGTAGCTTACCATGCTGTGGTTTTATCCTGTAAATTGGAAAGTAATTCATAATTTTGTTATCTACCTTCTTCCCCCCCTGTTTTCCCTCCCTCTCTCCATCATTCAGACGCTCTGGTGGGTAGATTAGTGGAGTGCACGACGCCCACAGAGGAATAATAGCATTTCAGGCTCTGTGGAGTCAAGCCCAGAAATGTTTGGGAAATTTTAATTTGTGTTTGGTTTTTGATGTCACGTCTCTATTTCAAGCCTATTTATTTTTGATTGACTTAACCAACCAGCTCTATGGTTTCTAGATCGCCTTTTTTGATCATATTTGCCTGCATTACTATTAAACAAGCATTAAATGACGGAATATAGCAATATGGCTGCAAGATTGACTTGCTGGGGCTGTTTGACGTTTTGGTCAGAAAGGCCAAAAAGTCAAAGTTGAGCAAAAGTACAAACAAAGGACTGATTGCAGTAAAAGGTTAATGTGTTCTCAGTCTTTTGCAGTAAAAATGTGTGTGTGTGTGTGTGTGTGTGTGTGTGTGTGTGTGTGTGTGTGTGTGTGTGTGTGTGTGTGTGTGTGTGTGTGTGTGTCTTTGTGCATCAGCCTGTTGTTGTGTGACTGTCATGTGCCTCTGTGTCATGCGTGTATTTTTAAACGTGTGCGTGTGCTTTGGGATCTCATCATCCTTATTGCAACCAGTATTATCATCAGCTTGTAAGTCATCCGTCAAGCACTTTTAATTGCGGTAACCTGAAAGGTGCCGTGCAAACCGTGATTGATTAATCGATTGGTATTGACGTTGGGGGGTAAATAGAGTCAAAGGTCAATGGGCTTAAGTTTCTTCTAAATTCTATTGTAGCATATTAGTGCATCTTAGTTCGAGGTTTATTAACTTGTACATCAAATTTAAGCTATCACGGGACCCAAAAATGGCTGGTTAGCGTGTTAGCGGTTAGCTCGCCGGCAATAGAAGTAGCCTTCTGAGTGGTCTCTACGTCACCAAGCCTCTTTCACCACATTGATAAGAACGTTCACACCTCGTCATCCCCCAACCTGTGAACTTAGTTTTTATTCCATCCATCCAGCCATTTCTGCCTCTGTCCATCCATCCGTGCTCCTCCCCCCCCCTCTGTGTCCTCTCGCTCCACTGCTGCCAACAACAACATGAGATTGAGCTGAGTCCAGCTCCTCCGTAATTAACAGCTGGCTCGTCTAATCAAAGTGATGCCATGCCGTTGCCCCGGTTGCATAATGGCTTTTATCATCATCGTAGTCATCATGCATCTTATCTGTGAGTTCACATGCACGCTCGCACAGGCAGCAGACATGCAGGACGGTGAGAACCCTGCAGTGTAGATGTCTGGAGTCAAACTTACTCTGGTTCAAGGGATCTCTATTATCCCTAAAAGGGCCATTTGTATTGCAGCCAGCAGAACACAATAATCAATAGATAATAAAATATAAACATAATGAAGAATGAATAGTACATACAGTTATGTTAAGTTATTTAAAAGGTGACAGCAGGGACAAATTCATTTTTAAGACTGTTTGAGGAAGCAATGTGAACTCAACATTAAGGGGGTGACTGGGAATTCTGGGCCTTTTTCAAGGACCTGACCTTGTGCAGGGTCGGGAGGTCAGCACACTCTCACAAACACCCTGTGTGTCTATGTTAAGTTTTACCACTCTGTCTACGTAGCTGAGTATTCCTATCTATCCCTGTGTGTTGCCCTATATTTCTCATTTTGTGCACAGGAACAGATGGTTAGGTGGCGATCAAAATGTTCAGCATAAAATGGAATGTTTTCTTGCTCTCAGGAAATGGCACAAAAGGTCTGCTTTGATTCAGCCAGAAATAAATGCCGTGGGCGTGTGTATACTGTGATCAAGTAGCACTCAGTTACCACTTTGTTTGGTGCACCTTGCTCAAAAACCAATGCAGTCCAATACAGCAGCCCTGCATTAGATTTTAGTTGCAGCCTGTACATCGTAGCTATCCTGTCATTTAAGCTTAATCATGTTTTTTTCAGACAGAAAGTGCGCTTTAGTTGAAGAAGCAGCATTTTCAGTTTGCGCCACTGCATTGCTCTACTGTACAGCACGAGAACACACATCACATATCTCACACACTCACGGAGTGGTGACACAGGCTTGATTCATTGTCGTACACGCCTCTCAGGGATGGCGACAAAAATGACTCCTTTGTTCTCCCACCGTAGTTTCTCATGCTCATACGTCTCCGACTGCCTTCTTTTCTGGGGTCGTATGGAGTTTAACGTCTCCGTATGTGTGCTGATGACGAAGGCAACCATTTGAAGTAGTTGTTGGGTGGGTGCAAAGCATGCACATCTGGCCTGAGCCTGTATGGAGTATAGCAGTGTTTGTAGGTGGCATTCATGTGTCCTTGTGGTGCCTTTTGCTCTATATGAGGTCATGTTTGCTCAGGCATGTGTGTGTGTGTGTGTGTGTGTGTGTGTGTGTGTGTGTGTGTGTGTGTGTGTGTGTGTGTGTGTGCTCCCCTGCCTTATCCTTGCTAGGTAATAACCATGTGGGACTGCGGCTCGTTGCACATCTGTCTGGTGGTCAAGAAACTGTGCAGTCCTGCTGCTGTGCACCATTTCCACCAGCAGCTGCCCCACTGCTCTGTCCTCCCAGTCCCAGTACTGTACACACACACACACACACACACACACACGAAAGGAGGTCGTTTCCACAGTGTTAGAGGACGCCCAAACTCCGCGGGGAAATCTCTGCCTTTGCCTGAATGAGTGCAAGGACCTGCTGTGCTTTCATCACGTTTCCCGATGTATGTGTTATTAGTTTATCTCTTTCTGTTTTACCCCACTTGGTCGGAAGCAGGCTTTCATTCAGGTTCTTGGGTTATGATGACGGCCTTGATGAGTTAGGATTCGTGCAGAAAGCCAAAGTCCTTATTGCTGTGGTTTGCAATCTTTGAGGTATAAACCGTCTACTTGGAATTTTCACACAATTAATTTGTTAGCATTGAAAAGAAATTGCAGTTAAATCTACAGGTTGTAAGTGTTTCTCTCTTGCTGTGACATAAAACACACTCTTTAATCGTGTTATCTACCTGTCCATTCCCATTCACTTATATCTGACCTTTGTCAACAGTATTACATCTTGTATTTTTATTTTACTAAACCCTGGCTATAGAAATATGCAGTACCCAGCCAGCATGGCGTATTGTTGGGCAAAGTTTGGTAATTTGCGTTATTAAAACTTCATTGGGAATCAGTTTTGATAACTTCTGGAGTATAATTATGATTGTGGGTTCACTTCATTTACTTACACAAGCTTTAAAAGTGCTTATATGCTGTAGTGCTCTCTCATAAGTTATATGACACCCGTGGGCGTACGCCCATGCATGTATATGAGCAGCCCTGCAACCTGCGGTGCCCTCCCCTGCTTCCAGTGTCCCGTTACATAAGCAGGCTAACGTTACCCTAGCAGGCCATGTAACTGGCACCTCCGAAGCCAGTCATCCCCCCCCAGAGTGGAGAGATGAAAGGGGAGGAGAGCAATGAAATGATGAGCAGAACGTTTTCAGATATGAGAGGAGCTCAGTGAAACAGATCGAAAACGTTAAAGTGGAGTGGAGTTTGTAAAGACGCAGAGCTGAAGATGAAGAAATAAAGACCGACATGAAGCCAAGGATGGAACATGGTCTCCTGCCTTTTTTTTTTTAGCACTTTTGAGTGACAGTCAGATGCCCTCGTGTCCATGTTTGTAGTTTTCATTGACAGCGTGTAGCCTTGATCTGGCTCAGTAAAAGCTCTGCTCCTGAATCTCTCAATTACCATCCAGCGGAGAAACACAGAAAAGGCATTAATCCTCCGATACGTGCCTCGCATGCACCCCGGGCCCGTCGTAGTGTTTCCTTTCTAAACGCATTCTTTTAACCCAAATTGAATACATCATTCCTCCCTCGAGGCGCCAGAGAAGAAAGACTCTAATTCACACTGCCTCCCTCACCGTCTCTCTCTAAGTAGTTTTAATGCTTGTGAGAGGCTCCTATCTCGTCACATCTCTGTCTGTCTCTCACCGACTTTCTGTCAAAGCCCGTTCCTTGTTTTGTCACATTTTCTGTCTCAAGTTGCGTTCGCAGTTCAGCACGAGGCGGATTTTATAAGCAAATCTTCCATTCATTTCTACGGAGAAGGTTCAGACGTTTTCTTTTCCTTTCAACCCCACCTCCTTCTCCGGTTTCTAACCTTTTAACACTCTGACGGTATCTCTCTCCCTCTGTCTTTGTAGACAGATGTTGGGAGTTGGGACTGCATGTTTTTAGAGAAAATCAGAAAAATGCCACGATGAGTAACAACAACATACTCCTTGCATGACCACATCGTTGCAGAAAAGCAGATTCTTTGTAGCTTTTGGAACAGCACCATGTGTTTACATATCCTGCTGAAACATACACACTAGAAATCTGAATCTAACGATTAACTCATTAGGATGAAATTAGATAGTTATTGATTTCAAAATCAATTGAAATGGTTATAATTGAAGGACACTAATGAGTGTATAAACATATTACACCTCTCTTCTCTCATCTCAAGATGATTGCACAGTCTGAGGATTATTCAATTACATGGATACTTGATGGCTGGATGGGAACTTATGCTCTTGTCTTTGAGGAATCTCCTTCTGTAAGGTGGACTTAACATCTATCTATCTATCTATCTATCTATCTATCTATCTATCTATCTATCTATCTATCTATCTATCTATCTATCTATCTATCTATCTATCTATCTATCTATCTATCTATCTATCTATCTATCTATCTATCTATCTATATATGTTCTTCAGTTGCATTTGTTTAGATAAAGAGCACACACACATACGTAGGTCTACCTAGAGCTTCCTGCGTCTCCCTGCAAGGTCCTGTTGCCAAGGCGACCGGGTCCGGGTTGAATGCATCCAAATACCTAAATACCTGGGAGGATTTAGGAGTGGGAGTAAGGGTTGAAGAGTGGGTTTGCTTCATTCAAACATCCCTATTTATCATATCACAATGCTGGTGGTAGAGGCTAGAAGTCCCATGCTGTCGGTTTGTCTGCAAGCCATTGTTGGTCTAAACATCACAAGTAGGCCTATACCGTAGAATCTGTCAAACGTCCTTCATCCTTCATAAAACATGTTGCATACAGTATGAATTGCTCCTGCTGGTCCGGAGGGGGTCAAATATGGCAGGAAAGGTAGGATGGAGACATAGCGGTTCTTCAGCACGGTGATGAGATCTGCATGGGAGGGGAATCAAATAGCAAACGGGTTCCTCATGACTAAATCCCAGAGGAGGCTGTGGTGAGCTGAGCCCATAACCTTCCAGAGACAGCAGCCAGACAGCCAGAGGAATAGAGATAATTGAATGACTGTGTAGGCTCGGACTCTTTTTTTTTCTCTTCATCTCCTTAATTAGTCAGTGTCCTCATTTTTTGAAAGTGTGTGTGTGTGTCTGTGTGTGTGTGTGTGTCTGTGTGTACACATGAACAGAAAAAGGCTGATAGTCTAGGTTTTTGAAAGTGTGAATACGTTCTAATATCTCATGAGCGTGTGTTTGATCAGACGTTGTTTGGCAGTGTGTGTGTGTGTGTGTGTGTGTGTGTGTGTGTGGGTAGGTTTTAGAGCCATTATGGGAATAAGTGAGTGCTGGGTTCAGGTAATTGATGCTGGGATGCTTGAAGCTGGCAGACAGTCAGACTGGCTCGGTGCCAATATAAATAGGGGGAAGATGAGAAAGGGGGAGGAGAAGATTAGAGAAGAAGAGTTAGAGGCTGGAGGAATTCCATGGCAACCATCAGATTGGGTGAGAAATTAATTCAAAGGATGTTTAAATGACAGTCTACCATACGGTGGAATGCAATGTTGCATTCTTTCCTGCCCTGTTCTCTTTTTTAAGTAGCATAGAGAGAGGATAGATCCATGTGTGCATAGGTGTGCTTTTGAAGTGTCCATGAGGCAAACATCAGTATTTCGCTATTAGGTATTTCCTAATTTGAACAAATAACCTTTCATTAGATGCTTCACTCCTTCTGGTTATATTTCCTAAGTAGCACGATAAAAAAAGAAGCCCTCTCCTCATCTTGACAGGTTACCTAATCAGAAATGAAATGCTCTTCCTGTTGGCCGTGGTAACCAAGGCAACAGTTCCCCTGGAGAATGTGCTTTGGCAAACCTCTACGGTCCGTTTAGCGGAGTCCTAGCGCGTGTCCCCGGAACAGCTCCGGCATAAAGCCGCAGTTTATTGCCCTGAGCGGCGATGATGCCGCAGCTTGTGTTTGACCAAAGATTAGGCAGATTGTGGCCTTTTGTGCTCGTTCTGCTGTGTGCCGATGATAAGCGCCGCTTGCGGGCTGTAATGTCTGAGCCGCGAGCCGTGAGGGAGGGAGACAGGGTTATGGTAAAGCGAGTGTAGCCACTCCGGGTTCAGTGAGTAATGATTTTCTTGATGCCCCAAAGTGTTACAGCGGTTACTGCATATTCCCTTAATTGTGCAGTGAAATCACACATGGCCTAGTAGTATCTTTAGTTCATGCACCTGATGGAAATGTCTTGCTGGAGGTCTAGCAGGAGTTCTGAGGGTTGGTTTCTTAGAGACGATCTCGGCAGCAGGAAAGCATCATTGCCTACGTTACAGGCCTCTGGGGATCGTAATGGGGATGAAGTGTGCCTTAGAGATGAAGTCATGCCGGGAACACACTCATCGGATGTCATCCCACTGCATGCGGTACATGAAATTATTGGCTGCGGTTTCAAGCACCGTAGCCTCAAAGAACATATGAGCCATTTGCACTTTCCTTCATTACGTCACAATGATTTTATGGCTCCTACACGGGAGCGGGGACACTCCACTGGCGGGGCTTCACGCTATCCCGAAGCTCCACCTGCTTATGCCGCATATGCTGTGTTGACACGGCTTTACATTTGTGCAATTACCAGGCTTCTCGCAGCATGTGGAAGCAGCCACGCCCTCCAGCTGGCCGGGGCTTGTTAGGCGTCTGCTGCCAGACGGTAGTCCCATTACGCTCTGCGCCACCTAAACAGTACATATACCATAATCCCATAACCGTAAAAGTCACAGCCGCTGCAAATAAGTGCAGTAAGTAATAGAAAGTGTTACGCATGAGCACAAAAAAACGACGTGGCTCTTGAAGGATCGCTTCTCCGGGGGGACTGACAAAGCTTTTTAATGATTAACTCTTGGTCAGATGTGTCAAAGGGAAACAAACTACATGTGGAGGAGGAAGTATTCACAACCTGGCAGTAAAAGTACATGGAAATTGTACTGATCAGTCCATAACTAGTACTCTGCCATGGCCAACCGCTCATCCTTAGATTGTATAAATCATGGGGTTGTTAGTAATCCTTGAATGTACTTTTATTTTAGTTCATGGAGTAATAGAAGTATTACATTTGTGGAACTGAAAATGATGTGTCAATAGTAATTAGCCCCCCGTTGAACATCAGCCGCCAGACAAATAATTCACCTTCATTCGCAGATTATTGTGACTCCAATTGGATCCGAACTGCAAGTCGTTCGCGGTGCGCTCATCACTCATCGATGCTCACTTTTAAAGTGTCACATCTTCTCAACGTGTCAGACATTGACGTGAAACAATAACTCCTGTTTTCACATCACGATGGCTCCGTCAGACCGGATGAAATGAAGCAGGGGGCTAAACTTCATCGTCATCCGTCTCTCTCCTCGCCTAAAAGCCAACTGAAATGTGGAGGATCGTTATCTCGATTGAAGCTTCAAGGGGAGATCGAGCCACGGAAAGGATTTTAGGAAACGTAGTGCGTTTTAATTTAATGACTGCTATTTATAAAAGGAGGAGCTGTCTTTCAGTTTGCCTGTCGGGGGGGAAAACAACTAATCCACAGCCCCAAGCTTCCTCTTCACATCGTGTCGCGTATCATAATACCTCCACAGCAGCAGGACACCCACATTTTATCACTCTAGAACCGACGCACACAGATGGAGCGGCGTATTTCTATTCACATGCTATTTCATTTGAGGCATTTTATTGAGTCAGTCAGGATTTCAACACTTTCTTATAAAGATACTGGTTTCCAGTAGCTGATAAGCATGGGGATCCATTCCCTCGCTCGTGATTTTATTGATTGAAGTCGTAATACTGTTTGTTAATTGGATTTTTTCAGCCCTCCTGCTGGAGGCATATATGGCTACACATAGTAACACAAAACCCATGTGACCTTTGTCCCCACTCCAACAATGTGTTAACCTCTAACCTCTGACCTTTGGGCTCGGAGTGCCTTCCCCCCCATGGCAACAGACACATGAAAACACTTAACACCTGTGATTGTGTGGCGATGTTTAGTTTTATCGGGTATGCATTGTCCTTTTAATTAGAAGCATGGCTCGGCAGATGGCAATGTTGTCAAACAACTCACCTGCTCAATGTTTTTCCCCCCGAAATGGTCTCCAGACAGTGAATCCCAATGACTTCCATTGTCCTCTGACTGTTCTTCTAGTGCCACCATGAGGTTTGTGGATTCCCATCAGCTTCAGCTATACTTAGTAACATCTAATTAGGTCTAATTAGCAAACGCTAGCCTGCTAACGCTCTAAGACACATGTGTCACACAAATATCGTTTTTTTTTGCCAGCGTTCAAATGAGCTTTAAGCTTCTACTGCAACGATGCTGCAGAATGAACCGGATCAATCAGGAGACACATCTGGGAAACATTGAATTCATCCCGGACAAACTGTTTGTTACACTTCAGCCTGGTGAGTAATGTGTTGGCATCGTTAAAGTTCAACGTAGCAGTAAAAAAAAAAGAAAAAAGAAATAGTATTCCTGTCAGTCCCATTCATTCTATTTCTATCCAGCACAAAAGAGCATTTAAAACCCACACATTACTTATGATGGGCCGCGGATAGCCACGGATGGTTTTAAGTGTAGATAATTTAATGAGGCTGCTCGCCGCCCACACGCGATCGCCGCGGTGTTCATGATGCATTAAAGAGAGTGTCAGAGGGTTGAGGTCTGCCCTCAAGATTTACCGCCATGGTGAGATTGCAGAATGGCTTCGCAAAGGCCGACGTGGAAGGGAAATGAGGGGGAAAGAGAGAGACAGAGGGTGAGAGATTCTCAGGAAAGGTAGAACATTAGCTCCTGTGGTGGATTGTGAATGAAAAATAAAGGGCAGAAAGGAATATGTTATTATTGTTGTTATGTTCAAGACAATACACATGCTGTAAATGCCACTAAATGCCTCTACGCTAAATTCCCATCATCTACCATTTGCTGACTTAACAACCTAAAAGCATCTTCTTCTTCTTTTTTTTCATCGCACATTACCATCTTTGCCCGTAGAAACCGCCGGCGTAATGAGTGCCGTCCACGATTCAGAGCGGGGCTGGTAATTTAGCATGCTGTATTATTAATCAGAGTCTCTGCATGATTTTGCAGCAATTTGAACGCTTATTTCCCCCATAATGCTTCGGGGCTTCTCTTTCGGAATTACTTTAGCAGTTGACAGAGACGACACGACAGGAGTTTGTGGAATCAAAGGTTTGTCTGGCAGAATGAGGGTATGGTGATGTGCGTGTGTGTGTGCGTGTGTGTGTGTGTGTGTGTGTGTCAATACAGGAGAGCACTTTAGTTGTGTGATCAAAGGGAGTGGTGGCAGTAGGGAGAAAGGGAATAGATGAGATTTAGACTGAAACAGAGACGTACAAGACAACGTGTATGATCGGCCGTGTGATTTTCGTGTCTTTAAGTTCTGCTCGTGTCTTTAAGTTCTGCTGTAATAATGTATGTATGTATATATATATATATATATATATATATATTTACATATATATATATATATACATATATATGCGGCCTGCCTGTCTACTTTCTTCTCAGCGTCTCTTTTCATCTATCTTCCTTTTTATCAAATCAAATTTTTCTGTTCTATTCCTCGTCTCTTGTGTGACTGCTCTCCCATATTTTATGCCCGACTTGTGACAGTGATGCAGCATCCCCTGGCAGCGAAATGCCTGTAAAACTTGACACTCATGACACAGAATTGTTTATTTTCTCTGCATAATATCATTGCAAATTGAATAACTTTGAAGTTTAGGTCTGACTATGCTTTATTTTTCCAAACAGTTCTTGTTCTTGACATATATAGAGATATTTTAAGTCGATTAAGCATCACTGTGGATCTATACTTTCATTAAGGATTATAGAAGTTTGACTATAACTGTATTGATGCTCGTTTGACAGTGTATTACCATATAAGGCTGAGGAAAGTGAAATGTGATGGTAGTTGTAGTAGTAAAGTGTCAGCATTCTTCACGATTGACAGTTTAACAAACTGTATCCAAAGGCAATGCTGTAGGTGAATCTAACTCATGACTGCTCATAGCCTGGCTGTTGTATTGTTTATTTCCCTGGACACACACACACACACACACACACACACACACACACACACACACACACACACTTCCTCCTCTGCTTGTCTCTCTTCCTCCAGTGGTGTGATTACAAGCCGTGCCCTTTCATTTTTATTTCTGTTTTGCCTCTCATCCCTCCATCCTGAGACAAAGGGACAATTACATCACTGCAGGGGGCGCTGTCCGTTTTTAAAGGAGCAGCATCTCCGACTTGGCCATCGTCCCAGCTTTTTAACTGAAACGTACTGCTGCTTCTGTTGGGTCGTTTCCACAGAGATTATCAAGACTGAGGCGAAGCGATTACCTCCAGGAAACAAATTGGTTTATTCTGATTTCTCGAGTAATGTTGATTACGCCAGGAAGCAGGAGCGAGGAATTCACCAGCCGATAGACATCAGGTCGGCTGTGACTTGCTTGTATTCATGATAAATTGACTACAATGGAAAAAACGAGATGAGGAAAGTTGCCGGCTTCATACAGGGATTGTGTGTTCCCTCTCAAAGGAGCGTTAAATGCAAAAATAAATGAATGAAATAAAACAAGCCTCTGGGGATCGATGTCTCTGGGATTTGTGTAGCCAAATACACACTTTTGTTATAACATGGATTCCAGGGCAGTCGTAGCTTTCCCAATCTAGTCACAAGGGATTTAAAGTGCCCACTGTGACCTCAAGTGAAAGACTCCCCAAACGGAGCCACACCTCCAGATTTTCCTACTTAAAGAGAGTCATGATGTCAAGAGAGTGACATGTATCAAATCTGTCAAGTGCAGTCGCAGGAGGATTATGTGTGCAGCGCTGTGTTCATGTGCATTTAACGGCATGTCTATCTATTGCTTATTGGCTTTACACCATTTGTTTAAGTTGGGCGGTAATGAAAAGTGCAGCGTTTGGGAGACGAGCATCTTATTTATCTCCAGTATCCAGACTTTTCAATAAGCTTTGTCCTTCCAAATCCAGCACATTGTACATGAATCTGATTTAGAGAGTGTGTGTGTGTGGGGGGGGGGGGGGGATGTAGAAAGCTATTAAAACACTCCATTCAATCTGTGATTATATTCGCTCATCAAATAGCAGGATTAAGAGAGAAGGCTCTGAGCTTTGTAGCGTAACGTTTGGGGTCCTATGGGGCTGGGTGGGGCTATAAGGTATTGCATGTATTTGTAACCGTGTGTGTGTGTGTGAGGGAGAACCAGTGGCGGGGTTATATTGGCCGTGTTGGGATGACAGGCCTCCTCCTATGAAGGCGTCAGCAGCCGGGGCAGATTTATGACGGCCATGCTGAGTGGAAAGCGTGATGGGGGGGGGGGGGGGGATGGAGAGGCAGCTCTCACTATCGAGGATATCTTATGCCTCCTCTGAGAGTCACTCCCTCTCGCTCTCCAATTTCATGGCTCTCAGTCTGTCGCATTGTCTTTGTCTTCTTTCTCTTCATTGCTTTTTATCATTTTAGTTCTTATTACTGTAATTGCCATGATTGTGGCTCGTTTCCTCATTTTGTATTTCTTGTATTTTTTTTTACATTCAACCTCCTTTCCTGTAGAGCCACACAGAGCATTGCAGGGATTTAGGCAACAATTGTTTCATTTGTCTGTCGGCCACAGCTCTCTTTATCGCAGTTGAACCCAGACAAGCCTTTTAATTCTGTGTATGTGTGAGAATGAATCCATTATGGACGAGAACAGCAACGACTGAGAGACAATCGAAGAAAAGGGCAGAGAAAGAGGTGTGTCGAGTGGCCTCTCAAAATGTGATTGTCTCGTTACAATAAGACAGGTAGTACTAAACATGCATTACCATAATAATAATAATCATGATAGTAAAGTGTTATTGATCACCCCAAGAAAGCAAATGAATGAACGTGTATCAATGTCCAAAAGAATCCCTTGTGCGTCACAGACAGATTAAACGGTTGCAAACAGCCCCCATGTCCAATATTTGAAGACCAAAGTCTTCTATGCTATAGGACGGCCTGTGAACGGATCGGTGTCACATGACACCCTGACACCCTGATACCTGTCCGGCCTGTGGTATTGTTTTGGAAAGACCCATGGGTTGCCATGGCAGCGGAGCACCAGCTGTTCCCAGCGTGATTGTAGTTTTCCACCTGCAAAAGGAAAAAGACCTGTTCCCCTCCCAAACAGTGTTTCCATGTAAACATTTGACAGGAGTGTGTGTGTGTGTGTGTGTGTGTGTGTGTGTGTGTGTGTGTGTGTGTGTGTGTGTGTGTGTGTGTGTTTTATTCTGGGGTTCGGAGCTGTTTCTGGTTGTTTTCTCTTTGCCAATAGCTCGAGGAGGAAATCAATGGGTGGACTGTTTTTTGGAGAATGATATAAGACTGTGTGTGTGTGTGTGTGTGTGTGTGTGTGTGTGTGTTTGCTGTTTGTTTGTGTGAGCGTTTCTGCCATATTTAGTTTATTCTTTTCCTGGGGAGGAATCGTTTAGGAACCAAGCGAGGAGGGCGAAGCGAGGCATGCTCATAGCGGGAGGAGGAAGATGCTGATGTGTGAGCAGCATGAGGATGAAGAGGCCAGCTGTGGAGGCCCACAAATCAGCGGAAAACACAAGCGATCGGTTCACAGGAAGGATAGAGGAGTCAGCTAAAGATAAGAGAAAGAGGGGGTTAGATATATGCGGGGATGCAGGGGCATACAAACAAAGAGCATGAGAGATAGACGGAGAGAAACTGACTCAAGGCGGCGTTGGAAGCGGCGTCTGGGCCGAGATGAGGTCAGGCGTGGAAAGACTGGAGCCTAGTGTGTGACGACCACAGGCTATGGTGACCTATTAACAGACTTGTGGAGCTCTGACCCTCCCCCACTGGAAAGTGTTGGTTTGTAAGATATGAACTATGTTAGGCACGGCAGACTGGTGGTCTTAATCATTGTGACGTATTAGTTATACCTTGTATGTGTCCTTATTTATTTATGCCTAAAAGAAAACATCTGGATTCCCCAGAAGACACACTGTTTAGTCAGTGAAGGCTGCGGTGATTCATCTGGCATTTCACATGTTTTATCTCCAGTTTATCATTATTATTCATGACGGTGGTTTTGGGTCTGTGACTGTGCCCCATTTTAACCAAGAGGTGGTTAAAGCCTTAAAACATGTTGTTTGGATGCTCAGTATATCTATCCTCAGGCTTGTGTGGACACACACACACACACACACACACACACACACACACACACACATACATATGCATTCACACAACCTCAGTGCGTTTCTATTGACGGCATTTTTCCAAAGCAAGGCGCTAGGAAGATTCAAATAAATCAGTTGGAAATGTTATGCTGCCAACATGAAGACACAACAAAAAGAATGCCTCATTTCTCATTTGGCATTTTTCATATCCACGATGTGTGAATTGTCTTTTTGTTACCATGGTGGATGAAGGTTAGATCTGGTAACTCAGTGACAAACATCAAATCACACTGTAAGTTAAAAAAAAAGGATACAACAAACAAAAGACGAAAGGAGATGATGAAGAAAAAACATATTTGAGCAGGAATTCAAAAACGAATGAAGAATGTGTAGTACGCTACTCTGTTTGGTTCGCAAGGTTCGGTATTGTGGGAAGGGACTGTTTGCACACACACACACACACACACACACACACACACACACACACACACACACACACACACACACACACACACACACACAGGGCCTCTATGTTGGTCTTTGCCTGGCAGGATGCCGTTGGTCCAAGCAGGCGCAGTGGGCAGCAGCCGCCCACGGGCAGTAGCCAATACACAGAGCGAGCGAGCGGTGGGTGGGCTGAAGGTCAGACAGGCCCTGGACACACTGGCATTGTTCTTTCTATCTCTCCCCCCCCCCCCCCTCACACTATGACCTGAGAGTTTAAGAGCATATGTGGCGTATGCGTGAGCCAAAAATGGATCTAAACGCAATGAGAGACGGGTTGTGTAAGTGCAACGGAGGCACGAAAAAAGGATCTGTAGATGGTATCTGAATGTGTTCTAAAGTTCCAGCTTTGAACCGGAGTGTATTCCGCATGTTTGTCGTGTTTATTATTAGTCTGAGTCAGCAAAGAGGAGGCCCCCGCCAGCTCTCTAAGAAGGGCTGCTCTGTTGAATGCAGGAGTGGGAGGAGATGAGCACAAGGTCCTGTGTGACACTGGAAGATGCTTGATGTCTTCCCCTCAGCCGTTACACACCAGATTCCCTGAACCGCTGACTGTACTCTCTCCTCCTGGAAGCTCTCCAAAACACGTTTAGTGGAAGCCGCAACTTGAACTCGGAACGGAATGCATCACCTCGCTGCGTGTGGATGACGTTAGCAAAAAAGAATTATTTGTAGTCAGATTGTAGTTTGTTTGGAATCCAACTCTCTGACCTTTTGCTTGGAGTTCTTTCTCTCCCACCTCTTGTCTATAAAGGGCACATAATCACACGCAAAAACCACTTTGTGCTGGCTGAGCTGTTGTTTCCCCACAGAGAATAAGTAATAGCACCCACCGCAAGAAGTCGGAGCTGCTAGAAAATTTCCCCCGAGATGCTACACTCGGTGTTCAAATGATTTGAACCATGACCCAGTTTGTAGTCGGCCTCTTCGAGTGCTTCCTCTCGGAGCTCCGTGCGTGTGATTTTTTTTATGTGAGTTCATGAACAAAGATGCAAGGGGGGGAACTCATTTTGTGTGCCCCAGTTTCCTCAAACCGCATTAATTAGTGTTGGAAAATTAACTCTGCAATTCATGACAACCCTCTGTGAGCACGAGGCCAACCTCTACCCAGTGTGCATTGCAAAGACACAGGTAACTTTAATGGATAAAAGTGGGTAAGATTGAAGCTTACTACTGGTGTTTCTTTGTCCCTTAAAAACTAGACGGACTTTCCAGTGTGGAAAGCTTCACATTTAGCGTTGATTTGGTGATTTGCTCGCTGTCTTCGTCAAAAGGGGCTGAAATAATGTAAAAGTTACTGACGTATGGATCTGTTTTTTTCCCTGTGACAGATGGTCATTTCACTGGGACCCCACCCTCGTACGGCTATGATGCTGACCGCGCAGAGGAGCAGCGGAGGCACCACGACATCCTACCGTACATCGACGATTCGCCGTCATCCTCGCCGCACCTCAGCTCCAAGAGCCGCAGCAGTCGGGACACCCTCTCCTCTGGATCGCTAGAGTCCTCCAAGTCGGTCAGTATGCCATCAAACCAGACAAACCAAAGCTGATATGAAGCATAATTACCATATGAATGTACAATCCTACAAATATGGCATCATTTTTCTAATGGCCAATAGTCACATAGTTTGACCTCAATAGAGGAAGTGGGCTAATCTATTCTTAGGGCAATCCCGATGCGTCAAAAAAAAAACGGGAATTGACGGGAAATCAAATCTGCCGTTTGAGAGGATTGATAAACGCCTGCCTCATAACCCCAGGAGCAGTCATCCAGTGAAGAAACTCATCCCCCCCGTAAGAGCCTGGCCTTTTCTCATCCAGGGTATTAGGCAGAATTACCTATCACCTCCATCACCCCATCAGCCTTCATCCTCTTACCCTCCCTCCTTTACGCAGTCTTGTCGGCGAAAGAGAAAACCAGTGATCTATGACGTCTGGTGCTCTCCGAAGGTTACCACTGAGAGGATACACACACACACACACACACACACACACACACAAAACCCTAGCGTCAGCGAAAATGAGTGGTGGTAGCTCCAGAATCTATTTTAGCCTTCACACATTATTCCTTCCACAAAGGAACCGGTGAGCAGCAGATGACCATGCTAGAGGCATGTGTTGGATGAGGATGGAGAGGCACTGTTGCAGAATGTATCTTTGCGAACGCGGCCTCTCCCCGCTGTGCCCTTGGAGGAAGTAATCGCATCAGCGGTCACGAAGCAGCAGCATCACTCCGCCCCCTCAGTCTTCACTCACTGTCTGAGCTGGCGAGCGAGGGGCCTGTCAATCTGATTGATGGCTCGAATATGCCAATAAACGATGAGTCCTTCGACTGCAGCCGACCTTTGACCTGTGAGCTTGGAACTCTCGCTGATTTTAATTGATACACGCGCCCACGTCGTGCCGTCTCAGAGCAGAATGGTGAACCCTTTGTGGAAGGACTCCCGTGTTCAGGGGCAGAAACCCGACACTGTGTATGTTTAGGGTTGGCGAAAGCAGCATCTGACGGCCAGTTCAATATTATACAGCCAAACAACAATTATCGACAAATTTTGCCGCGCATGCCAGACACGCATTCAATAACTGCCATGAAAATGGAGTTACCGGCGTCCTTGATTTGCCCTTGGACAGCACCCTCTTCAAGCATCATCCCATTCTGCTTATCCAATTGGTGAGTCAGAGTCCAGACCAGCTGCGATTGGCTGATGGATCTATGACGTCACGGTGATGAGTCATCACCATCAGCAATACTGCTGATTTAATATTCTCTTATAATCTGACTCTTCCCTGCACTGAGAGCGAAAAGAGGAGGGGGGGTCACTGATCAGTATTAAGACTGTGCTGACCACATATGTTATGTTATCGCGTATCCTTGACTTGTAGGTCAATCAAAGATAAATATCTAAATTCTCCTCGTTTTCGTTGCCCCCTCGTCCTGTCTGACATCACACCTCGACGCCACCACCACCACCAGAAGAGGGAGGTCATTTCATTTCCTACTCAGCCAGCGCAAAACCTTTTCGATGACTCAGTAGATTAGCGGGCTCGGAAAGATTGAAATCTCCTTTGCTGTGATCCATCACATCTGTAATGGGAATTCACTCATTGCACAGCTTGTTTCCTTGCAAATAAAAAAATGAACATCCCATCCGATCCCATCGTCGATCACAATGGTTTGAATAACAAGAATGAATGCCGCATTTAAAAAGAACTGTCTTTCTCCGGCCAGCACAGGATCATCCTAAGACAGCCCCATTACTTTGCAGACATGTGGAGATAGGAGGCAATCACATTAGGCCTTTCAGAAAGCGAGGGCAAGGCAGAACAGGATGCTAAAGAGATTAGAATATGAAAAATGAAAATAGTTAATAAAGTGTGGGACGGGTCATGCGGCTCACTTCAATCCTCTCTAACCTGGCTCTGGAAGTTTATAAGAGCTGACAGTCTGCTCCATGGGAAAGAGAGATGTGGAATAATGTTATTACAGTGGCTACTGCTTGGTTTCTAGCTGCGCCTCCTGCGCTACGTCTCAGCGCTTGTCAAATAAACACCGTTTGTATTGATTCCACGCGAACATCGTCCTTTGTGCATAAACGAATCAGAAGCAAATTAGAATTCCTAAGTCATTTTATGGAGAGCCCCCCACTGCAGGGTTTAACCAGGGGTTGAAATATTAGCTTTTGTTGACACATATTGGATGTGAAAACATACTCACACCAAGCCAAATATACGCCGAGCAGGGAGAATGTGTCTTATTTTATCACCAAAAATGGCATGCAGACACTCCTTTTAGGCCGAACCCGGAGATGGGCTCATTAGTTGCCACGGCGATGAATAAAAGATGATATGTCTGGAGATGGGGGTACTTCCTAGGGGAGTCGTCTGGGGTCTGAAATGATAAACACTTTCGTCTCGCCTCTGCTCGCTCAGTAACATGTGGCTGGATGTTGAAGTTTCCTCCTCGTGATTTGCTTCAAATATTATTTTGACGCTGCAAATGGACCCTCGTGTTCCTCTTGCTTCTTTTTTTAAAGTCAGATAGCTCATGCCGATACTTGTGGCTCAGCAATGATTAATTCATTTTTCATTAGCTCACAAACATCCAGGGGGCTCCGTTGCCGCCTCAGGCTTTCCCCTTCAAGGCAGACGGATTCAAAGTCGCAGTGTCATCGATTTAAGAAGCAATCATAAGTCAGAATTATACTACTAATTTACTTCCAACACCTTTTTTTATTTGCACTTTTATGACAAAAGGCAGAACCTTTCAGCTTGTCTTAGAGTCTACACATAATGATCAATTAGAGCTTTTTCGGATATTGTTATATACAGCACAGATCCCCAGACAGCCCTGTTTGATGCATAATACATGTCTATCAGAATCCCTTCCTTTATGCCTCACCTGAGAAAGAGAGACAAAGAAAGAGAGAAGATGCAGTCCATGTATTATCTATTGAAGAGATAAACAGGCAGATGAAGAGGAGGCTAATAATAATAATATACTTTAAGTTCTGTCACCTGATTTCTCCAAACTGTATTATCAAATAAATTAGGGCTACAACGTTTTATTAAATGTGTTTTTGAACTATTTACATATAAAGACGTCATCTTGGGTTTTAGGAACATTTAATGTACAGTTTTTTTTGCTATTATCTGTTGTCTTGTAGACCAAATAATTGAATGATTGTGAAAATGAGCAGCAGGTTAATCCATAATGTCAATAATCTTAAATTGCAGCCTTAAATAAAGCAATATTTTCTAACTTGTTAATGGCGGAGATGCTAAGAAGCTCATGCACATGGCCTCTGTTCATCCTGTGCATGCCTGTCTTGTGTGAAGCTGCATTCAGGAGGATTATGGTTATTGATTTTAAGAACTGTTACCACACACAGCAACGTGTTCATGTTGAGTGGTATATTTTTGACTTATACGGTGGCCATGGAAACAGGTTTAAGGCCCTTCGTTTAAATAAATGCATGCACGCCCACAGACATCCAAGTACTCGAAGCACATTCTCATAGGAATACTGTACATTCATTTATATTTAACACAATGCTGGGACTCTGCTGTGTAGATATGTACTTAAAGAACTACAAGTAGCTCAACGTACATAGATCATTATGGCCAGAACGTTTTTGAATGTTTTGTTTTTGTTTTCTCACGCCATGCTTCTCCCTCATACTCTCATACTGGTCCTCTTCCCTCTCCTCTCTTATCTCTTTCTCCATCCGGTGATCTTATCCTCTCTTTCTTGTTTCACTTTCGTTCTTTGTCACTCCCGCCTAAAGAGGCAGTAAAACAAAAATCCTGCCATGTGCTTCCCTCTCTCTTCCTCTGCTCTCCAGTATGTGCAGCTGCCAAGTTTTGATTATGTCTGCCCTTTTTTTCCCCCCTGAACGTAGTCCTACCCTCTCTTATCTCCCCCTTAATGAAACTGAATCTGCATTGTCTCGCTCTCCCTCTCCATCCTTTCTTCTCCCTTTCTTTCTTTGTCATCCTCGTAGCCTGAAGGGACCGGATGTTTCCACGTCCCGACCTGGGCTCATTGTCTGTCTGTCTGTCTGTCTGTCTGTCTGTCTGTCTGTCTGTCTGTCTGTCTGTCTGTGTGCTCCTGGCACTTGCACATTCTCTCACAGACACATATTTATACGCCAACCTTGCTCCCACGGGAGACCCTGCCTGTTTGAGTTATTTCAGAGTTCGTGGTTAGACAAGACAGCCCGAGGAGTCTCTCTGCCTCTCTGTTTTCTTTCATGTCCGTAGTCCTCAGTGAGCTTTGACTGGGCCGAGGGGAACGGGGAGGGATTTCTCGAAGGTGCAATTGTTGCCGTTTGATTCTCTCCACTGTGGCGTTCACAAAACAGCAAAGAAGTAAAAACTATCAATTTGAGATTTCGAAAGAAGTCATATGAGAGGCCCTTTTACCAGCTGGTGTGACAAATATTACGATGCTTTTAATGTTCTTCATGCCTCCGGCACAAAATGACACAACAATGATTGGATTATTTGTTGTACATAATGTTGTATCGCTGCTTTTCTTTATCATGATGCATCTGTGTGTTTTTCAGACTGAATGCGACCTGGAAAAGGGTTTGGAGATGAGGAAGTGGGTCCTGACGGGGATCTTGACCACCGAGGAAACATACCTCAGTCACCTGGAGGCACTGCTGCTGGTGAGAACGCACACATCACACATGTTTTACAGTAGAATGTTAAAGCAGTAGGCTAAGTGGTTAGGCAAATTAGTATTAATGAGTATTTAGTGTGGAAATATTTAATGATAGACACTTCACACTTAATTGAATTTGGTGCCATTAGATGAATCTGCGAAATGTGAATTGAATGAGGAACAATTTCTCACGTAAAAACCATTTAAGATTTTTAATGACGCGCTAGAACCATCGCCCACGCAGAAAAGAGTCATAAAGACAACACACTATCGCACTAATCTATCTAAAGTAGTGAGAGAGTCCCTCAAAAGCATCGTTGTAATCTCCTGTTTGTTCCTCTCAGCCTATGAAGCCTCTGAAGGCGGCGGCTACGACGTCGCAGCCCGTCCTCACCGTGGCCCAGATAGAAACCATCTTCTTCAAAGTGCCTGAACTCTACGAGATCCACAGGGAGTTCTACGACGGACTTCTGCCCCGCGTCCAGCAGTGGAGCCACCACCAGAGAGTCGGGGACCTCTTCCAGAAACTGGTGAGCAGAAAGAGAGTTCAGGCGTGTGTCAGTCCCCATAATAGCAGATGTCACTCCATGACCTTACCCTATGTGGCAACCCAAAAAAAAGTTGACGCCATTAGAAAAGACATTCAGGGTGCTGCAGCAGCTCTTCCTGACCTACAGACACACGAAGCCAGAGTGACATTATCCACAGTAATGTTGTTTCCCGAATTGGGAGGCTTTCAGAAGCCGAATCTGTCACCATAATTCAACAATAAACGGATAAAAGAAGTACAGATTTGATTTTTTCCACTGGCGCTCTTCTTTATCTTTTTTAAATTTGGACAAATTGAATCTGAATCGTCGGCTTCTTTCCCATTTCCTCCTCAGCAGCCGCTCGCTCGCTGTCTCTCTTCCCTCCAGTAGTTTCTGGCAGCGACATCAGGGCCAAATGTACACTGGGTCTATTTAATCATTTTCACAATGGGTCAATTAACCCACAATGAATCATTTGTTAATTCTCTCCCAAATACTGCTCCTCTCCCACTAGTGTGTCCCTCACACACACACACACACACACACACACACATGCACGCACACATATGAGGAGGTGCAGGCGTGTTTCACAATGCCGCCTTTCTGCCTCAGGCTGCTGAGACCATCACTGCACTGTGTGCTTTGTGTCTCCAAGAAGCTGCTATAAATAGGAGTCTCTCTCTCTCTCTCTCGTTCTCACACACACCACCACACACACGCACATTCTCTTGTTAACTCTGAATAAGAAATTAGGATTTAATTTGTATCTTTTACTATCAAGGATTCATGTGCCAGAATCCAGTTTTTATAGTTTTCTTCCTGTCACGTTGGTCTTTCCACGCCACAAAACTCCCCATCACAATGATGTCACGTTTCTGATGTGGGGAAACCGTAAATATCGGGTGATTGTGGACAGTTTCCACGCAGACGTGCACACGCAGTCTCTGCCCCATTCCCCCCCCCCTGCCCTCCAGACAGTAGTTAATAAAAGAGGAGAAGGCGCTGAGCCTACAAAAAGGAAAAAAATGCTGCATGACAGCCGTTCCGTTAGGAGTTGGAGAGGGAGGGAGAAAGAGATTAGATGAGGGGTAGAGGAGGTGATACAGGCAGGGGAAGGGGGGATGAGAGTCGGGTAGGCAAGTAGATTTAGGCTGCTCTGATAGAGCTGTCTCACCATGACTCTGAAGTCTGTGGGGGTGCAGACGGGCTTAGGCGTCATAAAACATCAGAACAAGGACAGGGAGAGGAAAAGAGGAGGAGGCAAAGCATCGCTGACATGGTATGAGCATGAGAGTTAGAGAGAAGTGTCTGAAGGCTGGAAGTAGGGCTGAAAGCTCTGCTGCTCTCCGTAGACGCACACGTCACGCACAGAGGCGATGTGAAGGCAGACGGGCAGACTGATAAACTGGCTCGGAATGTTGCTCTTCATGGATGGAGGACCAAAAAAAAGCCTGACTCTGTGAATTTATAGAAGAACGATCCTTTATTTTTGCCTCACACGATTGTGATCTTTTTTTGGTGAAGAAGTTTCTTCTCCAAAGTGGCAGCTGTGGTTTTATTGAGTTTATCCAACCGTGTCAGAATGGAGTGCTGCAGGGATGACATATTTGTGTAGGCCGACCGTAGAAATTGGCATTGCTAACTCGACAAAAAGCAAAATACAATCGGCAGATGTAAAAAAGCTAATGTTAGGCTAAAAACAAACACTATAATCCCATTGAGCCTCTTGTACCGACGCATTTTTCTCATTAAGTTTGATTAGTCAAAGCTTCAGGACCAGCTAAGTCTGAAACAGCCACCTACCAAAACCAAGTTGTGCATGAATCCTTGATGATAAATCATGCAGATGCTGAATCATGTGGAACACCTGGTTGCACAGAGATGCTAGCATAGCTGTCGATTTTTACAAAAAAGCCTTTTGCTCTATCATTCTGTCATCGTGGACTGAACCGCGTTTTTCTTCCTATGTAGAGAAATAAGAAAATATCTGGAACGAGTGGCTAAATCCAGCCTTCTCATATAATGTCCGTAGTCTGTCATGAGGCCGTTTCCCCTAACGTTGTTTTCCGCTGTGGATTACACTCATAGTGTCGCACGGGACAAATCCCGAACTGAGAAATCCAAACACCCAAGCAGCTTCTTTCATCACCCAAAGTCATTTTCTGCTATGAGACTGCCGCCGTACACTCGCCGGCGTCTCTGTGGATGTGGCTGGCAGACATTCGGGGCCCTCTGTTCTCTCCACAGTCAGACTGTCACGCTCTGAATGGCCTCCACTGTGGTGCAGATTGCGTGGCCCAGGGCAGGACACAGGATTGTGAAAATTGCTTTTCTCCTCGCCTTCCTCCTCTTTACTTCCTCCTACTGTAGTGGACGTATGTCCCAGATCCACTTTTGGAGCTTTTTGGCTGCCAATGAGAATTTGAAAACACAAATTAGGAGATTATGTGTTAACAAAAGAGGTGCCTGTGTGTTTGTTGTGATTTTTTACCTCCCAGCAATAACATGACAACAGTAAGCCCATCCCATGATAGCAGAGATCAGGCATGTTGGGAAGGTCGGGATCATCGCTGCTGTGGCCCCAGATCTCTGCAATGAGTGCAGTGCTTTCATAACAAATAGAAATGATGACCAAAGTAGGACTCACATCGTAATAAACCTGAAATAAGCTTCTCTGGAATGGACAAAAGACATTTACCCAACTTGCTGAAGCTCCAGGTCTGAAGTCAAGTAAATAAAGAGCTTTTAAGGTAATATGTCATGTCTATTACGCTCATAAGTGCCACACATTCAGGTAAGATTTTCTGGTGTGTGTGTGTGTGTGTGTGTGTGTCTCTCAACATTACACACAAAGCCCATCTCCACTGTACTCTCTCCTCCTTCTGCTTTTGTTCGGGAGAATTGATTGTCCTTTTGTTCGCCGGCGAGATGGATGGCGGCGCTGGCGGCCAGCGTTCGGTAGAGTTTTATTCAGCCATCCGGCTCCCTAAGTGTGCTTTCATAGCCTCCGTTACACCAATCATTAATTACTCACCCCTGCACTGTGCCCCGGCCTCACGGGTTGCTAGGGCAACGGGCCCGGCTGCGAGGTGTGCACCGTGGCTACGTGCGGTTGTGGTGACCGCGATCGGCGTCGTACCGTTGCACGGTCTCTCAGACGCGTCTGACTGGACTAAATCCGTTCACATGAGCAGTTAAGGTGGACTCTTGACTGACCAGCGCTCACCACCATTTCCACACACTTACTTCTTAAAATGGAGGCTTTACTCAGACAAAGGTGTTGACTGAGCAGAATCTATTATGCTGCCGCGCTTCCATTCGTCTCAGGTTGTCGTGTCCCTCTAATGCGTTTCCTCCATTAGTTTGGTGCCTGCGTGTGCCAAAAAAAGACTTGACAGCACGCAGCATCGTGGCTGCAGTGTGTGTGTGGAGTTCAGGAATGAAGTGGTGGAAGTTAAGAAGAGGAAGTAGTGAAGTGAAGCGGACTATTGAGTGTCTGGATGCGTCTGAGATTCTGTTTTGTGGGTTTCATCGCTTTAACTCGACAATGGACGGCTCTGTCTGAGAGCTGAGGGAATGCTGTTCACCAGCTATTTATGTCTTTTGTATAGCAGCTCACTTTAATGGATTTAATGTTACTACAAAGAACTTAATATAATACTCATATATCTGAACTGCATTAGCAAACGAGACCATCAACAAGAAGATTGGCTATTTCTATATAGTTATTCTCAAATCAGACTAATAATAATAAAAGCTCCTCATAGTAGCTTCAAATGATGGATTGCAGGCAGAACCATGTCTTCACAAATCAAAGTCACTGACCAACCTTTCAATATGTCTAATATATCAATTAAAAACATTCTTCTTCATGTGTTTCTTCTTCTTTTCCCATCAGGCCAGCCAGCTTGGAGTCTACCGAGCATTTGTGGACAACTACGAGCTGGCTGTGGAGACGGCGGAGAAGGGCTGCCAGGCTAACACACAGTTTGCTGAAATCTCTGAGGTAGGAAGGATAGAGGGAAGAATGGATTACAATACCAAACTAATGGCTCTACTGTAGATGTGAAGAAAGGAATTGGGCAAGTCACTTATTTAGCTTCTACCTTATCGCTGTTACAGGAGTCGGAGCTGTGATCTCTGAGTTGTGGGATCATTTAACAGCCGTGTAAACCCCCTACATACCAGCAAATTATCCAGTGGACTTTCACAAGTCCTCCTTTCTTTTTTGATGTGTGGAGCATGCTGTATCTAATCTACATATGAGTGCATGTTTACTTAAGCAGGAGTGATTTTCACAATCACATTGCACTAAATTCTTTATTGAAGTCCCGTAATTCCTACCTGCACTATATAAGTGACCCTCTTCTTGTACACTTTTTGTGCAACTTTTCTTTTCCCTAAATTTCTACAACGTAGATCTCTACGGTTACTATTATGTTAATATAAAACACTTTATGTTAAAATACTGCAGTCGAGTGTTGAAATCGATGTTATTAAGGAAAGACTCTTCTAGGTGTTGTACAGAAAGAGCTGCTGAACCGTTTTGTCCCTGATTCACTGTACTTGCAAAAAAGCTCTCCCGTTATTCACCCACGCAGCTTTTAGCATTTCCCTTCCTTCAAATCTTCTACTGAATATTTCTACACAAATGCAGCCAGAGGGAATTGTGTGGTATTTCTCCAGTCACATTAGTTAAATGAGGGGGGATACAGAGGATGGTTGCTTGGCCTTATTCTCATCACCGACCAGGAGAATGTGAGCTCGGTATCACCCTGCACAGACTGTAGATGAGCAGTGACAGCCTAATGACTTTCAGTGCATTTATCTTTCCGCCAAACACAAGTTTTTAACAGCTTCAAGGCCTCAGAACATTTTCTTTTAACATTGACAAACTCAATTTCAAAACACTTATTTTAATGCCTCTAATCGTAGTTTTGGAGGCCGATGTAACAAAAGTTACCCTGGTTTTCTACATTCCCTGTGGTGTAATAGACAACCAATCTAGTTTTACAGTATTAAAGTATTCGGTTTGGCCAGCAGCTACAAAAATTGACTCCGATGCAGCTGTTAAAAAGAATTTTATCACTTAAAATGTAACTCATTGCAGGAGACTTACTTTAACTACAATATGGTTGTTAAACCGGAGCAAACGCCTCTGGCTAAGCCTTCAAGCTCTTTTCTCTACTTGTTCTTTTCAACATTTTTCCAAGTCCTTTCTGGTACATCATCAGTCTTCGTCTATGTTTTATGAGATCTACCAGTTAGTGTTGAGGCTGGTGTCTACATGCCGGACGGGGAATTCATCATCGAGGGTTGTTAATGGCCTAAGTAATGATGCATGGCTTTGAGCCATCTGAGCTGAGATGGTGGGGAGAGGGGGGAAAGCTGCTGAGGATGGCATAATTAATTTGGAAATGGATGACCTCAGTGCTGCTTGTGCAAGGATAATAACCTCACTATGTTTTCATATGGATTAACCGTGCTGAACTGTTGTTTAAAGGTCTTTGTTTTCCTCAACACAACGTTTGTATCCAAACAGAACCTGAAGGTGAGGAGCCCAAAGGACTCGAAGGACCAGACGGCCAAGAACTCTCTAGAAGGTCATTTGCGTCATGCTGCTTTTCACTAAATCCTATTTATTCAAATATTTGTATGTAGCATATTAAAGTAACTCTGTCATATAAATAATTCAGTCTTATTTTTCATGTACAGCGTTGTTATATAAACCAGTGGACAGGGTGACTCGTAGCACGTTGGTCCTTCATGTAAGTAATCATCTCAATAATGTCGCATATTATTTTTTTAGTAATTGCTTGTTTTTCCTGTTAGGATTCAATTGATTGCATCTATGAAAAAGTATTTTTTCTTCTTTAACCTGGTTGAAGTTAATACGTCTCCATCTACCGCTGTACTTCAGGACCTGCTCAAACACACGCCCACCAGCCACCCGGACCACCCGCTCCTGCAGGATGCCTTGCGGATCTCCCAGAACTTCCTGTCCAGCATCAACGAGGAGACGACGCCCCGACGCCAGGGTATGACTGTCAAGAAGGGAGAGGTGAGCGTACACAGATTTACAAAACGACGACTGCCTTTAATAAATACGACCAACTATTTTACGACTCAAAGATGATACAAAGCAATATCTTCCGCCCGTTGACAAACTGCTCATTGTAAAGATGTAGATTAACTCTATCGAGCTCTGAACACGATGATGTCATAGCTCCGCCCTTTAAATGACAATACTGCCGAATGAATGTACAGGAGCTGCCGGTCCACAGCCTGAAAGTGGAGCCCATGCCCTTATATGGTCATAGCAGGGTTGCCTAGTAGAGGGGGGATTCTCTGTTTGCTCTGAGTGTGTCTCTTGTGGCTTTCCATGCCTCCATCTCCCTGGACGCAAACACACACAAGACTCCCCCCACCCCCCACCCCACCATCACCCCCGGAGATGACTTGACGCACATGAATGGACGCCTCTTGATTGATAGCTTGCGTGACACTGCCGTACATAATGCCCTGTAATGAGCCACCGGTCCGTTCTGACTGGCAGATTCCGAGTTAATTATTCATAAACGGAGGGTGGGAGCGAACGAGCAGAAAGGCTGTGCCGGCTCCTCCCTCTGCTCACAGGGGGGTCATTACTGCACCCTTTCCACACACACACACACACACACACACTTGTATTCTCTGGTCCATTCACTCGCTCTGCTTCTCTTGTTTGCCTTTGAACGCACACACACACACGCCCGGACGCACACACTTCCCCTCCTTCCCCCGTAGGCCCTGGTTCCACCCCGCTCTGTCCAGACCTCCACACCGGTCATCAAATATTTATTACGGATACATGAAAGCAGCGCACGTAAATCAATGGGGCTCATTATATCTTGCCAGAGCATATAATATAATATGCCTGAGGTTTTTGTCCACATTTCACCAAACCGAGCTGCAACATATAACCTGTAGAGATCAACACTTCTAGTAGAGATGTGTTTGTAAATGCTGTTTTAATATCTGCTATTACATAAAACCATCAAATCATTTGATTTTTCCGAGTCAGCACACCCGTCTCCCTCCTAAATTGTTGCTCTGCCGAAGCTAAATCCGTTCTCTGACCTCTCCACGATGTCTGTGCACATCAACATCATTACAGTGTTGATAACGGGGCTTTTTTTGTGCCTTCAGATGTCCAAAGGGCAACTCAGGCCTTTGATAGCACCAAGGGTTTAACTTGGAAAAGGCCCTCGTTAGCCTTTATTTGTGTGATGCAGGATTAGTGGAGGTAAAACAGCCTTTTATGTGATTTCTATCTATGATCCGCCCTGAAAGTTAGAGGATTCAGGGAGCGGAAGCTTCACTCTCACCCACACGCTAGAGAGTAACCTGTGGTTTGTTCAGTGAAGGCATGCAGGAGCAGAACAGCACAAGTGGCCCCCAGAGGCCACAGACTCAGCCAGACGAGGGGAGGGGACAAACAGTAGCTGCTTAATTAAAATGCAAATGATGGCGCCCGCCTAAATCTCAATACACCTCCCCACTCTGCTTTTGTTTGCCTTTGGGGAAGATGTGGCCCTGATGTGACTGTGTGTGTGTGTATTTCGAGGAGAGATATGCAAACCACGTTCATCTGGGCTCCGTAGGTCTGTCTTTCCCTCCTTCATGACGCAAATTGGTCCCCGCATGAATACATTTCATTTTTACACATACCGTCCACATCACAGAGAAGCCAGATTTCGAGCGCGCGCTCTAAAAATAAACATGGATCTCGTTGTAAATTCATGCCATCACTTGCGCAAGCTCTCAGCAAGGCTTCCTCCAGGAGATGGTCAATATTTAATCTGCGTTCTGTGCTGTCAGCGTGCCCCCCGCCTCACGTTTGCTCTCCATCCGCGCTGCTGCCGCTGGTTTTTCCAAGTCAGCTATTACGAGAAATGGAGAAAGTCAAATTTCTCCTATGGCTGTTCGATATTGGGGAAAAATGTCACATGATGTGCTGAGACAGCCTGTTTATTAAGGATGAGTCGTAGAGCAGAGCACATTTTTAACTTCATCAGATTACTGGTGTGGGAACTGGGATATGTGTCTCCATCCAAAGATAAAACAATGATTAAATAAAGGGAAAAAAGTATCTGATCAAATGCTTCCCATTCACAAAGTTAGAAGCCTGTAAACCCCTAATCTAGCTGTTATCCCTACCTTTGTTTTATCTCTTTATCATGAAATCAATGGAGGAGAGGATTATCACTGAGGCTGGATGGGCAGCGTAGTCTCTTAGTGGGTCATTTGAAGTTCAATGCACTGACCTGTTAAGACAAATCTAATGTACAACTCTTCCCCTGACCCTTCATTCTAATCTGCATCAGCGTAACAATTTTCTCTGTTGTACTTTGTATTATAATCCGATTTAATCTACCGTCGTACTTTCTGTATTCTCTGATTACCGTTACACAGTTTCTTGAACCTCTGACCACACAGCGTCACAGCAGTCTCCTTTATAGCCACCATGAGGGTGTCATATCTCAGCCATTCACATTCACATTTGCTACAGATATATACGGTGTGCAGCTCTAACGACTTTGGTGATTTCCTGACTTTTCATCCAGGGGCTTTATCAACATCTGCCAGTTCCAATGATGGTACTTATTATGTGGTTGCAAAAATGACAATTGTTAACATTCATCATGAGCATATTAGTATGCTGACGTAAGCATTTAGCTCAAAGCTCTGCCAGTTTGTCTGCGGAGTCTCTATTTATAGTTTCACATATGGAGGTTTAATCCATACATACTGTATGTAATTGCCAATGGATTAAATGCCCTTTAAACCTCAGATCTGAAATCATATTACGGAGCCCAATTGGATCAGTCTGATGGCGCGCTGTACACTCATAGTGCATCGGTGCTATTCATATACATGTAGCTTCACAGCATAAGCTCCAGTATTGCTCATTCCTAATGTTGTTATATGCCAGAACTAAGCAGAGCATTGTGATCCATGTCTCACTGTAACGACCGTACTGGTTCTAAATATATGGCATCATGGATATTGAGAGAAGTTTTATATATCTAGTTAGAATCATCAGGAGATTCCATTACTTCACGTCCCAAAACCTGAAGAGATTACTGTGTTTGTTTTGTTTTATAGCAAATGGGCTACAGCTGCACTCCCTTGTGCATCCCCGTTTTGCATAAGGACGGTAAACGATCCCGGAGTCCTCCAACATTACAGTAAATACATATTACAGCGAGTTGTTTATCATATCTCAGTCTGTGTTACAAACGCGAAGCGGATCAGGAAATGAGACGAGTTGTCATGGGCGGTCTGACACATCACAGCACTAGAGAAGTATGCCATATAGAGAGAAGCGAACTCGTCTGTCACAGGTCGTTATCAGCGCAGGCTTCATTATCCGGCTGGTTACGAATCATGACATCCACCACTGGGAACTAGACCGCTTTGAGATCCTTGTTACTGGGATCCAAACTTGGTTCTGAGCTGCTGCAGGATCTTCACGTGTGCATGCAAGTGCCTTAACAACAGATCACTGCAGTGGAGCTGTGTCACATGGTTCCGTATCAGCACAGTAAGAAACTGCGGCATGACATGTATTCCACCGGGAGCTGCTCCGCCTCTATCATTTCTCCTTCCTGCTTTTCTCCTTCCCTCCGTTTTCTCCGTAAGCCATTTCTTTTCTCTGTTTTTTTTTTATGTGCTCTCTGTCTTTGTCACCCTCCCTTCACCCTCTCCATCATGCACAAGTGGCACGATCCTCCTCTTTGTCTGCAGATGTCGAGTCAGGTTTTCTAAGCACATAAACCTCTTCTACACGAGCATCAGCTCCACTTCAGTGTGTTCTGGCAGTGACAGTAGCTGTGTGGTCGTGATGGAGGGGGGGGCAGGAAGATGGAGATAGGGGTGCGATTGGTTCTGAGCAAGCGTGATGTCATGCTTCACGGCCTTGCTGCCGGGGAGTTGTTGTAAGGTGGGCTAGGTCGGGTGCTGGTGTGGCCCCCGGAACTACATGGAAGTGTAGACCTGTGAAGAAGAACACACTTTGTTTAGAATGTAATATAGGCATTAAATGTTTAGTCCTACTTTTTTTTACTTAGTTTGCAGTTTGCATACTGCTTGTCTCTGCATATTGGTAATAGTATGGGCCATATGCTGCCATTCCTCCTGCTGGTGCTTCTTGCAGAAACCTGCAGTTCAAGTCTAGTTGGCTAGCAGTGGCTATTCACTAGTTGAAATCATTTTTTCCATGATAGCATTGCAAATGGTTGGTCCCATTGAATGCATTTGTAATTAAAACAGAAATACCAGGTAATTACGTCATATAGATGGGTGCAGTCAAGCTAAATATCCAAGGCACAGTGGGTGAAGTCAGCTTGGAACCTGCAGAATAATCTAAATAAATCACTTTTCTCAAAACATTTTCATTTGAAAATCGACTTGTTCACACGTATTTCCATTTGTGCAATTAAAAGAATGAAAGCAGGGCAAACACGGACTAGAATGTGTATTTATAAAGTCATTTTTCGGTTTATACCCAGCACCACAAGTAAAACCAGGGTTATGAGCACTGAAGAGTTGTCGTTTGGCGTTCTCTCTCAGCTCCCTGTTATTGTCCATTCTTGAAAATGTGTTTTCTGATTTGGAAAATGACATCACTGTCCCCTTTTGGCAAGTGACGGTATTACACATCTCATTACATAGTCTGACATCAGTGATTTTTTTTTTTTCGTCTGCCTTTCCCTCATTCATTCCTCTACAACCTGGGAAATGGATGATTATGCCAGAATATGACAAAAATGTTTACTGGGTGATTAGTTTAATTCATGCATTTCAATGCAAGACCCTCCACACCTTTGGGGTAATGATTTGGTTAATATTTAGTGAACAACAGTATGTTGAACATGATCTTTGTCACTGATGATTTTTGAAGATTTTGAAGGAGCAGCAGGTAAATGTAAGATCCAGTCTCCTTGGCTTCTTCCTCACCTCCACTCCAAAAATGGACTGGTGAGGCGGGAAGAGAGGAGAAGGGATGCATGTCGACATGTATAAAGGGTGTCACTGACCCACCACCGTTGTTTGTTGCTGCCGCAGAGCCGCCAGCTTCTGAGGGACAGCTTCATGGTGGAGTTGGTGGAGGGAGCCAGGAAGTTGCGGCACGTCTTCCTCTTCACTGATCTCCTCCTCTGCGCCAAGCTGAAGAAACAGACCGGAGGGTAAGGAATGGGAGTGTGATCTTATCCTCGCCGTCGGAGTGATCAAAATACATGGATTACCAACATGGCAGTCGTTATGTAGCCCAGAAGATGGTCATTATAGAGAATTTCTTTCATAAGTTAAAATCTAATTTTATTAATGAGATCTCTGAGATACAAAAAAATCTAAAAATGTCTGGAAAAGCAAACACAGACACTTAACAATCCAACAGTTAACCTTCTTAATTGTCAAAATGTCTAATTTTTCTTTCTATTTTTCTCCCTCTTCCACTCTCTCCTTGCCCCTCGCTCATCCACATCTTTGACCCATTGTTTTCACTCCACTTCTCCTTCACATCCGTATTTTCCTCTCCTCCTCCTCCCACTGCAGTAAAACCCAACAGTACGACAGCAAGTGGTACATTCCCCTGACCGAGCTGACCTTCCAGGGCCCAGAGGAGACCGAGCCCCTCACCATCCCCCAGGTCCCCGACGAGGAGCTCGACGCCATGAAGGTCAAGATCTCACACCTCCGCAGTGAGCTTCAGAGAGAGAAGGTAGCGTGGATGCACACGGATCACAAAAACAACAATCGCATTTATTTAATGTGTTCTCTGAGACTTTTATTGGATACGTTATTTTCTTCCTGATGTAAGGTAATCCATACGGACACAGTCAACAATTTTCACCTGTGATTTCAGAGAGCCAACAAGGGTTCAAAAGTCATTGACCGTCTCAGGAAGAAGCTGTCTGAACAGGAGTCTCTGCTCCTGCTAACGTGTCCCAGCATGCCCCTCAGGGTCTACAACAAAAACGGCAAGGTGATGACACCCCCCATCTTGTGTCCGACTGCTCCTCGTAGTCTTCTCCTCCATATTCCATCTGTTCTTCTCCTCCGCTTCATTCCCATGTAGCACACTATCTCCTCGCTGACCTCCCTCAACATGCGTTCTCTGCCTCATGCTTTCTTGTATCTGCCTCTCCCCAGATTCATCAGTAATGAAATAACAGCCATGTTTCTGTGTGTGTTTGTGTTCAGAGCTACAGTTTCTTGATGTCATCCGACTACGAACGTGCAGAGTGGCGGGAGACGATGAAAGAACAGCAGAAGAAATGTAAGTGGAACCTGGAAATTTCAAAATGTCTGTTTGTGAAGGACATGAAAGACCCAGAAATAGCTAAATGTGGATACATGAACAATAGCAACTACTAATCCAGCATCCTTGGGATGGAGTCGGAGAGACCGATATGCAGCATCATTTAAAGTCTGCACTCACTGCCTTCCCTCAAGGTTTGAAAACCTCCTCCTTGACTTCCTTGGAGCTGCAAGTGTTGACCAACTCATGTGTCAAACTGCAGACTGTCCACCACATTCCACTCAGCATCAACAAAGAAGGTAAGGAATGTTTTCTTTTTTTTTATAATGCATAATAAACATACCTGCACTGTAAAACTATAGTTATAAGCAATCATGCATCTTCATAATGCTTTAAAGCAATAATCATAACACTTTTTCTTTTGCAAGGATCATAGTGTATTATAATTCCCACATCTGGATTACATTTTTTTTTTTTTTTTATAACGCCATATAATCATATACTATATGCAGTATAATAATAAAACGTGTTATATGCATGTTTATAATCCATTATAGACACAGGCTTGTGAAACAGTGTCAGTCAGCAATTATGAAGTATAATGATACTTAACCAGATAAATCAGTATAAAATGCTTTATTATGTGTTATAATTATTATTATAAAGCATCATGTATACTTATGTGCTTCTATTATAATAATTATACAGTGCTGTAATGCATTTCAAGTATGCTTATAATATATTACAGACATGGGCGTTCCAGAAAGTGTTTTTTAACGCTGAAATGCTGTTCAGTTTATGAAGCTCTGTTGTAAACCAGAAAATACCAGAAAAGAAAATTATGATTAATAATAGATGTGATTCAAATGGGGATCAAAAGAAAAAAAAAGAAAAGGTTCAAGCCACATGTTTATCCCCTTCCTTCCATGCCTGATTCTGCTCCAAAGCAAACACATCTGCATGCTTTTCTAATCCCCTCTCACTGTCTTTTTTCCCTGTCTGCTCTCTGACTGTTTTTCCAGAGGATGAATCCCCCGGTCTCCACGGGTTCCTGAATGTAATCGTCCACTCTGCCTCCGGCCTCAAACAGAGCTTGAGTGAGTCACTCACCTCTTAGCCTTCATACAAAATAACAAAAATACAGATAATTAGACAAAATGAGTTACTGAGAAAGCTCAACTATGTGACCACAGAGCAGTGGAAAACAGTGTTTTTTTGTTTTTGACTTAACTTTCAGTTTATGTTCATCTCTTTAAGTCATACCACTCAAAATGTCTGTTTAATTTGTAGGAATTTCCACTTTATCTTGACTATCATTCCTTACTTCCAATCCTCTCCTCTCTACCAGATCTCTACTGCACATTGGAGGTGGATTCCTTTGGCTTCTTTTCAAATAAAGCCAAGACGAGAGTGTATCGATACACTACAGAACCCAAATGGAATGAGGTTAGAGACTTGGAACAGGATAAGCATGCGACTGTAAATCCAGTTGGAATAAACATGTTTCTGCAGAGTCTGCATAGACAATAGAGGGGTTCAGTTATGAGTCAACGCTTAAAATATGGTTTTACAGTTTGACATAATGTTAACATAATGAACCCATTTGCTTCTTGGTACAGTTTGTGCTCCCTGTCATGTTTCTGACATCTGGTCTTGTAATCACTTAGCGGTCCATCTTTGAGTAAGCCCCTGCAAACATATAGCAAACACACACACATATGCATACTGTATATGCCTGCCAGCAGACACACACACACACACACACACACACACACACACAGATGCATTAATGACACAGCTGGATGCTGGAGGTTAGCGCCACAGACCCAAGCTTCCACATACAATCAGTAGATCGGTTCATCTGCAGCGCAGCTTTGTTTTTTTTCCTCCATCGTGGACCCGAAGACTCTTTGAGGATTTTGCTCAGCAAAGTGGAAATAATATCAGTTAATGAGGAGCTGCTGGTGATGACTCACATCTGTCCGAATGCTAAGTGAACCAACACAGCGTGCGCCTCAGAACGATGTGCAAAACATATGCAGACTGTCCCCGTGCATAATTACAGGGCATATATGTCGGCTGTGGTGGAGTGTATGAATTAAAATGTGGGGCGGCGCTGATGTTTTTTTCCCTGGAACTATATTGTCATTCTTGTTGTTCTCGATTGGCGTGACTGAACTCGAATGATTCCTTTCCCGCAGGAGTTTGAGATCGAGCTGGAGGGCTCTCAGACCCTGAGGCTCCTCTGCTACGAGAAGTGTTACAACAAGACCAAGACGAACAAAGAGGATGGAGAGAGCACAGACCGCATCATGGGGAAAGGACAGATCCCGGTATGACATGACGTAACCCCCCCCCCTCATCAGACCCAAAATGACTCATTAGTGATACGCAGTTATGTCACCGCCACAAAGCATGAAATCCTCATTATTGCTCAATGAACGACTTAAACTGGGCATGATTTTTAAAAAATGGCTGATTAAATGAATTAGCCTAATATGTAATGGATGAATGGATGGTTGGTTGTATGGAGAGAAATTGCTGTTCAGAGGATGTGCAGCATTTTTGAAACATTTTCATTTTCATGCCGTTGCTTCCCGGTTTGTCTGAAAACATCACGCAGTAAAGGCTCTACAATGGCATCCTGCATGTGTGGAAGTGACATCATCACTATCAGGCGCTCCGTCCGTAAAAAGTGCCAAAATCCTGATAATACCCCAGAAAAAAAAACAACCACCGAGACGCTGTCCTTGAGACCGGCGGCTCGCAGGTTGATAGCAGATGATTAGGTTGCCAAGACAACGCCAGCCTTCAGGATAATGCCAAGTGTCAAACAGGAGATCAACAGTTAGAAAGCAAAGATACAGGAGAGAGAGTGTTACAGACAGAAGGAGATATTTAGTTGGAAACGCACTAAAAACCTCCTTGTCTTACTCCTCCACCCACAGCAAGGGCAGGTTTGTTTGTGTTTCACCTCACAACCACAAAAAAACACACAAATGGATCTTTACCCATCATAAAAAACAATGGCACACTATTCCCTTCATGTCATATTAACTGTATTCTGTATTTGAGCCTGAACACAAATTGCAGTAACCATCTCCACTCGGATGAGTCTCCTTGTCTGCCAAACTAGGAATTACGGTTACATGCTCCACCTAGTGGTTCCTTTGGTCATCATGTGACACCACTGCTTGACAGATGATGTCATTCCAAACCAGCCACCCAGAGTGGTGAGAAAGTTGCCCAGCAGGATTTTTCCAAAATCCAGGGGAAGAAACTGCCACTCCCATCGTCAGTAGCAACCACAGTTACTGATTAATCCCCCACATTATATTTACTGGTTTACCATCCGAATGAATGTTTAGAACAGATAACATACCATAAAGCCAAAAATATCAAAATAGGTGTTGGTAATTGACCATTTACTTGCCTAAATGTGTAGAAATATTGCAATTTAATCGTTTATTCCTTTTTATTCATTTTTTTTTTTTTTTTTTCACTTTTCATGCATCTATAACTCATAAAAAAACAACAGCTTTCTATAATCTTGAAGGATCAGGTGTGTGGTTGTGGTAAAATATCTCTTTAGTTCAAACAAAATATCACTCAGTGTCTTTTTCCTTTTCCTCCACCAGCTCGACCCTCCGACTCTCCAAGGCAAAGACTGGCAGAGAACTGTTATTCCCATGAACGGGGTGAGTGAATGGATCAGACTTTTCTCCCCTCACATTTAAAACAAACTGATAGTCATCAATTGTCTCAAAATACTCAGTCCATATGGTTGTCCATTGCCGATGGATGTCAGGCTTGTATCACTCTTAACTTGACCCCCTTTTTTTTTTGTTTCCTGGGTCAGATCGAGGTTAAACTTTCCATGAAGTTCACCAGCCGAGAGTTCAGCCTGAAACGGATGCCCTCGCGGAAACCCATGGGTGTGTTCGGAGTCAAGATCTCCACGGTGACCAAGTGAGTTGACTGTCGTCTCCAGTCGGATGTTCACTCTAAGGGCCGTGCTTTCTCATCAGCATTAACAAATCCAAACTCCGATCCTAGACTGTAGCAGGCTCTCTGTAAACGTAGCATGTTTAAGACTGGCACAAACACGGCTATAGTGCCTGGACGTTCATTCTGTGTTTTATTAATATAAACCGCTGTTGATCATTAATGTTTGCCCCCGTCCAGACGAGAGCGCTCCAAGGTGCCCTACATTGTCCGGCAGTGCCTCGAGGAAATCGAAAGGAGGGGTATGGAGGAGGTTGGCATCTACAGAGTATCAGGAGTGGCCACGGATATCCAGGCCTTGAAGACTGCCTTTGACACCAGTGAGCATTCCTTTCATCTACATACGTACATATACACAGCTTTCCTGTCGTCCCTTGTAAATACATCATTTTATTTATAGTGCCATATCACAACAGAAGTTATCTCAGGACACTTTACACTTTGAGAAAGTGTAAATTATTTCTGTTCAAATCCTCCCTGTGTGTGTTTGGATTATTTGAAAAAAATCCTAAAACTCAGCATTATATTAAATGGACTTGTTCAAAGATTATTTAATAATCATGGTTTTTAATACAGTAACTGCCATGCATTTCTAGGGAGGATGGCCGAGAAGATTAATTGACCATCACCCGAAGGAAACCTTTGATCTAATCATTCTATTTCTATTGATCAGGTGATCGTTATCGTAGCTCTGTGGCCTGTTAACGTGAGGTGTTTTCTCCAACCTCAAATGATTAACCAGATTTATGAACTAATTCTGTCTGAGCTTGCACATGTGTGAGTGTGTGTGTGTGCTGTTTGGGAATTTGTGTTTTACGGTTATTCTGATGGACAATAACAGGCATGGCGGCTGCTGCTGTTGGCTCAACCTCCCGTCTTCATGTTGTTCTCGTGTCTCTCTTGCAGATCATAAGGATGTGTCAGTGATGATGAGTGAGATGGACGTCAATGCCATCGCCGGGACCTTGAAGCTCTACTTCCGAGAGCTGCCGGAGCCGCTCTTCACCGATGACCTCTACCCCAATTTTGCAGGCGGCATCAGTAAGTCGCAGGGGGAATGGCATTCACACACATAGCTGATTATCAGTTGTAACCTCTAAATGCTTAAAGAGGGAAGTCCTTAAATGGCAGGATGTGTAAAAATCTTGTTGTTGTGTGCAGCCCTGTCTGATAGTGTTGCCAAAGAGAGCTGCATGTTGAACTTACTGCTGTCGCTGCCTGAACCCAACCTGGTCACATTCCTTTTCCTGTTGGATCACTTGAAGAGGTAAGTAACCACACACACACACACACACACGCACACACACACACACACACACACACACACACAATCTATAGACAGGGATTCCCTATGTGTCCCATAGTTATCTGAATCAGTTGATGTCATATTAAAACCTTAAAAATGGCATCCTGTTGTTTGATCATCTGGCTTTTACGCTATTAAAACTAACTACTGTAGGATGTCATTCAACTGGAACAGTGAAATGTCTCCTGGTTACCATGGTGATTTTGAACAAGAGGCTCAAACATTACAGTATGTGCCCTCCAACAATGCAGATACATGTAAGAATGCATGTGTAATGAATGGTGCAATGGACAGAAGATGGGGGTAAGATGATGATGTCTATTATCAATGCGTCAGTTTATTAAATTCCTTCTGTTGTAGGGCTTTTAACGTCACATATTCATGGACGTGTGTGTGGATCACAGCACATTAACATCGCCTACATGTGCTCTTGTGATCCCTCTACGCCACTAATGGACCTGTCTGTCATCCTCTCCTCAGGGTGGCAGAGAAGGAAAGCATCAACAAAATGTCTCTCCACAACCTGGCGACGGTGTTTGGGCCGACCTTGCTGAGACCTTCTGAGAAGGACAGCAAGATCCCCACCAACCCCACACAACCCATCAGCATGGGGGACAGCTGGTCCCTGGAAGTGATGGCGCAGGTACAGATCTTCTTGCTTTTTATAGTTGAATTTTGGGACGATTTAACTGAAAGATATCCGCTAACATTAAAAAATAAAACATAATTTGTCGTTCTTCGGTTTTACTTCCTTGCAGGTCCAAGTGTTGCTGTATTTCCTCCAGCTTGAGACGATCCCCACCCCCGACAGTAAAAGACAGAGCATCCTCTTCTCCACTGAAGTATAGAGCTGACATTGACTCTGCTGACGTGAGACTTTGACCATGAAGGGGTGGAAAAGAGACGGGGCCGTGGCTCAAAGTGAGCTTATAGTAGTATGTTTTTGAATTAACTGATCAAGCGTTGGGCTCTTGCAGCCGGAAAGGATTGTCTCTGGCGTTGCCTGCCCCCCCCTTGAACACAAGAGGGCGCCATTGGACCTCTGATGGTTATAGGATGCGAGGTCCTTGCCCATCATATCTCTCATTACCTGATATTAAGTGAGTCTTTCTACCTTCAGTGATGATGTGGTACATCAGCCATCTACATTTACCCACCATGCTCTTTGTTGGTCTTTGAACCTTTACAGCGTGTAGACAGTTGCGCTTCATGCATCATAAAGTTGTCCAAATCAGTCCATAGGAGAAAATAAATGAATTAGTTTGCCAAAAAAAAAAATCTGAATATCCATGTACCTTTTGTGTTTGGGCATCGTCCTCCATCTGTGTTTATTTTGGACAATCATCAGCTCAAGACCTCCTGCAAAATATATTTATCCATCTCAAACATTGCTTCATGTCGCGCTGAGGAACATTCTAACCGTGTCTTACACAACCTCAGCAGCTTGTCGTCCATAGGAGCCGTTCGTGCTGTGTGTGGGGCCACGGTGCTGGCTGTTCTTCTTTGTGTCAGGAAACCTGAACGTTTTACAGCGTAAACAGCGTTGGAGTTAGAGCCGAATGCTACAGCATGAAGTCGGACTGTAAGAAAGGAAAAAAAAAAAGAACCCGATGATTAGTAATACACTGCATTCTGACTGCCTGCGTTTTTTTTTTTTTCACAGCCATAAAAAGCAAATTTCCTGTTCTGTTGTTTTTTGTTTTGTTTGTGTCTCAAGGTAGTCCTCAGCTTGAATATTGAGGAAGCAATATATTTTCTAACATAGGAATCGTCTGTGTTCATACCCTCGGGTCGAAACGTCCTTCCTGTTGTAACATAGAACATTTTGCCAAATTAATATGTCGTCTGTTTATTCTAGGAAAAAAGGAAGCCGTTGTATTTTACAGATACAGTATGTGTATAATCTTAAAGTTTTCTTTCTTTCGTTTAACGGTATAATCATGGATGCTATTGTAATTTATTTTGGGGGGGTTGAAATCGGCTGGTTTTTACTACGTGAACTTTGTTTTCTGTTCGATTAAGGAAGTGGTAGGTCTTAGCCTTGAGTTCCAGTCTTGCAGTACTTACGCAGGATTTAGCTTTGTCATATAGAAACTACTCAGCTGTTCCGCCCGGCCTATTGACCAATCATTAAGTCATTTTTTTTTAACGAAGGTAACACACACATTGTAGTTACATACTGTATGCTGCTGTGGAAAAGGCACAAGCTCTTTAACTGCTGGGTGTCCCTCAGCAGAACGTCTCACATCTAGAGACAGCCGCCTGTCTAGCGTAGACATTATGCAATGTCATGATAGAGCACACACACACACACACACACACACACACACACACACACATGACATTGTCTCTTTTTGTACCATTTAATCCGTGGCTGCAGAAGTGCACTCATGCAATGTTCGAACTACTGTATTACAATTCAAGTGACCTGAGCACTCGGCATTTATGTCCATTGAAGAGCATATCTGTTTGTTTTAATGAAGGAATATTATTTTGTTTCATCTTCTCCTGACATTTTCTTTTTTTATTTATCTCATGCATATGGTGAAATGTCCTACTAATTCTTCGTCCCTCTCACTTCTTCATTCCATTAAGTGTCCAGCTTGATGGCCAATTTAAAGGAAAGCTCTTAAGATATTTCCGTCTCTTTGATTTAACATGCAGGCATGTTTTATTGATTTCTTTTTTTCTTTCTGTTCCTTTTGGTATTGCTGTCTTGGTCACATATGCGTCATCATAGACTGGGAGATAGTATCTGGGTTACATCATTACAGCTTGTCATTTTCCAGCCAATTTAAAGGGCAGGTACACAAAATGTGTGAACCTGCAGGTCATATATCTGGTCTCATATGTATATCTTAGGTATAAAGCTAGCTGACCAGTTTAGTGGATCTGATAAGGGCTTGTGTGTGGTTGCGTCCATGGGAGGGGGGTCTTTATGAGTAAATGTTCTTAATAATACCCTTTAAGTTTTTAACAGAAATGTCTTATGGAGTCTTTCCTTTCGGATACATATCAACTCTCTAAATGTTACGTCATTTACACTCATCTGCACATGATACTACAGACTGAAACACCGTGAATATATCCACCCCAGAAGATCGATATCAAGTTTTTTCCATGTGCTTTCACTCATTTTGGCCTACATAGCATGCACACATCGGTTAATCATCTGTACGTCAAGATGCGAGAGAGAGAATGAATCCGCCGTTCACTCATGAAGTCATTCATTCATCACCTTTATAATAAGTCCTGATTGCCTACACTATTCTACCCTATCGTGCCTCGACACTTTTCTTTTTTTTCGATTAGCGCCTGTTGTATTTTGAAACGTCGTTCAGTCTCCTGTTGCCTTTGCTGAGGACAGCCACACACCTTCCATCTCTTAAGACTAAGACAGGACCTTAACCTTAAGCATGGTCTTAGCCTGTACTGTACGTGCCCTTGCCACCTACATCTGACTGTGATGCTGTAATTCAAACTGTGTTAAAGTCAGTCTTAATGGGGCAAAGGACAGACCTCTTTTTTTTGCCCATCTCCTTGTTCTGGCTCTTAAAGTTTCAGCTCCTTTAATGCCTTTTATTCTTATTTATTTATGCTTTGTCCCTGTTTGGTATAAAAAGGGTCTTCTGGATCTATTTATTTATGATATAATATCATCCGAAGCTAAATTAATGTTAGGAAGTGGTCTTTATGTGGTGTGCTTTCTTTGGAGAAAACGAAAGTCTTACATTACAATCTGTTGATTGGACATCCTGTCAAAGTTACAACCGTTTGTCACTATTTCGTCCACGAATCACCTTTTGAGCCCCGCTACTCCTCTCTGTGGTCCGACGTGTTGTACAGCAGACTGGCCACTGTGATTGTTCAGCTATGGGATTTAGATAACTCGACAGCAGATGCAGGTCCTTGTCCGTGTAAAAAGGTAGATTCTGTGACTTCACGCAACACAAACTTCTCTCATTTTCCATGGAGTTGTATAATATGTATTATACTAGAGAGTACATTATTTGGTTTCCGTTTTTTTTATTTTTATTTATTGTGGCTTCCACTGACGTATGATCGTTAAAGGTTGAGCCGGTACGCCTCTAGCCTCTTTGAAAAGCCAATCTGTCGGTATGTGGTAGAGGAGAAAAGAGTCTTATATTGCTCTAAAATCTGCTTTGTTTTTGGTCTGTTGATTGTCAGTGTAACTGCATGTACCCTCCATAACCTCGATCCCTCTGTACATGAAAAAGTAAATACACCAAAAAAGTTTTTTTTTCTGTTGAAGATATGGAAGATATTGCTTTATATGAAAGTTACAAATGTACACGACTCTGGTAATGATCACATTTCCATATAGGTAATACTTTGAAATGACCCTTTACTGCCACTTCTACAACATCAAGCTGATGTTAAATTAGACTACTTCAGCCTTTGGAAACAGGATGGTTTTGTTTTAATCCACGACGTATAAAAGCTGAGGATGAGACTTGCTGACCAAACCACAAACACTTTCTCTTTTTACCTTGCTCCAGTTTTTGAACTCTCGTTCCTGTTCAATATTCAATGTTCTGCTTGTAGAACTGTAAAAAGGAATACTGTATTCTGAGGGCAAACATGTTTGGAAGGCATTTGCAGCCATATGTTTGTACACAAAAATGTTAAATAAAATCTCCTTGTATCTACATCTACATCTCTTTTTTTTTTTTTTAGAGGAAGCATCTCAGCATGAATACATTTAAATATTTACATATGAGTATAATTAGCCCTGATGTTCACATTAACCACATCTCGTCTTGAGTCATAAATTTAAAAAAAAGTGAACTCACTAGCAGTAAAACTGTCTGTTGCTCCATTTAATGCACTCGGTTGTGATTTACAGCCTTCCTTGGTCTGGTATGACCAATAGCTTATGGTTGCTAAAAAGGTCAGCAAATGTAGGCCTACTAGTTGCTGTGTAACTGATATTTCAAAGACATTTTGCTGGGTTTTTCCCTGCAAATCAGGTGATGTAGCTTCTCCACAAGAAGCACTAGCAGTCGGACAGTTGATGGCATCTCTACAGACTCGCAGCTTTAATCATGGAGGCCATCTGTACACAGATCCGTGGTCACCCTCGGCAAATATCCTGGACAATGAGTTTGTAATTGACAGGCTGTGTTTATGAACAGGAAATCTTCATCGGGAATAAGATTGTTATCCAGACAGCAAACAATGTCTGGCCCCGTCGGTGATGAAATTCTGCAGTGCTGTGATCAATGACATCATGATCAATGTATGTGAGAAGACACAACATTCATTAAGAGCAATAAGCAAAGAACAGGATATAGTAAAGATCTTATTTCCTTTGTATAAATAGTGTAAGGATCTTTTTTTTTTTTTTAGAAGTGATGAATTGTAGATCTGACTGATATGAAATAAGACTCTTACATGCAATGCAGCTTCACGCTTGGTGGTCACTGTGAACCTCATAGTTCCTCATAATGATTACGGTTATTGGACTAATATTAAACTTCCCTGGTTTGTTCCTCATTTATCAGCAATCCACTGCTCAAACTTCTGTAAATGGGTCTTCACAAATTAGAATCTGAAAAAAATCTGAATCCTCAGTGGTCTTCGGTCATGTGACATGTGAGTGGAATTAGCCTCATAGTTTTAATGGTGATATTGTGTTAGCCTCTTTTTCTGTTACTGAGAGAAACACAGAGACAAAAATAGGAATAAAAAAGAAACCGAATGTTAAATATTCCTTTTAATAGTGCAATAGGATTACATGTGTCAACCACGACAACCTCATACAACCGACAGCCTATGGTGCAGAGTGCATTTAAGCACTTGACCTTTAAAATACAGTTAAACCTCCTACGTGAGTGCGCGCTTTTTACGCCCAACCTCAAATCCAACACACACGTTTGCGAGTATATCAGCCCCCGTTTACACCTTTTACCGCCCACCCAACTGACATGGGTTGTTTCCATTCGCTCAGACGCGACAGAAACCCCCTCAACACAGTTTCACACACACTCACACACACACACACACTCAGAGAGAGAGAGAGAGAGAGAGAGAGAGAGGCTGCGCTTTTTTCCGGTTGCACCGTGACATTGCTCACCTTCAAACTTCCAGCAACACGAGCAGAGGATTAACGACGTCATGATGTTTCACCAAGTTGAAGCCTCACAGTGAGGTAAGAAATGTTTTTTCTACTTGTTCACCTTTACATGTTTGTCAGTTGATGTTTGGACCGTCTTCTAACACGAGAAGTATCCGTTTAAAAGGTTATTTATATGGCATAACGACTGTTTTCCAAATGGAACAAAATAAAATATATCTTGTATTATTAGTTATATATTAGCCAGGAAAACTCTCAGGATTGTTACGTTTTTTAAGGCAATACATAAACACATAAGAAACTCCAATCATGAAAGTGTGTGTATTGATCTCTAAGGCTGATCAATGAAGCAAGTCAACACTGATTGGTGAAGCTTTTTCACCATCACTTGACATCCATAGCATCCAAACGCATGACTCCCCTGCAGTGAGTGTTCATTATTGACTCAGCTGATGTTCATGTGTATTATATATATATATATATATATATATATATATATATATATATATACCGGTATATCTGTTCCCGCGATATATCAGGAGTCCATCATGTCAGTTATATCCCTCGTTATAGTGCTTTCTGCCAACAGTCTCCCAGCAGCGTTTCTTTGTTGTGTTTTTGACATTGGTGCAGCTGAGCTGGCACATTGATTGACAGATCCCCCTCCAGCAGGATGTGCATTTCCTTATCACTTCCTCCAGGGCCTCTGTGGACATATAGTCACTATCATAATAAAGAGGAGTAGCTTTGGCCAAAGCAGCCAACTGGAAGGAGGTTAAACAAGGCTCGTGATAGCTCATGTTGATGCCAATAATCTTCAGCGTTGGTGAAAAGCTGTGTGAGTGCAATATTTTAACTTTAAATTTGAAATATACATGTTTTTTTGTAAAGGTTCAGAATTGTTTGAGGTCTTTAAACACCCAAATGGCTGGAGGCTCTCCAAACACACTGGATAAAGCCTGCTTTTCAAATTCCTTTGGTCCGTGAGAAGGGTTCAGCGGCCAAAAACAATAGAAGAAAACTAGAACTTTGGTCCGATGTTCTGCCAATCAGGATCACTGCTGGTAGAGCTATAGGCCTGTGTGTTGGTCAACACAGGGAGATTAATGAGAGAACAATGTGTGGAAGGGAAGCAAATTATTGTTTTCTCTCTTCCCTTTGTAGTTCCAGCTTTCTTCTTATAATATACAATTAATGTCAGGTTTATAGCAGTAAAATATCTAATTCCAGTCATTTGCTAGCCTAAACCTCCACCGACAGTAAGGTGCTTTTCAAGAAGCTGAAATGATTTGACTAGATGTTCGTGCGTGGGCATCAGCTTGAGTCAAAGGGAGAAGGTCAGTGAGCATCCAAGTATAACTAGAGTGTACAAACACATAAACATCTTCGACGGATACATTTCTGACACAGCGGGGAATACAAACTGGGGCGAGAAACTGTGTTTAAATGAACAATCGGATTGGAGATTCCTGTAAATGCTCATCAGAATGGTTTCCCGGCTCATAGTGACCCAGTTTCCCCTCCGTTTTTTCACAGAATCGTTTGTTTGCTGTACATTCAATCTTGATGAATCTTATCTGGTCAAATGTTACTGGCTGTATGGACCTTGGCAGGAACTAGGTCACACTTGTAAATTGTTCTTTTCACGGTCGTCAATACCTTTCAGTTGCAGCATATATCGACAGGAGAGGAGGACCCTTAAAGCAGGTTATATATGGTCTGAGTGAACTGACATACAGCAGCTTATTTAACATTAGACTGGCCCATACTGTAAATATTGAGATTATAAAAATTAGAATACATTCAAACTTTACAACTTAACTTTCTAGCTGAAGTTTAAAGGTAATTTAAATATTTCTAACTGCTGGAGAAGACAGAAAAATAAACAATAAGTAAGCATTACATTATCGCCATTATCAATCCAGCCTTGGTTATAATTTTCTAGAAAACTGTCTGTCTTTCTTTCTCCCGCCCCTAAGCTGTTGTCCTCCTGCTGAATAACGTGGCCTATACATTTCCCTCCCCTGAGGTTGTAATAATATCCCTTAATCTGCTCACAGTATAGTGATTCAGTTAAGTAGCCTGAAAAAAAACACAGCACAGTCAGTTTAAAATGTTCCAGTGTTGGTATGATGCTTTGCATGATTATCAGTGCTTTTGGAGGGATGCGTGTCAGTGGTCAATGGTTAGTGTGTGGAAGGTTTTCGGGAAACTTTCTCCCGAAATAAAAGGTGCATTGTTGGCTTGTCTGATTTGGCCCTGTGTGGAAAACAAACTGTCTGCCTGTCGTCCAGAGATAGATGGCTTTTCTGACCTGCGTGGTAGCCTGCAATATGTTTGTACAGGCTAGAGTACTGAGATTGTGTTCTCTCTTTCACTCCACAGACCACTGCTCTTAATTTGGCAGCCATCCGGCACGACTCCAAGAGCCTTCCTCCTCAATATTCTGCTGCCGTCTGTGGCAAAGTTTCCCCGAGCTGAAAGCAACAAAAAAAAAGAGGCAAAGACATCTATTTTGCAGAGACAAAGAGGAAGACTGACGGACTGGTACAGCGAGATTGACAGTAAGACATTGAGCCAGTCATGTTTCTGCGGTGAGAACTTCCTGCCTTGGCCGTCCTCCCATGACTCAATCGCCCTTCCTTCAAGTTGTACGATGCGGTTTGGCAAGAAGGTATCTTCTCTAAAAACAAGTCGAGCAGCTGAGCCTGTGGGATGAAAGCGCAAAGAAAGCAAAAAAAGAGGAAAGAATGACCATGCTGACGAATGACCAGCTGGTCTATATTGGCCTGGAGGTGGTGATCGCTTGCCTGTCTGTGGCTGGGAACGTCCTGGTCTGCTGGGCCGTCTGCCTCAACTCCAACCTGCAGAGCATCACCAACTTCTTCGTGGTGTCGCTGGCTGTGGCTGATATTGCTGTTGGGCTGCTGGCAATCCCCTTCGCTATCACTATAAGGTATCATTAAATAAAAACACTTTTTATGTATTTATCATTTTTGTTAATTGTCTTTTTCATAGTGCTGTAATTTTGAGTAATAAATCAAAATAAAACTGCCACTACTTTTGAATAATAAGTTAAGGATACATATTTTAGATTTGTGAGAATGTGATATTGAGTTGGGAGGAGTTTTTTTTTCACCTGTGATGTTTTCGTGCAATCCAACATCAGTACTGGCTTCTGTGCCAACTTCTTCGGATGCTTGTTCATCGCTTGCTTCGTCCTCATACTCACCCAGAGCTCCATCTTCAGCCTGCTGGCCATCGCCGTGGACCGCTACGTCGCTATCAAAAACCCACTCAGGTGAGAGGAAACTTACTTTACTTACACACGAGTCAGAGTGTGAGTGAGGCACATATGCAGTGTAACAAAACACATTGAATTATAGAGAGAGCTCATTCAATTAAAGCTAATCTGACCAGCTGTGGGCAGACATAGATGTATGTCCACAGGCTTTATTGGGTTACTGTGTGTGTGTGCTGTTAGGGATTAAATCACTTGAAGGCTTTGATCATTTTCATCCATGTAAATCAGCGCCTTTTCAAATTCTACATCTTTAAAAAACCTCTCACTTACGTTGCACTTTACAACTAAGTGCCTTGTTCATTCCTCCTGCAGCAGGCATTGCGACAAACCATTGACATCCACGTTTCCTATGTGTGTAATCAAAGCCACTGTTTAGACCACAGCTGCATTCTTTGCTCCTGCCATGAAAGGATATTTCATGGAGTAAGCCACAGCAGGTGATGCATTTGCATAAGCGGTTGCATAACGGCGTCTGTGTGTGTGTGTTTGTGTGCTCACGCTGGTGCCACAACCCCTGGCACCAAAGAACGGAGAGCTAATAATTCATCCGAGTTTTAGCAGGCTTAATATAGCCCACTGGCTGCCAGCCTGGCTATGAAAGACCTCAGTCACATGGGACAATGGCTGTAGGTGAGGGGATGTGACCAAGAACACTGTCGTTTAACTTCAGTTTTATCATGGCGAATGTTCCTGTCTGCAAATTGATGCTGCCAACAGTCTTCTAAAATACCCAATTTAGGATGCAACGAATATTATGAAAGAAAGAAGGATTTTTTTTAATACGCAGGTCCAGTTGTCTGAATATTAATAGCTCAGGTGGCACCTTGGCTGTGTCTGTAAGTGAAATAGACCAAAGAATCAGCTAATCAAATATATTGTATAATAATAAACATATTCTTACCAGTGATAACGTTGTAAAATAAATGTAACTCATGTGATATTAATGTTCTATACTTTCCTGCATTGCCCAGAAGCTCTTATATGACCTGACTGATTACCAATTCTTCAGAGCTTTATGGTCCGAACATAAATAAGAAAGAAGTGTGCCAGTGAATTAGGAAGGAAATACCTTTAATAATTAAAGAGCCATGCAATGACACATTACACCACATTACTTAGATGAAAGAGCTTAGATAAAACGACCCCTGATGCATTAGTGTGCTCTGCTTAACCTTTCAGGTACAACAGCCTGGTGACAGGGCGGAGGGCAAAGGGCATCATCGCATTGTGCTGGGTTTTCTCAATAGGCATTGGCCTGACACCGATGCTGGGCTGGAACAGAGGTGGGCAATTTATTGTGGTGAATGTAAACCCGACTTACTCAATAGCAAAAACATTAATGTGAAACCTGTTGCATCGTTTACTCTGTAGCTTTCTGAGATGGTTTAAACCCTTGTTTTGGTTTACATGTGTTTCATTTGTCAGCACAAAAGTGCTCAGATTCACATTATTGACCGTTAGAGGAAATGTGTGTGGCATTTTATTCAAAGATAACACTGGCTCTGTTATACAGGTTGGAACACCACCACCACAGCCAGCAGCAAGGTCTGCCCTGAAGGCTTGACGGAGTGCATGTTTGAAGGCGTGGTCACCCTGGACTACATGGTCTATTTCAACTTCTTCGGCTGTGTGCTGGTGCCCCTGGTGATCATGCTGGTCATCTACGCCCACATCTTCATGGCAGCTCGGCGCCAGCTCCGACTAATGGGGCTAAAAGTGGCGCACACACCCGCCCCGGGAGTGATGACCCCGACTCGTTCCACCCTGCAGAAGGAAGTGCATGCAGCCAAATCGCTGGCCATCATCGTCGGTTTGTTTGCTCTGTGTTGGCTTCCACTGCACATCATCAACTGCTTCAACCACCTGTGTCAAAAGTGTGGGCGTGCACACATCTGGGGGATATACATCGCCATCATCCTCTCCCATGCTAATTCTGTTGTGAATCCCTTCATCTACGCTTATCGCATTCGGGAGTTCAGACAGACCTTTCGGAGGATCCTATACCAGCACATCCTAGGGAAGAGGGATGGACGTGGGTTTGAGGTTGGTGGCAGAGGTGTTGGAATTAGCAGCATCATGCGGACTCCCTCCTGTACTGCTAAAGAGGGTTCATCATGTGGCACGGTAGTGAATAGCTACATCCTGGACCCCAGTCCTGATCGAACTCCGCCAAAAGCTTCTCGTGAAGACTGTTGCCACTGGACATCTAAGGTAGACGTTGCACCAAACAGCTTCATGCCCAATGGACACCAGACAAAGGGCGGCACCCTTCCAGCAGTGCAGCAGCAGCCGTGCATCATGGCCTTTGCTGCTCAGGATGGAGTCGAGTCAGTCACAACTCCGAGGGCAACAACGGATGTCCTGGAGGTGAAAGCCAAAGGAAGTTGCATTGCTTTTTTGAATGTTCAGGCCCTAAAACAGACAGACTGTGTCCACTCAACAGAGCTTACAGAAGTCTCATGACAAAGATATTTAGGTATGATATAAAACGTATATTCTATTGCCATGAAACATATAACAGGGTGCCAACATGAGACAATGAAGAATGATCAATGAAGCCTCATTCAATCAATAGCAAAACTGTTTCTTTCTGAAGTCCCACTTTATTACTTTTTTTAATGATATCATCTCAGAGTTGGATCAGATTAACAAGCACACAGCAGATTTTTTAAAAAGCAGTTGGATGTTTAAAACGGCCTCATAATAACAATTCCCTTGCTATGGAGTACAATAACATATATATATTTGTCCAGCATAAATGTTACATTGCATGTCTTTTAAACAGCATGCGTCTAACAAAGCAATGCTTCATCAGCTGTACTGTATCTTGCAAAACATTTACATTCTTGAACTGCTTTTTTGATAACGTTGCATAATGAGGTCACCCTTTGTAATGGTCATCTGTATTGTTTTTACTCACTGGATAATTAAAAGTCTTAAGTAAATATGAGTTCATTGTTTTTCATCAGCTGAGGTCACTTTGTATCACAGAACTACTAATAATATATGTACCTGTATGTACCACCTAGATGTACCACAGAATCCATGTTGTTATAGATGAAGCACCCACCAACAATGTCCTATTAAGAGCTCGAGGAAAACGATATCATCGTTTGAAGGCAAGCATTATCCGTGCACTAGCTCTTGTGTGTGCAGAGCTCTTTCAAAATGCCACTTATCAAAGTGCTGGATAGCTACAGTCGCTAGTTTGATCGGTGGTTTGATAACTGCCAGGCAACACATGTCCGTTGCTGGTTCAATAACAATGTTACATATGCGTCAAAGGCACCCGATACATACAGGCCAGTTACCAACCATCCACAACAAAGAGCTTGAATGATCTCTTCAAATATCACTCCCTGGGCCTGTAGTGTGAGTACACACACACACACACACACACACACACACACACACACACACACACGCACACGTAAAGTACATACACATGATCACAGACTACTCAGCAAGAGGTGTTTACAGAGCAGCCTGGCTGCTGACGCCAGTCAATGAGCGTAATGCAATGGAAATCAAATGAAGGTTCATTTGACGATGTCTTTTATTATGCCATTACGCTTTCTCGTCCCTCATTAAAAAGCCCTTTCGTTGCAGGAAAGGCCTGCATTAAGCAACATTTACGTGCCTTGAAGCAATCCCAGAGACATGACTCCAGGAATAACATACATGGGTATGTATTAGCTTGTGCACTGTTTATTCATAAACTAGTGGTATATTGTATTTGGGTTATTCAAATCGATAGAGGTCATTTCATTTTAATGCTTTGTTTGTTTGTGTTATTTTGATAAACATGAGATAAGGATTGTGAAACGTAGGCCTATGTGGTTATGGGTGAATAAAAAAAACGCAATAAAAAAAAAACCAAATAAACAAATTAGCGGTCGCCAGAGCTATCTCATGGCCATCATCTGTCTTGTAATCACACATATGGCTCCAGCAGGTCTTGTGATGGCATGATGTCTAGGCAGAAAACAACGGAGAGGGTGTCTTTAAAATATGTCATTCAACAATAAATTAATATAAAGGAAGCATTGGCACAGACAGTGGCATGCAAAATGTCTGTGTGTTGTTTAAAAAAAAGTACAGGCAAATTTGCAGAGTAATAGTTGGTTATCTCGGCAACAGCAATGCTTCTTTTATAAATTATCTGTGTTTTCTGACGCAGTGGACTCACATATAGAGAAGACCACACTGGAAAAAAGTATAAAAGTGAATGCCAATTTGTACCTGTATTTGTATTGATTGACTGCATAAACTAATTTTCTCACTGCATTTTAACTTTTTTTTTTTTTTTTTTACCCTTTTTCTGTGTGACAATAGAATCAGGAACAGTCGTCTGGCAAAACACTGCAGACTTTCCATTAGCACCTTACACAAATTAAACAAACATGTAGGCTAGAAAAAACTCCAATAACAAATCGCCGTCTTACTTTAAAAAAAAAAAAAAAAAAATCCCACAATGCACCGCGAGATGACACAGGAAGCACTTCACGAGCCACTGTGGCATTGTGGGTAGGCGGAAAAGGCTCCAAAAGCTACGGGAAAGCGACCATCGCACGTTGTTGAGTCGTTCAGGAAGAAACAACAACAACGACAAAGAAATCCGTTTCGAGGCAGAATCCAGGTAATCATTTTAAGAGATAACGCAAAAAAAGCGTCCTCACCTGTTTTATTTCACAGTGGTGATTGTCTGTCTGCTTCGCTAGCGCTCATTCATTCGGCTAGCTAACCTGGTTCCGCCTGTTTGCCGAAGTCAGACTTTCTTCAGTAGTAAATCACATGATAATGTTAAATTAAGCACTTGCACCAGACTTTTATAAGTAGCAATTAACGTTACTTCAGTAATGTATGGTGGGCTTGAGTCTTTTTAACTACAACGTTAGCATGGCTTTGTTGTAACTCACGGAGGACTAGCGTTAGCTAATGTAGCTAATTTAGCTAGCGGCTAAGTGTGTGCTTTTACACAGTTGGGTCATATTTGAGACCTGAATTTGGGCATTCTCGCCACGCGTCCTACTAAATGCCCCATTACGAGTAGTTCTACTACTTAGTAGTTCCCTGTAATATGTTAGTCGTCGTAGGTTCGTAAGCTCGTATACATTTCCAGAGCTAATGCAGCGTAGAGACTGATGCAAAAATAATGGTTTCACATAACAGTTTCTTTTTTTACTTTTTTTACTTTTTGACCAACGTGTGGTTTCTAGGAGGTATTTTCAAATATGTGGGAATAACGTAGGTTCTGGAAAATTGGGTTGGTGACCATAGCGTATTGCTCAGGAGGACATTGTAACGATAAACGCTGTAACGTATTCTGTTTTTCAGGAAGGTTGAAACATGTCGATCGGCGTACCAATCAAAGTCCTGCACGAGGCAGAGGGCCACATCGTGACCTGCGAGACCAACACTGGAGAGGTGTACAGGGGCAAGCTGATTGAGGCTGAGGACAACATGAACTGCCAGGTTGGTCCTGGATAATAAACACAAATGTAGCTCCTCCTTGCACCCTAATTTCTACATGGTGGTGTCTTCTTCTACTGGTCCCTTTTGAGAGCCAAGTAGTACCAGACTACCACTAGTGAATGCCCATCAATGTGATGAGGAGCAACAACACATTTGCATTTCACGCTCCCCATCTGGGGGCTCATCTCATTTAACACTATTTGTCAAACCTGGCCCTCAAGTACAAGAGCCATGTCTCCCCATCAGGCTAGCTAGTTACTTGAAACACCTGAAGTCCAAGGTGTAATCGATTCTTCCTTATTAGATAATCAGCAGAGCTGCAGTGTTGAAAAACAAGGATTTTATACCACTGATTGAACATGGCTGTTATTGCAGTGTTTAATGGGTATGCCTGCACTGATATATTTAGCTGTAATTTTAGATGTGTGTAAGATCACTTTCATTTTTAGTTTATTTCTGCTTCCAGCCTGTGTTAAATTTGATATAACCGTAAGAGACTATCGTTCAACCATGCGATTTTAACTTTTTTCCTGTCCCCACAGATGTCCAATATAACAGTGACTTACCGTGATGGTCGGGTGGCACAGTTGGAGCAGGTCTACATCCGTGGCAGCAAGATCCGCTTCCTGATCTTACCTGACATGTTAAAGAATGCTCCTATGTTAAAGAGTATGAAAAACAAGAACCAGGGATCTGGTGCTGGAAGGGGCAAGGCCGCTATTCTCAAAGCACAGGGTGAGTGGAAAGACTTCCTGGTTGTTTTCAAGGATTCTGAGTTCTTTTTATTATTGTACTGATATCTTTTATAGTAATTTCATGCAGTTTATACATAATCACTTTTTGTGTGCACTAAATCTCCCTTATCGAGAGAGAAATGCTTTCCATGATTCCTATTCTGGCATATTTATGTTTACTTTGTAGATGATCATGTGACCAAATTAATAATTTATCTTTGATCTCGTTTTTATTTGCAGTGGCTGCAAGGGGTCGAGGCCGTGGTGGAATGGGTCGAGGCAACATCTTCCAGAAGAGGCGATAACTGCTCCGTCCGTGTTAAGATTGTTCCATTGTATAGTCTTTTGTTTTTAAGTTCTGTCTCCTTTGGATTGGATATCTTTGGTATTTTTTGCAATCCTGTGCTTTGCAATTTATTGCTTTACTTTCATTTTTTATGAAAATAAACATTTTCAATTTGATGTGTCCTGTCCTGTGGTAACTCCACTAAGCTATTCCTGCTGTCATGACCACTTCTGGTTTAGTTTAGTTTTTTTTTGTCTCCACTGAAGGCCATATTTACCTGGTTTCGTATGATAACCACAATCCTGTCAGTTGGATTTTGCATCATAAACTCATTTCTTGCACGAACAAACAATTATAGCTTAAATATAAACTATTTGGTTAGATGCACCAATTGTATTTTGCATGGCCTGAATGTTAGAAATTGCTTTACATAATGTTTGGCAGTCAATGCACATTAGTCATTTGTGTGATACTGGGCATGAATGAAATGTCGCCACATGCTGAGCAAATGACCTTCAGTGCATCTGGGGTGGAAAAAAAAAAAGCAACGGTCTACTAACTTACTCACATGCTTTATTAGCCTATATATCTACTGTGGCATGGATCAATCATCAATGTATATATGTTTTAAAACCTGGACACCATTTAATGTCCTTTTTCATTAGTATTAAAAAAAATCCGACAGTTGTACACTGCAACCCCCCATACACCACTAGAGGGCGCACTTCTGCCACAAAGTGCTTGTGGTAGAAACCCGCCCCGTGAAGCACTGTTTTATTTTTGTAGTCGTGAGTTAAACGAAAGGGGGAACAAACGGCAGCCTACACATCGTCCGCGGATGCATATTCGTATTTTTTATGAAGCATATCGCATAACGATAGTTCGCCCAACACTTCCATCCATGTGAAGCACGGGACCCGTGTGCTCAGCGGGATTGGTCCATCACAACATCGGTTATCGTGTCTGCTACATTCTCTCCGTTACTCAAACGGCTAGCTAGCTGTCTTACTACAGACGCGACTTAGCGCGCAGTTGGAGAAGAAGGAGGAGAAGAAGAAGAACCATCCCAATTCTAACTTGTAGGCCCAAATAACACGTTGAGGTAAGGTTGTTGTTTTTTTTTACTACAGAAAGCAGTCTGCTTTTGTTCTCGTTTAACGTTCCGGCGTTGTCATCGCTACATGCCGTGCACGTTAATCGGTCGCACGAGCATCCTTGACTCCTTGCCCAACAACATCTGTATCTTGACAGACGAGGCAGCTGCTAACGTTAGCTGAGCCGTAGCTTTGTGGGACTCCAGGCGACGCGAACAGCCGTGAATATGTGACAGCTTCGATTAAAAAAAAAACACAAAAAAAACGTGACTCGTCTTCATTTATGTGGTAATTCTCAGCTATGAGTGGAATATAGGCAGGACTGCACCTGCAGAGCCGCTGTGCTGTCAAATAGCAAGAATTTACGTAAGAACACGAGACAACGAGTCGACGTTTAATTAATACCCACGCTCAAAGTAAGTTAATGAGGGCGTGTGACGAGTCTAAACGCGTTGTTTTCACTGTTAGTACATGCATCGACATGTCCGACATGTGAAAGCAATCCATCGCATCCAATATCCGCCTGTAGGTCCTTTAATGTGATTTATTTCCCACCCTTTCTTTCTGCATATTGGATGCTTTTTTATGACCATTAAGTTAAAACAGTAGTTGAAAACTGACCTGCACAATTCTTGATTGAAATGCCCCCATTATAATGATACAGTGATAATGTGCACCATATCTGCTGGTGATGAAATTGACTGTAAATCCTTCTTTTTTTTCTTATTTTTTCTGTATATTTTACCAGATTGTCTTTGTTGACATATATGACTACATTTAGCTATTCTATGGATGATAATTATTCTGTAAAAAGTGTGAAAAACAACAAGTCGCTGTGACTTCTTGGATGCTGTGTTGCACGACTAATTGTGGTGTATTTTGGAGTTTGAAATATTTTCACTGCTGTTTCTGCTGCTGTGCGATAACGCCACTGTTAAGTTGGCCCAGGACACTCATCCCTTGCATTTACAGTAGCTTATCTCTTCCACGGCTCCGAGGATCACTGACAGGGTTGCCCCGTTGATCTTTTAATGAAGCGGGGGGGGGACCGTGTCTGTGTTGTTATTAATGCTGTGCATGGCTTGGACCCCCTGCAAGCTCTGATAAGTCCTCTCTCCCACCAGCTCTCCCCCCAGCCCCCCCCTGTCCAGATAGTGAAGGACAGGTCATGTGACTTTAGTTATGATAAGTGGCGCAGTACGGCATCTGGAGCCCGGCTGCATCTGTTGGTGTTTCACAAGGCTCAAATCTAACCGCTTGTTCTTCATCCGGCCGTTGTGATCACCAGGGATCAGGGAGTGGCTTTAGCCAGCACTTCAGTTTTCCATGATACAGCGTGTGTTTGTCTAGGAACTATAGAGACATGGTATTAGCTTGTGACTTCAGGGTGAGAGGAGGGTGACATAACCATAACAGACATGACTTGTGAGGTAGTTCCATGAAAGTAGCTTTCTCACCTCAGAGGTAAAGGAGTGCTAGGAATGTTTTTAGAAACCCATTTCCCTAATTGTGGCATCAAAACATCATCAGAAATCCAGCTGAAATTCTCATGCTACTGCAAATCCTGTTGGCCAGACAACAACTGCAGACATTAAATCACCAAAGACAGAATAAAGAACTGTCTGACTCCGTATTCAGGGCTAATTTCAGGACCGGAGAATGACATTTGCAGTGCTTTTATGTGTTCTGCTATTAATGATAATGTCACGTAAAAGAAATTCCCCATCACCGATGTAGAAACTGCCCATAAACCTCTTAATGTGAATGGAAATGGGCCTCGATGTGAGCCTTACCATTCATCTGAGATCGAATTAGGTCACGCTTGCTAAGTTGCTTCTCGGGATATAAAAAGCCAACTGTAGCGGGTGCGTTGCGAGTTTCATCCAGGGTCATGGGTCTATATTTTTCTCTCGTCCACTGAGGCCAAGTCCAATTAATCAGGGGCACATTGTGTCGCTTTGGTAGCAGTGACACCGCGTGTTAAAAGTCAAAAGTGTGAAACTAGATATTCAGTTGACTACAAACTGTTATGATTGTTATGCCATACTTGTGATGTGAACATATTTAGTTTTGTAAACATGCTTTCAAATGACTTTAACATAGATATCTGGCACTCTCTCTACCCTGAACCTGGTCCCGACGGAGGGAAGTTGGGCACCTGTTGCTGAGTAGCCGTCGGGTGCTTAGTGCCTTCCTCTCAGAACCAGAATCTATGTGTTTTATATTTGACTGTGTGTGGGTGGGCCGGAGGGACAGGCGCTTTGGTGTGCCTCGTCGTTGTTTATGTGTGTTGTATTATAACTCTGGAAAATAAGGAACGTCTCCATGTAAAGGTGTGGTGATTCTGTCTTCCTTTTTGTGAGTTTACATTGTTATATTTAGGCTAGCAATGGATGTAGAGAGGTGTCTCCTCCCACACATGATCCTCATTCTGAACTTGGCTGGAGCTTCCACTGTCTTGCTTTTCTTATGAATTCCCTTTGTTTTGCTGCATCTGTGGGATTTGCTTGGCTCCCACACACCGACAGTGCAACAATCCCGTCGAAACCACGAAGAGAAAACCTCTCTGTCTCTCATCCCTCCTTTCATTACTCGCGCAGATAATAAGCAGAAGATAAGCTGAGTGGACTTGAGGATGGAAATGGCCCTCTTGAAATGATGCAAATAAGGACTTTGGTTCAATGCTGTACATATATAATGAACCATGTTATACAACGGACATCAAAAGCAGACTGACCCGCTGCTTTTATAGATGCGTCAGATCCGTCGTGTTACCTTACGTGTTTTCATGCAGTAATTGGCACTTAACAGAACGCGCGGAAAATGTAGACACTCGGCGGAACGAGCTGCATCTCCTTATGTTTCACAGCCAGCGAACAGCGACTGTTTTTCCCACATGCTTTCATTATAACCGCAACTCGGTTCTCGCTTGGTTCACGCAAACACTGTGCTCCAGCTGTGTGCAAAGAAAGTAATCGGTAGTTGTGAAAGTTAGTTAGGGATTTAAAACCAACTAAGCCACAGTTTCATGAGCGTTAGTGTACACAGCGAGGCTGTAAAGGTGGACTTCTCTCGTCTGTGTGATAACAGTTTATTGTCTCGTTTAGCCTTGTTAGCAATGCCTTTTTGAGGAAAAGCTTCAAAATTCACCAGAGGGGTATTTCCTGACATTTAATATTGTAGAACAAAACATTTAAATATCTTAAGCTTGTGTTTAACACAGACGTTATGCTGCTTAGTAATCTCTGGGTTTTAGGAATCAATCCTGCAGCGCTCCATAATTCAGAGGAAGTTCAGAGGAAGTGTTTGGTTTGACAGCAGAGGAAGGAGATCTTCCAAAGTGAGAGGGGGAACATGCTGTCGTGATGCAGCGTCAACCAGAGGAGATACTATGTGCTGCTGAGAATTGGCCACTGGTGGCTGCCATCTTGTCAGGGAGGAAGGATGCAGTCGTTATGCAAGAGAAGTGACTGGTGAAGGAGGCAGGGGTTTGTAATACTAATGTTATTTTATATCATCACTAGATTTTCAGGAGTGCAGTACTATCTTTAAGGGTAGCTAATTATGGATGAATCAGAATGCGCTCTTTGTGTCCCAGTACTTGTACCCTTGGGGGCTCCACCTGTTGATGATTTCTTGAATACCACATGCATTCTTTAATTATGCTATTTGCTCTTGTCTTAGGCACCAATTCCCCCCCCGAGGTTTCCATCTGATGGAGCAGTGCTTGTCACTCTTTGTGAAGAGGCACCATGTTTCCTTGCCACGTAACCCCCTGGCCCGCTGCTGAACCGCCGGCCTCCTGCGGCCATGCGCCCCCAGCACAGCCCTCACAACCCCTGCCTGATCTGCTGTGCAGCTGTCCCGCTCCGCCTTTGAACGCTCACTCTGAGACGCCCTCTCCAGACCCCATGGAGTCCCTCATCGTGGTCACAGAGTATGAACCCAGCAGGCAACCCGGGGAGGAGGAGGTAAGATGAAACACACCCAGGTAACACCGTGGCTACATTCAGACTCCAGAAAATCCACTTGTTTCTCAAATCAGATCTTTAAAAAAACCTATCTGCAATTTCTTTTTCTTTTTTAAATCCATCTAAACTTAACGATAATGAGCATAACTGGAATCAATATATATGCCAGCCGGAAAGTAGACAAAAGTACATTGTGTCATATGGAGCTGATGATATATATTGACTGTCATATAATACCAATACATAACCAACCCTACAGATGCGAACATGCATATAAGGGAAATAAATCTGATTGAAATGTATCACATCTCAGGTAGAAGATATGGACAGTTCTGAGACGCCCGAGCCAGCTTCCTCCATGGTGGCATCTTTCCGGACTCCCTCCTGTGACCTGCTGTCCCACACAGTTGGCCGGTCAGAGGCTCTGCTGCCCGGAAGCCAAGAGCAAAGGGGAAGATTAAACCTGTCGGACCGCAAGCTATCCCTGCAGGAGCGCTCGCAAACTTCAACATCACCCTGCAGCTCTCCGGGACTCAACGGGCGTTATATTTACCCGTCATTACCCTACTCTCCGATCACATCGCCCCACTCCTCTCCACGCTTGCCCCGCCGACCCACTGTGGAGTCCCACAGCGTTTCCATCACAGACCTCCAGGTATGATCATGCCTTGTGGCTAAGAAGACAGTGGAGCCAATTTGAAATGCAAGCCAATTTGAAATGTGTCCCATCCTGGAGCCACAAATAATAACAAGAAATCCCAGGAAGTTAGCTAATATGAGTTTACAGCTGCTGTAATAATAATTATGAATATATAATTCATGGTCTCTGCGCCGGCCGACTAGTGTATTCCCTTAAGGACTACATCACATTAAGAGTTACACATGAATGAACAAACAAACCAGAGTCAGGCTTGTGCTCCTCTTGATTAATCTGTTAATTATTCAAATATCAGCATCGCTCTTGTCTGAAAGTAAGCCAGAACTACATGTGCATTTGTCTTAAAAGCAGCAGCACACTGATAAAGACAGAGCTTTGTGGATGCAAAGGTAAGGTCCAACTGTCTCAGTAGATGTAGATGGTAGTTATGATCCCTGTTACACATAATGTAGGTAGAATCGTGGCTGCAGTGGTTGTCCTATATTATTTTTACAGCCTTAAATACATTTTTGCTTTCACAGAATCGCATATTTTACACATGAAAAAAGGGAGCTTATTTTAAAATATCCTAATGGTGAAGACTTCCTTGTCAGGCGAATTTCATTGTAGGTTATTCCTCTGAATTAACATCTCTTTTTTGGACCAATAATCAAAAACATTACATTTAGAAATGTATTTTCTTATGAAGAGCTGGTTAGTCAGTGCGTCCCTATGTGTTATGAATCATTCAGGCTGGGTTCAGCTTGTTCTTAGCACTGTATGTATATCACTCATTGTTGAAAATTCACACTTTTCACTGGAGTGTAATACACCTGAACGAGACTACTTAGTCACTGAATTGTGTCTCTTTGTTTCTTGCTCACTAAACGTGCTCTGTTTAAGCTTTATGTAGAAGTAGAGATAGCAAGTAATAGTAAATAGCTGTTCTTTCAGAATAATTGCCAGCGCTGTTTGTTGTCTGTAGAGTGTGTGTGTGTGTGTGCAGTTGCGTCGACGTCCGTAATTCTGACACAGAGTGGAGAGATCGATAGGGAGACACGGTTTCTTATCTTGCTTGCTCTTCATGGTTGTAAATGCAACTTACTGTCTTAATTCCATTATCCACATAGTAGCAACACAGAAGGGGAACGACGGGGAAGCAAAGGGACAGTCAATGGGAGAGGGAGGTGCAAGCTGCAAACAGATTTTTTGCATGCATGAGTTTGGTTGAAAATAATAACGTAAAAAAATCAGTTTAAGGGGAATTTCATGGACCGGACTTCATATGGAATTATTAGGGGAAAGCAGCTTTTTGAATGCTCATGATGTATCTAACTGCTAAAATTGCTGATGTGATTTCATTTTCCGCCCCCTCTCTTTTCTCTTACCTCTCTCTCTCTCTCTCTCTCCCCTCAAGGACTGCGTTCAACTCAACCAGTACAAGCTGAAGGATGAGATTGGAAAGGTACCGTCACAGACAGCTCACTGATTGCTCCCTTTCACTGACTCTCCCATTTCCCTTCTCCCTTCCGCCTACTGCATGTCTGTCAAGTACCGCTGCACATAACCACGGACGTGCAGTAACAGCCTCCGCCACCCTCTCTCCCGGCTGTCCTCATTTTTCCCAAACTCCGTCCGGGCCACGGGAGAGTTAGAAGATGGGCAAGAGGCCGGTATAAATAGCGCTCTCTAAGGGTTGCGTGAGGCTTGGTGGATTCAGTTTGTGCACACTTTAGATTGTGGGTTTGGCGAGACAGAAAGTGCACGGTTGCGGTGAGTTTCATCATGAAGATGGAAATGTTAATGTGTGTGGTTTTGTGTTTAGAGGAGACAATTAGAGCCTTTCAGGACCGTTTGAGAGGTTCCTGTTATCAGATCATCTCTGGGACTGTAGGATGAGCCCTGGGCTGCCTCTCCAATCTGCTCCCCCAGCAGGAACTGATCCTGCTCCCACAACCTCCCTCTCCCTCTCGCTCTGTTTTTTGAGCATGACATTGTGCACACAGGCTACTAATTGGGCCTATTTTTTATCCTGAATTTCCCGTGTGTGGGCAGGGGGAGCTGGATGGCATAAACCAGATCCAGTTTCCTGAATTAGCCTGAAATCCAAAATGAAAGAAGCGAGGGAGCGATGATTTGAATTTCTCTGTTCTCACTTTGAAGCAGCTGGTACTCTGTCAGTGTACACTGTCAGCCCACACACTTCCCTCATGTGTGTGTGTGTGTGTGTAGGTTTGTGTTATTTGTTCCCATGTGTGTTTGTATTTATTGAGATTTCTTTGCACATAGTGTTATATGTTTTCTTTTCACATGAAAGAATGACAGCTGCTCAGTCTCACTTTATCGGCTTCTGTTTCTGCTTGACTTCTTCCCGGACCAGGGCTCCTACGGCGTTGTCAAGCTGGCTTACAATGAGGATGACAACACGTACTATGTGAGTTCAGCATGCGCACAAAAATACAGATGTGACTTCTGTTTTTCTCACTACTCTCTCATTCCTTTTCCCTTGTCAAACACACACACACACACGCAGGTAAAGCTCATAATAATCAAACCCTCATGTGACATTTACCGCTATGATTTCAAGTGCATCTGAAACGACATGTGAACATTTCTCCAGTTAATTGTGCCTCGCTGAGTGCTTTAATAACGCGCCCGCTTGAGATTTTCTGTTTGCTGTTCGTGATTATTGTTGCAGTTTCTCATTAAGCTGCATGATGTTGACAGGCAATGACACGGGGATTATTTTAATATTCCTCCCAAGTGACAAAGCCCACATGTCACAGTCGGTGATTATATCATTTACATAATTACTGAGGGCATTGAAAAAGTGTGTTTTTTCTCCAGAAATGGGGAAAATATCTACCAAACAATGTGGCTCGTCACACATTGCGTGCCTTGTTCAACACTGCCGTGATGGTTCAGCAAACATAAGACCAAATGCTTATGTTCTATGATAAAATACATTGTGTGGAGTAGATGATTTAAGGCATATTTTTTGTGTGTCTAAGCTTGTTTTTCCACTTCTCCAGTTTAATAACTTTTAAAAGCAAAAACTGTGAGAAATGCTGTTTTATTCAGTTGAATTATGGGTGTTACAGTCCTGTCACAGACCAAGCAGTTTGCCAGAAATATGATTGTTTACATATATATAAATATAATATACATTATTTATATAAGATAAAGAACGATGATGCAATCTATGTTACATGCAGGCTTGCATTTCAGTCATTTTGCACCTGGGTTGTCCTTTTGTGTATCTAGCTTTTATAATCCTGTGTGCTGATGACTGGAAGCAGTCGTAAGTGCACAAAGAATGTTCAAGGTGAGGAGAGACGTTTATATAAGCGGTGGGGTTTCATTTGTAAGTGTGTGAGTGGGTGCTCTGTCAGATACCTCGCTCTGCTGTGTCTCACTCTTCCTTTTTTTTGTCTACCTCTCTGTTCATCCTTTCCCTGGCCCACTTGGCTCTCCCACCCCGTCTGCCTCCCTCTCTCTCTCTCTCTCTCTCTCTCTCTCTCTTATCCTCCCCTCTGTCCAAATCCATCTCCTGTATCATCCTGTAGGCGATGAAGGTTTTGTCCAAGAAGAGGCTGATGAGGCAGGCAGGTTTCCCACGTAAGTCTGGAGCCAGGGACAGATGGTCCAAACAGCAGTCAGTCTCTTATAATGCTCCAGTGGTACATGAACACTGCATACCAATACGGAAACCCTGTCTTTCATCCTATCCTGCCCTTCTCCCATCTATCACTAATGCCCATCCACATTGTCCCTCTCTCCCCCGATAGGGAGACCTCCCCCTCGTGGAGCCAAAGCGGCCCCTGAAGGTGCCCCTCAGCCCAAAGGACCCCTGGAGCGGGTCTATCAGGAGATTGCCATCCTGAAAAAGCTGGACCATTCTAATGTGGTGAAACTGGTAGAGGTAGGTGCTGTTAAAACAGTTGGGGAGCTAATGCAGGTATTAGATTAAAGTGACTGAAAAAATCAGGCCGTGATATTTTAGTGACAAAAACAATAAGGCCTACTCACGCTTGACAGTCTTTCTATTGCGCCTCTTCTCTCTAAAGAGCTACAAAATCATATTGCCAACTGGCTAATGGAGCCATTTGGAAAGAACCCTTTGTTATTTTAAATTGCATTGGCACGTTTTTGCTCATTCTAACACATCTGTACAAAGAGGAAGCAAACATGAATTTGAAGAGTGGCAATGGCTGCCGTTTATCCAGCCTCCGATACAACAAAGCTGTGTGTGTGTGTGTGTGTGTGTGTGTGTGTGTGTGTGTGTGTGTGTGTATTTCTGCTGCATACAAAAGATGATCTATTGTCTGTGCGTGTTTACACTCATTTCCATTTCTCTGTGATTTGATGCCAGGTTTTGGATGACCCTAGCGAGGACCATCTGTACATGGGTATGTTGTGGCCAGAAAGGCCAGTCCCACACACACACACACACACACACACACACACACACACACCATACAGTCACGCAAAAGGCAAGCATTCAAGAAAGGTATTAGAAAACCCATCGTTTCTTTGTCTAGTTTGTTTGTGTCTTTGTAACTGAAAAGCTTTCATCACTAACCTCATCTGTATTTCTGTCACAGTGTTTGAGCTGGTCAAGCAAGGGTAAGCTAAGCCTCTTTTATGGTAATGATTGTGTCACTGGAATGAGCTCAATCTCATTAGTTATGATTGCTAATTGTGTGTGTGTGTGTGTGCGTGTGTTTATATATGCAGGGCTGTGATGGAGGTGCCGACGGAGAAACCTTTCAGTGAGGACCAGTCACGCTTTTACTTCCAAGATCTGCTCCGGGGAATTGAGTATTGTGAGTCTTCTAAACCTCCTTTTCTACACGCTGTCATATATATAGAATATATATATATTCTTCAGATGAGTACAAATATTTACATAACATTACATTTCATTTAATAGCCGCTTTTATCCAAAGCAACTTCCAATAATAATGCATTCAACCATGAGGGTACATACCCAGAAGAGCTATAATTAAGTACCTGCACTATTTTACAAATACAGATAATTACCTCCTCGAAATGAAACAACTTTGTTGCAGAATTAGCCGAATATGCAATAACATCCGATAATTAGGTGTTCTTCCCTATCATTATTTTCTTGTGTGTCCCCTATATAGATAAAGGTCTATTATATAGCGGCGTGTGAATATAGGAATTAGAATGATATAATTGTGGCATCAAGATGAAGTTCTTATGTAGGGGTAAGGAGAGGTAGCGCTCCATGGACACTGGAACTGTCAGAACCGTAATCTTGTCCTCATTATAAGTAGTTTTAACTGAACAAGCCTTGGTAGTTAGGTTGAAAAATAGATTTTGATGGCTGTAATTGCTGAAACATCTATCCAACTTCCTTCCGTCCTAACTCCATCTAGTGTCAGGTGTGTGATTTTTATTTTATCCCAGCAAGCCTCTGGTTTAATTACGTTTCCTACTTCGACAGTACATTACCAGAGGATCATCCACAGAGACGTCAAACCGTCTAACCTGCTGGTGGGAGAAGACGGACACATCAAGATAGCAGACTTCGGAGTCAGTAACCAGTTTGAGGGCGCCGACGCTCTCCTGACCAGCACGGTGGGAACACCTGCCTTCCTCGCCCCTGAAGCGCTCTCTGAGACCAGAAAGAACTTCTCTGGAAAGGTGAAGGAACAGTTTCCCCTCTGGTGATGATTTACATTAATGCTTTGCTTTGTTTTATGGTTATTAAATCTATATAAATACTATTTTTTCTTAGTATTCATCTAGAATTTACCATTCGAGTTCATATTTTTCTAGGAACTGGATATCGTTTGCTTGTACATTTGTGGATTTCAACCATCATACTCTGAAAGAACGATTTCTTCACATAAAAGTATGTTTGTTTGTTTTTTTATCATGTAGGCGTTGGATGTTTGGGCTATGGGAGTGACACTTTACTGCTTCGTCTTTGGAGTGGTGAGTCTGCACTAATATAGATAAATAGATCTGTTTGTTGTTTTGGAGTTTCTCCTGAATTAAAGTCTGCCCGTCTTTCCTTCATTCACAGTGTCCATTTATGGACGAGCGCATCCTGAGTCTTCATCAGAAAATCAAGACACAACCTGTGGAGTTACCTGAACGGTCAGTTCTGCTGCTACAATGTCAAAAAGCTATCACTCCCCCATGGCTGTTGTTTGTATATATGTAACTTTCTGTAACTGTCTCCACAGTGCCGACATCTCAGACGATCTCAAAGATTTGTTGCTGAAAATGCTGGACAAGAATCCAGAGACCAGAATATCAATCCCACGGATGAAGGTAAACACTTTTTACATTTGAGTGAAATGACGGGATATCATCTGCATATTGAGCTATCCTGATGATGGTGCCTCAATGACATGTGTTGTGGCGTAATTCTAATCTAATCTGACAAAAAAAATGTCTACTAATGTTGAAATGCTGTTTATTTAATTCTAAATACGACATTTGTGAAAGTCCATCAATAATGCATCTCTAGAGGCTCTGCATCTTTGGAATCTGAACGAAATACATGAAGAACACTTTTGTTCTCTTCATGTTGGCCCCCAGGTGCACCCGTGGGTGACGAGGCACGGTGCTGAGCCTCTTCCTCCGGAGGATGACAACTGTTGTATGCTGATTGAGGTGACCGAGGAGGAGGTGGAGAACTCTGTGAAACACATCCCCAGCCTGGCTACAGTGGTGAGTTTATGTACTTGTTCTTGTCTCAAAAAACATTCTCAGTCACCAAAACTGTCACATGTCACCTATTGAGACATAAATAATATAATAAGAATGAATACTTTTCAGGAGCAAATAAATTGCTTATTCTCTGTACGATTGGATTAATATGAGGGATATTTTTCAAGTACTTTTATAAAAAAAAAAATCTCTTCTTGTCTTCTGGTGATTGTTTTATACATCAATTTATGGTATAAATGTCTTAATATATGTTAAGGATAATATATTCAACTCAAACGATGTTAAATTAATTCATTTACAAACCATTGAACTTTAATAGAATGTGTTTCGGAAAAAATGTTTGGCACATAAAAAAAATGTCCCTCCTCGTCATCAGAGGTGGAAAACCAGACTAAAAGAAAAGACATCTGATCAGGCATAAATCACATACAAATGTTAACTTCAGCACCTCCAATGAAGAGCAGCTCAAAGCTGCTTCAACAAGCTTTCCAGAAACCCACGCATTAACTCAGAGACACAGGTCAGAGGAGCAAATTGGAGCGTGCTGTTCCATAGAAAAGCTGCATGCAAGCAATTCAGGGGAAAAAAAAGAAGCCTCGTCTAAAATGAAGCTTCAGATTATGGAAGTAAAAGCAAGTCTTATCATCAAATTGTGAAAAACTGCATTTGAATCACGAAACTGGCATTAAAAAACAGACAAACGCTCCATTGAGCTCTTCTATAGGATGATAGACTACAGTGTGTAGTGAAGTTGTGTCATCAGTTCTGGATCTGTGTATGATTGTCCTCGACCCTGTTTCAGATCCTGGTGAGAACCATGCTGAGGAAGCGCTCCTTCGGGAACCCTTTTGATTGGGGCCGTAAAGAGGACCGCTCCGGTTTGTGTGCTTCGGGGCAATCGCTCACGTAAGGGTTGTTTACAGACACACGACAGACTCGAAACTCTTGTCTCTCTTGGTTTTGAGGTAATATTATGAGTCAACACACCCGTGGCAGTGTGTGCTGTCCTCACACACCGCAGCCAGCTAATGTCTGTCGAGTAGTTTGTCAAGTATCCTGTTATTGTTTCCCATCTCCCTCCCCTGCCTTGCAGGAAAGGCAGAGCAGGCAATGTGAGGTACTGCTACATTCATTGTACCCAAAGAAGGTAAATAACTTTAGGAAAACTCATGCCTGCTGTTGTACTGTTTAAGTGCTCGACAGTTTAATTTAAGATCCCTGGCATGATGTAAGCAGCTGCATTTCTCATCATGGCTCTATCGGTCAAACGCTCTTGAGTTTGTAAACTAGCCTGTGCTAGTTTGGGGGTGTTTGGACAAGCCATCTTTGGGAATGCTGTAAGATGATTTATTGTATATTTCATGTGTGAGGGCTCTTTTTGTGAAGCATGTGGCTTTATGACAATTTTTAGCAATTTAAGTTGTTTTGCAGATTTGTCACGATTGCTTGCACACTAAAAGTGAATGCTGTGACAAAAACTGACAAAAGTGCAAACACGTTCTCTGCTTTGCAACACACTTTTAAAGAACGCTGTTTCTTATATCAGACACACGTATTCAAGAATCAAATCTCTTGCAGTTTTTGTGAAAACACTTCTTTTCAAAATGCAAAGATCTACCTGAAATTGGCAACATTCCCGTGCACGAATTAAAACCAATCTGTCCGAACCACTACGAATAGACCTCCATAACCTCATGTTGAATAAATAATTTACAATAATTATTTTTTTCAATGAGTTAACAGAAACATTGTGCTGATTACTGTCCTAATTCTACTTTTCTTTGTGGTTTCTGTTGGAAAAACTTTCAATGGTAAACAAAAGGCATTTGCACAATTTGTTAGTAAGGAGATGTTTCTCTTAGTGTTGTGTTTTATTTGGCTTGTGTGTCGATTTTTGACACAATGAGCCAAATTTTGCAACAATTGTGTAAGAAATCGTAAAAAAAATATTTCTAAGAACTATTATTGAAAGCACTCACACATTTTTTACAGGAAGGTCTCTAAAAAATCAGCTGATGAAGGCCGACGGTGAACGATCAATCGGTGCATTTCTCGTCCAAGCTAAATTTGACTTCTTTGTATGAACAAGGCCATGACATGTCACTAGAGATTATTATATTCTGAGCACCTGATCTATGGAATAAGGCACAATATTATAGGGATGGACAAAATACCCTGAGCCCCACCTGCTGTGATCCAGTTTTTTTAGTTGACACTGTCAGAGAGGCGTTGATATAACTTTGCAGTAACTCATGTTTCGCACTTTGTGGTGTTGATTTGTGTTATATTATACAATCTTAATGTGTAAAGCAATATAATAGTGCCACACTTAACCAAAAATGTCATCAGTGCCTGTCTGACACCATCAAAAAAGTAGCATTTTAAGTGGCATTCACTGATCAATACGATAAGTTATCCCTTTGCATGAAACATTCTTATCCTAAAGACCTGCTAACTAATAGTGCTTTGTGTCTCTCCGTGAGAAAAATGTGTAACTCCTGTAATAGAGCATCCCCCTTCCCCTATTTGTTTCCCCTTTTCTTTATTTACTTGGGTCTCCCCTTGTGTATGATATGTAAACCAACCCAACAGCGTTTCCTCAGAGCTGGCTGCCTCGCATTATGTAAGAGTGAAATGGTGCGTTTCAGTTGCTAAACATAGCTTAGTCTCGTTGCTCTCTCGGTTCAGTGGTATAGGACTGACGGCGGGCCCACGGCAGCGTTAGAACTCAACGCCGTGTCTCTTGCTGTGTTACTTAGGAAACAGGAGAGCGGTGATGGCATGAGGAGTATGGACCTGCCCTACGTGGGAGAGGACGAGGCTCTTTCCTGATGCGGAGGGGCTTCATTTCTGCATGCTGGTATCTGCCTGCCTGGAACCACACAGCACAACACCCCTTTACTCCACAGTTTTACACTGGCGGCCCACACCTGTGTACATTCCCCGGGAGGTGTGGCGGACACAGAAAAAAAAAGAGATATTAAGGATCTACGAGCAGCATGGATGTATTCCATCCTCTGCTCTTAAAAGGCTCCGTTTGTGGGGGACGTCCCACGGGAAGCGTCCTTCAGAGGATCCTCCTGAACCTCGAACCCGTCTTCGGCTCTTATTGCCCACTCTCCTCCTCTTATCCCGCATGCATTTATAGTCCCAGCATGCTTCTGTCTCAGGCTTCAACTGTACAGTTTCGTGTTATATTGTAGTCTAGCCACTCTTTGTGTTCCTCCTGGTCTTGACTTCAGGTATACAGGGCGATGGTGATGGTTTATGGGGAGGGCTGGTCGTCTTCGCCATCACCTCGACATTCTCTTTAGCAGGTTTCTTACCAACGATTGTCTGGTTCACTTCAGAGTAGCGGTGCCCAGTTTTGTAACATATTTTAGAGTGAAGAATCTGTACAGGTTTTCCCCAAATGAAAAAAGGGAGTGAAAAAATGTTTACTACATTGAATCCATGTGTTCATGTTCCCAATGCAAACACTCTATAAGCTATTTATAAACAGTTGCACGCTCATAGACACACGTGTTGACGCAGGTCTTATCACTGACTCTTTATAGGCTCCCATTTAATACAATCAATAGAAAGCTTTAAGAACTGGTGATGTAGTGCTTTGTGAACGTTTAAATGCATCTTTACTGCGTACAAGATGGCATAAAAAATGGCATTTTCCTCTTTTGCAAAGGTAGTGCTTTTAGTGAATCTTTGTTATAGTGAACATTGATATGATTTTAAGGTGTTTGCAGTATATTTTTAAATCTACCTGATGCATATGAGAAAAACAGAACGTGTTGGTGCAAAAATGATTCTGTTCGCAATCGTTTAATCTGCAAATCAGTAACTCTCCAATCCTACGGACAAACAAGGTTGTGTGTCGTAATACTGAGGAAGCTTCACAAGTTTCATCCACGTCATGTATTTGCTTCACTTCTTTTATGTGGACTGAAAAAAGAATTGAACGTCGAGTTAAAATTTGTGAATGTTCTCGTTTTATTTGTTTTGTATTGTGAGAATTGCTGATGTTATTTCAAAAGCGCACATTTTCAGGACACCAAAAACTTCAATTATGTCAAATTTTCTAAAGTAGCGTACAGGCAGTTAAAGAAAAAGAACCCTTTAAACCATTTGTTTTTCATTGAATTTTTGAGATGGAAGCATAGTGCCGCTGCAGATCTTTTTTTTTGTAAAATCTATGCATGACATGTCTGTAGAGGTGTTGAACTTAAAAAAAAAAAATGTCATCTTTGATCAGAGAGGCCACTCTACAGATATTCCAAATTCATTAAAAAGTATTTATGTATTAATGTGCTCACTTTAGATGACCCCAAAGCACTAAATTTGCATTTTCCTCTTGCTTTCCTTCCGTTGACCATTTGTTTGTGTAGTTTAGATGAAGGCATTTGATGTTTCTCCAACATAGAATATTGACACAATATTTATTACAACATTTAATGCTTCCACACACTGATAAAGGGATTTTTTTTAAAACGTCCCACTTGCATGTCACTCTGAAGTGTCTGTTTTCTAAGACTAGTACTATGCATATGATGTGTCTCTTTCTGTATGGTGCAGTGGTACGCAGTGGTACGCACTGGCACAACGTCACGTACAGTGGCTGGAGGATGAGGAGGGGGATATGTGGTCGACTGGTTTTATTTTATTTATTTATTCGCTTTGTGTTTTCCAGAAATGTGTTATTAAGTTGTACTCCTTACTGTGGAGTGCTGCAAATCGAGACACTCTGCCTTTAAATCTCCATAAAATGATTGTACTGTACTTCTAAATTCTGGAACTCAAATATAATAGCCGATTATCTTTTAATGCCCCTGATTTAGCCAGAGAATTGATTGCAGGAAGGCCTCAATTTGTGTTATACTGTGAAATGTTACCTCGTTTGCTTTTGAAACACTGATGAGAGATTTTACATTCTGGCATCCTGTAAGTCACTTTTATCTTGACGAAAACCAGATAGGAACTTTCCCCTTTTGCCCTCCAAAACCAACAACAATGAACTGTGGGATAGTTTGGGTCTGACTGCAGGGTGACAGTGCAAGCCACAAAAAAAACCTGTAAGATAAATATTTTATACATACAGTATTTAAACTTGTAGTCTTTTGCTCGTCCGTGTCAGAAGGGGCAAGCTAAGTGGTGAACCTTTTATTGCTCACATTGTTTTGCATTCTGCAGTGTAAATGTATTTCATTCAGAGGTTCGGGGTCTCTTTTCCCCTAAATGCATGCCAACATACTGAACACATAACTGTATCGTCATCGCATGAGAGGTCCTTGGCAACAAAACGGGACCTTTGAATTAATTATTCTATACATACTGTATCTTGTTCATCTTTGAATAAAATATTACTGCCTTTCTGGATGTTTGTGGTGGAAATGTTGTTAACAGTTACGGAAGTGCACCACTAGTGGGCGCTGCGGACCGTAACATCTTAAAGAGGAGACTAATATCACATGTTTATTTCTTATATATGACGACAGCGAATCTTCTACTCCAGTCTTATTCTTCCAACGTCTTTGAATGTAATGCATCTAAAAATCTACATCCTTAAGATTTCCTAGTTAATTTATATATATTAACATTATGTTTCTGTCTCATTATTTAGACAGTATTTTATGTGCAGTGCATTTTTTGAGTTTGCTTGTTTCTTAAATTTGTGTTCAAACAAGAGGAAACCTGCATTTAAATGCATAAATTAATACCTTAGTGACTGAAGTTGTAGTTCCTCCAAACGCCACTAGATGCTGAAGCAAACTGACTAATAAGAAATATGTGCACTAAAACAGAGTTTAACGTGTCAATCAAGGTCAGCCTTTAGCCAGATAGATATAGATATCTTCTCTTATGGTAGAAATTGTTTAAAACCCATGACTCATATACCAATAATGGAAATATGTAACTCCTATATTTTTCCATGACCATGTTTCTTAATTGATGGATACTCAGTGCTGATGTTTGCATGGAAGTTCATTATCGTGGCCTCTCAGCTGCCTGATATTCACATGCACTTTTTAGTTTTCAGCATGGAAAATATGTCAACATACAAGAATTTAAGCTTTAATCTCCACACTTCTTGGGGAAACAATGTGTGACACTGACCTCTTGTGCTAACTTCATAGAATTACTTGTTCATCTGTGTTGGAAATAGGAAATAAAATCCAGCTTTAGTGCAGGAGGTTTCAGGTTAAAGGTTCAGCCATAGTGCTAGTGAGTTTTATGCTTAGATGAATATTAAATAAACATTAAACACACAGATGTTACGCCAGGGACAACGTTATCATTGTGTGTGTGGCATCATTGGTAATTTTATCACATTGTAAGTGTGAACAGCTAAACAACAAAGATTGCAGTCATATACCTACAGCCATGAACATCAAAACATCAGCATAAAAAAAAATCTATAAGGCAGGTTGAAATTGCTCAAGTCTCCGGGGCTCAAACTCATCACAAATTAGGCTCACTGGCTGCAGAACAATGTAATTTTTGTTTTGTAAGACACAGTACAGATGCAGTTCAGGGGCCATTTGGGGTCTTGAACCATGCTGTTATGCCCCCGCTGGGGTCCACAGGGGAGCCTGAAATCCCACATCAGCAAATGAGAAGTGCTGATTGTGACAGAATCGGAGCCTTCACTCTTCATGCTCGGTTAATTGTTTACCTGCTGCAGGCTGCCAGAGGTAAGAAAAGAACAATAATGCACTCAAACCATACAACAAAAGGCTGCCTCAGCATTCTGCAAGCTGCACACTTAGACCTACTTCTGCAGGAGAGATGTTTCAGTTCAGTGGTGCTTATTTCTTCCATTAGCCCATGCTTTCCCCTGATTCACTACACTGTATAAGTGGTCTGCCCAATTAAAGCTGGTTGCATTCAACAAGAAAGAACGTTAACTTCAAAAACGCTGGAGTTGATGAAGAGCAAAAGAACCTTTCAATTAGTGGCAAAGCAACACAATGTACTTGCTGACAGTGCTGCACTTGGAAATATTAGAGGACAAAAGGAATTATACAACAAAAAGTGAAAAGAGCTCAAACGAGGCACTTGACATCAGCGGTGATTGCAGAAAGAATCCCAGTCTGAAGGTAGAAATGAACAATGTGAAGCACCAACTCTGAGTCATATCACAGAAGAACTATTAATTAACAAATGTCATTTAAACTTTTATTAGAGGGAAATTATCAAAGCAAAGCTCAGTCGATAACAGATGGGGAAATCTTGAGCTGTAATTGGAAAAGTAATCAAAATCTACTCCACTGGAATGTGTATACTTACTTTATCATGATAAACTGCAGCATGAGTGGGGGAAAGCCTCAGTTTTTGATTTGTGTGCAAAATAATCAACAAATACATGATCATGCAATATAGTAGTGCTATAAAGTAGTTTGAATGAGCTCCACCATAGAGATATATAGATTAAACATTAATGCACACAAATTATATCAAATTATGTACTATTTCACTGAAATGGGCCACGCCCTTTGTACTGTGATGTACTGACGAATCAAACGCAGCCCTCCTAATTAGGCGGCGGATTTAAACTTCCGCCCGGCTGCCCGCTGCTGTAACGTGACTTCCCGTTAACCGGACGCTGCTGGGAACACTGGTGCCACAGCTGTGTCATAGATAAACCAGTTGGCCTCCCAACACGGCCAGGCAGTGTACCGTTTGGACGTGTTTGTGTGGATTTCCCTTGTTGCTGCTGCAGCTTCCTCGTGTTTGGATCAGCTGGCGGCGCCTTCAAGGCCCGGTCGGAGTTTCCAGCTCTGCCGTGGGACGGCTTGAGAAGCCTGCCAAACGTCAGGAACCACACACCGCATCACTTCACCAAGCTAAGTGGGCTACTTGCTGCTGAAAATGTGTGATGAACTGGTTTGACATCTCTGCATTACTGCTCTTCATACTTCAATGTCTCTGAAGCTGCATTAACACACATTGCATTTCAAAAGAAGATGGTTGTCTGCTCTAAGCTGTGATTTTGTGTGATTTGAATGTGTTTGAGTGAATAATCATCTGCTGCTGCATGTAGATTGTTGTGTTCGGATGTTTCTGCACTAGTTTGTAGTCGTGGTCTTGCGTCTGTGCTGAGCTTGTTGTGTCAGACTGATGCAAATGATGTATTAGCTGAAAATTCATGAAATGTCCCAGTTTTTCCTCCTTCCACTCGTCAGGAAGCTCCAACCAGGAGTCCTGAAAGTGCCAGACGTGCTGTAATCTCTATTTTAGTGGTAGGCTGCATCTTGATGGAGAGGATGAGAATGAGAATAGCACTTCATTAAAATCACATTGTATTTAGTTCATGTCTGCACGATTTTGACTCGAAGGCAAACTTACTTACAGTACCATCTCATTTTATTTTTAGTGTCTTCATGTCTCGCCTGCACAGAGATGCTTTGAGCTTAATGCTAATAGGCATAATGACTTCCATACACAAGGTACATCCGAAGATGACATGTTTTTAATTTCCTAATTATTTGGCCATAAACTAAAGAGATGCAGATGCAAATACACATTGTATGACATAAAAACACATATCCCAGTGCCATATTCATCAGTGTTTACCCAGGCACAGCCTCTCCGTGCACTCTGCAGTTTGTAGCCTCGGGAGGTGCAATGCAGAGATGCTTTCTGACCTTGAAAGACTCCGGAGAGCAGATTAAGATAACCACGTCTTTGAGCGCTCCTCCTACTGTGGGATGCTCGCCTTCGTACGCATTTACATAAAGTTTTACTCTTGTCTCGTTCACACATTCATGCATTTTAACTTATTTCTCTGTAAAATAGTCTCGTACGGTTTGTGCCACATACAAGAGAAAGGTGAAAAGTCTGTAAAGTTTTTGCCGACGTGCACAGGGAAAGAAGTGGCCCTAAAGCCCTTCGACAATAAGGACTTTGCTGGACGGACTGCAGTTGAATATTAACAAACGGTCTGATGTTTGGACATCAAACTTGGTGCTAGTTCGAGTGGAGAAAAGAAAGCAAGGTGGGGGGGCATGAAAGGCCGGTGCATGGAGATTGGGGATGGAGGCATTTCTGGGACGGGGAGATAAGGTAACTTAAAACTACTTTCTGTGTCTCAGGACGGCCTTATCTGCATGTTTGCATACTAAGTTGCACCTTGAAATACACAATGTTTTTGTTCACACGTCTCCCTTTTGGTCTGCCTGTGCAACGACATGATTTCTGACCCTAAAGCTGAACTAAGAGTTTTTTATCCACACAGAAAGAAATCTGTGTTAAACCATCTCTTTACTCTCCTCATTTTTAACTAGCCTCTCCTCTTCTACTTGACCTGTACGCTGACCCCTGTACAGTTAAGTGGAATCCTTACCATGCATACATGCATGTCAGATTTTCTTGTAGCTCTGCTGTATCTACTGGGAGGAAGTTCTCTTCAGCGTGTTGTTTGGTTCAGATGGCTACAAGAAAAATGGCTTCACTGCTTTAATTTTGGGGATGGAGTCAGAACCTCATCACATATGTAAAAAAGAGTGGGGTTTAATGTGTGTTCTTTTGGATAACTGGGGAAGTGAAAGTAATTGAATCAAACTGCAGTACCTCAGTCTCCCATATCTTTAAACTTAAGTTTGATGCATGTTTTAATCAAACAAAAGGTCAGATTTGAGAGACTTTGCACCTTTTTTGTTTGTTTCCCAGTAAAATGAAATGAAAATGCAAATAATACAACACACACTGACAGAGTTGAGTAGACACATTTGCATCTTTAATTAGATTTCCGGTAATTTGTTTCGGTTTTGTGTTTTTTGTGTTTTTTTGCTGAAGAAGGAAACAAGAAAGCTCTCTCAAACTCCTGAGTCAGCGTGCTCTCACATCACGGTCAGTTCAGCCCAATAAATAAATAAAAAAGAAGATTAATTACCAGTCCTTTCTTCACAGACTGGATATGTGATGTTTTCTGTGGCGTAAGAAAAACACTTTTTTCTGAATTGACTGAATCCATGACATCAGTGCTTTGCTTTGAATTAACCAGCGTCCGAGTCCCCGATGTGAAAATAGACCAGGAAATAATACTCCATTAAACCTCCCAACCGTTGAGGCAACATCTTTGAGATTTTGGCAGCTTAATGCTTCTGCTGGACTTAATATGGCTCGATGATATGACGGGTTGTCTACGTGTTGGATTTAAAATCTGGGGTGAAAACATGTACGGTGTGACTCAAGCGGAGAGAGCACTTGTCTGTGCCAGACAAACTGAAGGCCAGCACTGCAATGTCAGAGAGAGGGCAGAAAGCAAATAAAAGCCAGAGTAGCTGCTATTAGAGCGATAGAGAGCACTCCAGTGATACCGGTTGACTCTGAAACCTGCACACAACGCTCCAAATATTAACACATCCACACAAATAGTGACAAATGGAAGAGTATTTACCGTACGCAGGTGAAGAGTGTCTGTTTGGATACGTGGTTTGCTAGGCTGGAACCTCTGAGATCTATTTATTTTAGTTCTTCCTTCTACACTTTTCTGCCAATCGATGTGAACACTCAATGACTGGTTTAAAACCACCCTCAGCAGCACGATTCACTGACATTCAGGGGCCCTTGTCTCTGTGGGGACGCGGCTGTGATTGGCTGAGCAGCGAGCCGTGGCGTGACTTAGCAAAGTCTCCTTGGACTGGTGCCACGTTTGTAAAATTTCAACTCGCATATCAGCGTTTTGAAAAGTACGGACTCATAAAAACTGCGATTGCATTCTTTATTTCCGAGGGTGATGCTTTAATGCAATTCTGCCTTCATCAGAGCCTTTTTGTGGAAACATCCACCGTGAGTGACGATGCATCTTCGTGTCTGTCCGTGGTTGACTCCGCATTCTGGCCGCATGCTGAAGGACCTCTCGAGGTTGCCGTGGCTCACACTTTCTCAAACCAGCTTTAATCGCCTGTTTTATATCGCCATTGACTTCCTGCTGCCTCCTCACTCTGGTTGGTAGTGGCCTCTAGCGATAACACAGCTAAATGCATCACTGATCCCGACCCACACAGACACAGTAGGGGGGGGGGGACACAGTTTACTCACTTTTATGCTTTTGGACGGTGTCTTTGGCTAACAGAACTACCAGCACACACATTGCTGTACATCGCTGCCACTCAGCTCATGCGTTTCATACAACAACTACAAGCTGATTGTTTGCAGACCTCGCTGCTTGTTTTTCAGTGTGAATGAGGTGTGTTTCACGAAGCCCATTTGTGGGTTATTTTTCATTGACGGAGATCTGCACTCTACTGCAGGCACCTTTTCTAATTCAGTCCTGCAGAACCCAGCACTTCCTACACTTCCTAACTCGATAGTATGCTCGGTAAAGGTCCCAAGCCAAGACTGACATAACCCTGATGACATCACCAGAGAGAGAGCGAGAGAGCACCCTTGTTTCAGAGTGCCGTCCAGCACTAGGCTCAGCGCTGGTCTCCACATTTGACCGTCCTTAATCTACGTGAGACGGCTGAGGTCACTCAGGTGGCGCGACGGTCTCGGACCCAGACACGCACTCAGCGCATATTTCTGGCCTTTTTAACTAGCTGGCAGGGCCGGCAGATGGCTGTTAACAGCTTAACTCCTTGGCAGATCTGTTTAGTTCAGAGGACCCGGGTCCTCAGACTGGAGCGCAGCCCAGCGAAGTGAGAGGTGGCGGAAGCTCGCTTTGGCTGCCATTAAGAGAAGCCAAGAGTGTTTGGCAGATAGCGTGAGCAGCTGGCGGCGTTGACAGGGGCCGACTAAGTGGCCTGAACCTTCTGCAGAAGAGCAGAAGGGCTCAATAGGGCAACTCCTACACTACGGTGGCAGAAAGCACTTGGATGGCTGTTACATCCCTCTTGACATCATGAATCATGCTAGACTGTCTTCATGTGTGTGTGTGTGTGTGTGTGTGGCAGAGAGAGAGAGAAGGGGGGTGATGAAGGTGATGAACAATTATTTTTGCTTTTAACAGAGGAGCAGAAAGATAATACACACAACACATCGGCATGTTTTCTTTTTTCTTTTTTTTTGACATGGAAAACACATCCAAACACACTCGCACGTAAAGTTAGCACTTTTTCTTTCTTTTTCTTTTCTTTTCTTTTCTTTTTTTTACCAAAAGATGAAGCTCAATTCCTCAAACCAAAGATACATTTCTAGAGAGATAATACATTCATTCCAAGCGATGGCGATGAAGATTACAATATCTTGATAGAATAGACAAACAGATTAATTACTTCATGGCTAAAACCTGAGTTATTCCAAAGGATTTCCATATGAAACTGCACAACAATGCACATCAAAAAGAAATGATGCATCATTATTCTCATATAGAGTATTATTTGCATGACTAAAGCTATGCTAATATATTCATGTTAATATATACACACACATAGACGTATGGATTATTTCTGTATGTATATTTATGTCTCTGGGGTCTGAGATCATCTGAGTGGTCCAGTCAAAAACACAGAACCACATTATGGTAGAATGGGTTTCAGCGATTTTCCTGAAGCACATCAGCCTCAAAAAATATGTCTTTGCAACAGTGGTGTGACCAAAGTGATATATTTTTTTTAACAGTTGAATTTTTGATCCTCCTTTTGCTTTCTAACTCAAGAGGCAAAGGGAGTTGGTGACGAAGACGTGGACAGTCCGGTTGTCTCTGCTTTTTCCTCATTTTGTTTTTTTTTTATATGCATTTTTTGGCCCTTTTTGTTGGTCGATGATCCTTACTCTGAAAATGAGGAGGAGCAGAGGCACGGCGTCATTTAGTGTGACTTCAGCCTCCTTGTCCCGTCTGTCCTTCTGCCACCTCTCCCAGTCCTCCCGGGGATGAAAGCAGGTGTGACCGTTTATATTGAGTTGACTGGTCAAGCACTACAGTTGAGCAATGTTCAGTCCTTGGATCAGTTTTTAACAGGTTCCTCGTGGCTCCGCTGCACCCATCATCTGCGTGTCTTCGTCACAAAAATTCCTCATAATCCAAGAGTTTGGAGTGCTGCCGCGTCTTCCAAAGCCGGTAGAGGCGGAAGTCGAAGTACATCTCAATCATCTCTTTGCCTTGTTAGGTAAATGAGACAGGAAACGTTTGAATCACCCATGAAGGACGCAGAATAAACACAATATAGCAAGAACACGATTTCAACTATAATCTTAAAATGTGAGTGCTTGAACATAACCATAAAAATCATCATGCTTCTGTTTCTGTGGATGTTGTATTGCATTAGCTGAATGAATTATTTGCAAATACAGTACATTGAATATCAACGTTTTGCAGTTTTCCAGACATACTTTAAGAGCACTTCACAAAAAAACATATTTTCGATGAGTTTTATAGACATAATTTGTAGAAGATAGGGTTGCTTTGTATCATGTATGGGACAAAAGTTTAGTGTGGTTTGATGTCATTGGGGGTGCGGAGGTTTGGACCTCTAATGGGCACCAAGAATACAGGAGGGTTCCTGTGGGGAAACTCTTAATGAAAATAAAGGGTTTAAGAAGAGGATATCTGTGTGTAATGGACAACGGTTATTGTTGTTCCTGGAACTGATAGCAGGCTTTTGTAATACTGACTTGTGAGCACTATACGTTACTTGCTCCTGCAGCTAGCGAGGAGAAGAGCAAAAAATAAAATGACTGCTTTCTTCTATGTGGTGGGTGACACGCTGTTAAAATGGAATATTTTTTTTTGAAAAAGGGGAACAGCTGTTTGAGCAAATTTCCAGATGTGGATGCAATCGGCAAGTGTTTGCCAGCATCATCATTCATACTTGCACGTGTGTGCATCACCGTGCACGCGTGTGATCAGCATGCTTGTGGTGTGTTTCCCCGTACTCACCTTGTGCCGACAGCTCCAGCGGTGACTCAAACTCGACAGAATAAGGCCTCATCAGATTCTTCAGTTTCTGGAACAGCTGTTGGGCCGAGATAAGAAAGCAATCACCAATTAATCCTACTGCATTCGGTCGCAGCGGGGGAGCCTTCATCTTCAGACACAACACACACAAGACCGCCGAAGGGACGTATGCACATTCTTCCTGAGCAGGAAGTGGAAGGAGTGTGTTCATTTTTTCCTTGTCTTTATATAACCTCCCTGCCTTTCCATAAAACGGCAGCAGAGCTTGTAAAAGGTTTAGAGCTGGACTCCAGTCCTTGTCATATTAATAGTGAAGAGTCCCATGTTCAGGAAATTAAAAAAAAGAAGATTAAAATCACAGTGAATGTATCTCCGGGGATTTGAGATGCCTGCTGATAGCCTGCATTAGCAGTCCTGCAAACGTTTTCTCGTACCACAGTATGAAATTTGACGTTGATTAGTTGCTCTGAAAATGAATGGATGACACACAAAGTCATTCATCAACCAGGAGTGAAGCAAATCTGTGAAGCATAAGGTTCCAGATTCTCAAAGGAAGATTTTTCTCAGTGTCATGGATCACATCTCTCATCTTTGTCTCCCATTCTTCTTCAGCAGTTCTGCTCCTCATCGAATTGAACATCCAGTGGTGTTTATTACAACTCCAGCCATATATGCTGGCTAACGTTAAACACTGCTGTGTCATCAGCGAAAAGGAAAACAATTATGGATTGATTAATAGTAAAAATAATTATGAATTGCAGCCCTAATTACATAATGACTGTTTTTTTTTTTCAGTCATCTCTTCTGCTTTTTCTCACTGGGGATTGAAGCTCATTGATTCCTGTCTAATTTAGTCATGAGGGATCCCGCTTACCCCCCCTGAGAAAATCAAAGCCCAAATGCTGCTTTTGTTTTTCACTTCATGATGTCGAAACGGAGGTGGAGAGAAGAAAAAGACGCTTTAATTCCTTGTGTTTGCGGGTCCTTTTGAGGAAGATAAAAGACGATGGCTCTCCGCCAGATGTGGAGGAGAGGTGGGGAGACGCAGGCAGCGTAGATCGTCTGCAGTGCAAACAGAGCTGGAGGCAAATGACAAACCTTAAATAATGTGTTGTAAGCCGAGTAGTTTCCTTTTTGTCCCGCATGGCTGCGCATTTCACATGAGTTATTACTGATGTTTCAGTAATCACAGAGCAAAAATACAGCACATTTGGAGTTCTATTACATTCATATCACTAGAACAACCCCAGAAAATAGTGGAGAATTATCATTAGAAAATCAGCTTTTATTGTGCTTAACATGCGAGACCCTAATGATATTTGCCGTGGTCTTATTAATCATTAGCTAACCATTGTGTTTTTACTTTGCAACAGAGAGCGGAGTGGTGGTTTTAATATTCCTCCCTGTTGAAATCCTCCCACTCTGTCATGGCTGCGCATCAATATTGATACATTTTAATGGACTACTTATTACAGATCAAGATTTAAGTTCCCTGCACATTATCATTATCATATGCAGCACGAGTGAGAGTGAGTGTGAATGTTAAACTGCTGTATTTGACTTGAGACACTTATATATGGTTTATATATGGTTATACATGGTTTTCTTTCAAATCTGCAGTCGGGAAGCTTTAGCTCAAAGTGTGCTTTGGTAACATCCCAGCTATTATTAATTAAAATCCTGTCACTGTTGTGTGTTTACAAGGTTTACGTTGAACACTGTCTGTCTGAACTGGGACCCAAGCTGACTCGGCCAACAGATGCATGCTGGGAGCGATGTGTTCTGGTGATGATATACTGTCTCTTGCTGGAGGTTATATGACTGTGGGTTTAGCCAGGCCCATCAGCATTGGTGGGGGAGACTGTTGTTTCAGGTACCAGTGAGTACCATGAAATAGGTTCCAGAAAGTCCACTTGGTAGATTTGAAGGCTGATTAGACAGCAAAACACATCACAGCGTTTTTTTAAATCTACCACGAGTCAGGATTTTAGAACTCTTGGAAAGTTATCAAAGTAGCATCTGACTGTCGCACCTTGTTGCATTGTGTTGGTTCAACTAACTCAGCCTCAGTTCTAATTAAGGAAACGCTACAGCAACAGTGTGCTTCCAACTTCGTGGCAGCATTTTGAGGAGTGCCCTTTCCCGTTTTAACATGTAAAGTGCCACAGTTGTACAAAGCCAGGTCCATAAAGAAGTAGTTCTCCCAGTTTTGTGTGAGAAACCCCAACAGCCAGGTTCCAAAATCTTGTGGAAAGCCTTTCTAGAAGAGTGGAAGTTGTTATAGCTGTATATAATACACTGCAAGTGTCTACATACTTTTGGCCATGCATTGTGCTTCCCAATGGAGAATAGATTTGCAAAAAAAAAAAAGTAAGTCACAGCTGGTAGAAAATATCACTTCGGGACTAAGCCCTGAAAAAAAGAGACAGAAACATCAATTTTGCTGTTTTGGATTTAAGCCTCGTCGATGCAGATGCATGTGTCTGAAACCGTCTGCAGGGTTGGAGATATCACTGATGTGCAGTCTATTCTGCAGACTGTCCATCGACCCTGGAGAGATCCACTTTATATAACAAAGCTTTTTGGCAGACATGACTGGAACAGGCAGTTAGGTCAGACAAACACCCCTGGCTGTGTTGTGCATGGGTGTGTGTGTCTGCCAGCTTGTTTGCGCGTGTTGTGATTTATTTTGTTTCCGAATGTGTGGTTATGTGTGTTTTTCTACGTTCAGGCTCATCATCAATCAGCACGTGTACTCTTCATCTATATCCAGTAACATCACACGGAGCGAGATGATAGTCACACATGTGTAGGAAGAGAGAGGGAGAAACTGAGACAGCCAGGAGGATAACATGGGGATGATCAGACTAGCAGACACAGTGGAAGTAAATCTGAAAGCAGAGGGCAGCAAACAGGGAACTCAGCAGGGAGGACAGAGAGGCAGCATGAGGAAGCGTTCCCTTAAATGATAAGAGACCGGGAGCAAAGTGACTATACACCTCGGACGTCTTCATTTATTCAATCAGTTTGTGGCACACATAACTCTTAAGTTTAGAGCGATGACTCAACAGAGAGCTCGTTATGAATGAATTTGAATTCTACTCTCGTGTGACGGCCGGCGACGGTCCCACCAGCGTAGGAAGTGATTCATAGTTCTGCAGCACATTTCACCGTATCTGTTGTACATTATCTGCCTGTATACTCCACAGCGACTGTGTTTACATTATTAATTCAATTTTGGGATATATTTGGGAAAACCTGCGATTTCTGTCGTGCTATTTTGATGGCCAAAATATATGCTTATGGTTCATTCATGCACTGATAAAAGGACCTTTAATATGCCTTTCTTTAACATCCATGGTAAAAACACAAGTCTCCATGTACAGCAGTATCTCCATAGACGTGCTATGTGGTTAAATGTTTGAGGAGTGCTGTGTCATAATCTGGACACTGGAGCAAACCAGTCCCTAATCCGGATAAAATCTTATGTCTAGCGAAATACCAAGCGTTGGCCTCTTTCCTGCTGATTTAATATGCACATTTTAATATGCACCCTGGCTGGAAACTTTAGTGAAAGCCTGATGTTTTGAGTTGTTTGTGTGCGTCTGTTTGCATCAGTGTCTGCATACCTTCTCTCCGTTGGGGTTGCCCAGGACGTAGCATCCCATTATGTGGATGAGGTTGGGTTCTGGGTTGACTTTACTCATGAAGCGACTAAGCCTCCTCCAGAACCTGAATAAAGACAAAGGCTACAGTTACATGGGCCCTTCATGAAATGAAGTACATAAAAAGGGAGCTCTCTTTTACACAGAAGCGACTGTTTTAACAGAATGTACTGATGGAACACAAGATAAGCTTTATGTTTTACATCTTTTAAAACAAGTATGCATCGCCTATTCAAAGAAGGTCACCCTGGGTGAGATGCATCACTCCAAAAAGTAGCAGATCGTGCTCATAAATGATGGCGTTGAATCATCACAGTGGCACATCTTTGATTTAATTCAAGTCGGAGAGCACTCACAGAAATGGTATTCATATTCTGCAAGCAGCGTAAAAAAAAGAGCATTTACATGACAAATCTGTCTCCGAATCGTCAATCCTTTGAATGGAAATGAAATGAAGATTTCTTTGGGAATGAGCCCGTTTCTTTTGGTCAGGATTTTTTTTTAACAAAAGGATTTTAATTTGACTGAACCCCTTCGTCTGATTATTTGCGGAATAAAAAGCCCAGACGAAAGTGCAGCAAAGGTATCTCAGTGATAAAAGATGTCCCTAATACTTCTCTTTTCACAGCCAGCTAATGGCTCTCAGTCATGTATTGTAAAGTATCATCACACGTCACATGCCATGTGAATTGTCATAATACAGAGATGGACACTTACTGGCTCATGTCCTCCTCCTTTTCCACCTTAGCAAAAGTGGCCACTTTATTCTTCAGTAAATACAGGTGACCGGGGCCTCCCTAAGAGACACACAAGGATACAACATGAGTATCACATCTGCTGATTGGCTCTTCTTAATGAATATCTTGAGAGATTAGATCCCAAATGAAGATACTTAACAGCTTAGAGAGATATGCAGCAAACACATAACCCCATTTTTATAGGAAATACACTGTATATATTCCGTCTGCCTGTTCCTCACCTGACAAAAGATGAGCATCCTCCAGAACTTGCTTCCTCTCCTGTAAGCTGTCAGCTTCTTCTCTATCTCCTCTGTGGGGGACGGAACAAGGGTTGGATTGATGTGAGTGACAGGGGCCGAGGACGTGGTTAGAGTGGGAGAAATGTGAAACGGTGAGCACAAAGGGATCCTCTGGGGGGGTGAGTTCAAGTGCAGGTGTAATAATAGACAGCAGAGACACTAGCGGAAGATGTAGTTTCAACGTGATTCAGCAGCGTGCGCTTGGAAATTTAGCGGCGGAAATAAAACGGGTCAATGAAAGAGGGTCAAATGGAAACCTGAAATCGATACGTGTGAATCATTCATTGACTCTTTTTCGCAAACGCTTTGTTCAATGCAGTGCTTGTTATTATCTTGAGACGCTCCGGGGGCTGTTTGCTGTCATTGCTTCTCTTTTGAGCAACGTAGAAACCACATTAAAGTAATTTTGCAGTATTGTAAGTAAATTAAAAGAGCGATTGAGTCACATCTAAGCTATCTTGTGAGAGGTTTGATTACAGGTAGTGTCTAGCCTGTAGCTATTTTTCTGACCTTTAACTCCCACAGTCTGAATCAGAGTTCAGACTCCACTCCTCAGGCTATCTGCTGCAGTCCAGGCTCAAGGCTAAAGGGGGGGCTTCTCTAGACAGGTTGTTCCTATTTTTAAGGCAACGTTTCTTAGTTGGACTCGTCACTTTCATATTTTATTATTTTTTTCTTCTGTTTTTATAGGTGAAGTGAATGGAGTATTTTGTTTACTGTATTTTTTTTGATTATATTTGTATTGTAATATCTAATTATCAAACAGGTGAAAAGTGCAGATATTAACATTAACAGGAATATTTACTCACCTAAAATATCATCAAAAGTTGCATGCTCATGGTCCTAAGGGAAAAAAGACATTCACATAAAACATAATGAATTGTAAAAGGCTTCAATTTATTAATACAATCTGCCTTCATCATAGAACATCCTTTAAAGGAACCACTTGTATGCTTAAAAGGATTTGAATCCACACGTGTCAATCGATGTTTGCCTTTGAGTGTTGGACTCACATAGAGGATGGGGATGATGGAGGGGTCATCCCTGCGAATTATAGTGGGAACATACTCTGCCTTTGGGACCTTAGAAGAGATCAGCTGAGGGAGGAACAGACGGAGAGGAATGATGGATGTGAGGGAAGCAAAGAGAAAATGGAGCAAGGTGGGGGGGGAAAGGCAGAGAACGGCAGCGTTTCAGAGAAATAAGAGGGAAGGGGGAAAGAGCAAACTCTCATCACACTCTCATGCCTGCAGGGGATGAACAGCTCTATATAATATTCACAGCGAGACAGAGAATACATTACACATTTAAGATGCAGCATCTGCATATGACTGTACCTTCCTGAGATTAGGCTCATTTTACCCTAGATCTGCCAAAGGTGTGTAATCCGAAAGTAACCGTTTCCTAAAACAACCATTTCTGTTCTGCACCATTTATAAGGGATCCTTTTTAGAGCCTACATTCTTAAAGGGGCGGTCATTATTTAAATTAAAGTTCACTCATCATCTGTGGCGATGGATGGAACTAACGTCTGCAAACCCCAGCTCAGGTTTGGAGACTACGTATTTTAGCAGCAATGGGGGGTACTGAGTTTTAAACACAAGAGCGTTTACAGGCAGGGTGGGTCTAAGGAAAGATGCTGAGTTGTATCGATGACAATGTAGGAAACAGCGGGGGCTGGATAGATTCAAAGTTAGGGATTATCTGCCTCAACTCCTTTGTTTTATTTAAATTCTAATATTAAATTGGTGAACAATAGAGATCTCTTACCATGATTTTGGGAGGTACAAAGTCGTCTCCTTCACAGGCCAGCCTCTCCAGCTCTCTCTCCTCCTCCCAGTCTATGTTGTCATCGAGCCCTCCTTCGTCCAAGGTCCCACAGGATGTCTGCAGGTCTCCACCTAGAAGAGACACGCCGGTGAGCAGAGAGGCTTGAGATAAAAGGGTGTGGGCAGCCGTGATGGATGGGAGGCAAGAAAAAATGGCGAGAGAAAATCTCGGAGCGAAGGATGTGTCCAGGGGAGTGGAGAGATGTGAGTGTGGAGGAGAGGAAACAGGATGGAGTTGTTAATGACGGTGGTGAGAAAAAATGACAGATGGAACGGCGATAAGAGAGACAGCTGGCAGAAGGAGAAGACGTGACAGATCATGAGTGTGGCAACACGAGTTGTGGCAGCAGCTTAACCAGAGTGCTCCATGATGTGTCATCATAATGTATATTCTATATTTTAATTTAATATGCTATAAAAAGTTTGACTAATAGTACGGACCAGTTACAACAAACTCCAATATGCTCGTTTCGTTAGCAGAATTAGGAAAAATAATGATTAAAATTAGTTTATTTCGGGTAAACCCCTTGAGATGTATCATCTCGTTTTCAAGGGGGTCCGAACATATAAGACAATCACTACATAATAACAGAGGAATGACAGAAAAAACTAAAAAATAATAATACATTCGAGCAAACAAAACAGAACAAAAAAAAAGGACAATATCAAAGAACTCATTAGAATAACACTGTAATATTAGTAATCTCATGGTTTGAGAAGAAACATTATTCTGTTTGAAATATTTTTAACTGATGATGCAGCAGAATTGCTAATTAGCATATTAGCTAGCATTCAAGTCAACTCAATGTTGTATAACCTTGGAATATGTATGAGCTGTGCAGGACTTGATTCCGGTCTCAAGACCAACGTTTTGGAGTTTTGCACTCGTCCTGGTCTCTGGCTCGTGGATAAATGGTTAACTGGTTCATGGGTTTGCATTTAGTCGTACAGAACGTTGCCTTACTCTACTTATGATGCATGAAAAAAAAAAAGCCCTCCTCTTTTTTACCAGTAGAAACCTGTAATATAGCATTTAAACACACCATTGCCTGTTGTTATGGTCTTGAACCCTGTTGACTCTGGACTGGTCTTGATTGTGTATCGTCTGCCTTTGGACTACCAAAACCATGTCCCGTTGTATACAGATTCATATGCATATATCTGTAGAGATGAGTTAATATTTGTCTGTTTTCTTGACAAACATAGCAAGAGACTGTCAGTATGTCTGTGATGCAGTTTTTACTTTACTTTTTATGTTTTTGGTGCCTGTTTGAATCATTGTTGGTGTCAGTGCTTTCATAGAAAAGTGTTATGTTGCTGATAACTGATATTTCTATTTGAGTGCTGATACATTTTATTGCAATGTTGCAATGTTGTTTAATTACAATGTGAGGTGAAGACATCTATGATTAATGTATGTATGCTTTTATTTGTTTTCTACCAATCTGTTGTAGTTGAAGAAGCTTAATATTATTATTGGCAAATATGTCATTATAGGATTTTTTTTTAAAACAACTGAAATATCTGTAGGTGTCAGCCTCAAAAAGCCATTTTCAGTCACATTGTAGTTCAATGATATCATCACTCTGTGAAGCAGAGAAAACCCGTAGGTGCCCAGGGTGAAATAGCAGTTTGAAAATAGAGGGTAAAGACGGAAAGAGAGTTTATGAAAAAGGAGGAAATGATGAGCAAGATTGAGGATTAATGTCACTCCTCCGAAGAACAATACCTTTCCCTCAGGAAAGAGGACGAACGAGGCATCAGCCACACCATTTATCTCTCATCACACTGTGAAACACTGAAGATGGAGGTGGAGAAAAAACACAAACCCACAGATAAACGCAGACCAACGGCACATGCAGACAGTGTGTGCTGTATTGACGAGCCTTTTAGAAAACACTCAGACACGCGCTCCTCGCCTTAACCTTTGTACCAGCTGACACACTCGGACTGAGACACACACACACACTCCATTTTGGAAGACATACTCACAGAGAGAGAGCGTCACAAAGTTGGAGAAAGAGCCACGGTCATAGGAGACAGATGGAGGGTCAGAGTCAACAGCAGAGACGGTCAGTTTGTACATGTGATGGTGTGTTTCGTGTGTTAGAAGTTCTTGATCTGCTAAAACCAGGAACTGTAAAACTGTTACGACACCACAGATCTACAGGACGTCATGCTGTCATATCGCAAGTCTTACACTCTAACTTTCAAGTCACTGAATCCCCATTGGAAACGCATGCAAGTCATATGAGGACGCCTTCAGTTGGCCATTTCTCAAAGAGGTTAAATTAGCAATATCATAATTGAAAAACATTTAATTACGCATTAAAAACGTACTGCTTTCAACTGTATCCGCGTATAAATATGAAAAGTAATAACTCATCATGAGAACGAGTTTGACTTTGCTGTCTGCGTGCAAAACTCTTGATTTTTATTTTATTTTAAAACACTTAAATAAAGTGCAAGTACCTCAGATTTGTACTTACAAGTGCACTTTGCATTCTCTTTGACTGGTTGACCTTCATTTAGGTGCTACAGATGATTTGGCCTCATTTAAGCGGTACTGTAAGTCGGCTCATTTATCAAAGTGCTGATTGCCAGGGCTTTTTTTTTTTTTGAGCTGCCAAATACCACTAAGTGGCTTTCAACCGCGTACGAGCCACCTGTGTATGGAAATGAATTAATGCCAAAAGTACTGAGTGAGCACAAAGCAAATTTAAGCTGTAATCAATCTACCAGTCAAGATGTGAGGGCGCAAAGGGTCAGACGCGTTATTTATACCTGCACACCTAGTACACTGTTCAAAAATATGTTCTCACACGTCTTACTGGTGCTGTTTTTCTTAATCTAGATTCGTAGAGCAAGAGGACACATCTTTGAAAGGCCGTTATTGTCATATTTAACTTACCTTTTTTTATGTTAAGTGGTTTTATTTAAAAGGTGAGGTCTTGGAGGTCCAGTTTTTTAATTGCACCATTTTCATCCGTGCACTGCAATAGTTAGAAACTGTGTGTGTCAGCGTGTGTGTATATATATATATGTGTGTGTGTGTGTGTGTGTGTGTGTGTGTGTGTGTGTGTGTGTGTGTGTGTGTGTGTGTGTGTGTGTGTGTGTGTGTGTGTGTGTGTGTGTGTGTGGGGATGCATGTGCGTGAGTCAGCGTGAACTCACTGTCTCTGGGTTCATGAGGAGAGTCAGTCTTGACAGGGGTCGGGTCACTCCAGGAACGGCTGAAACTCTTCGATCTACGCTCAGCGAATGCTAGTGCAGGCGGGGAGAGATAGTCACACACGTGCATGCCCCCACCCCCCCAACACACACACACATACATACACACACACACACACTTACAAGCCCGCAGGCTGGCTGTTCCCTCTACACACTTCCCACCGAATAACACACACAAGTGAAAAGCCGGATGCAGCTCACAAGTATAGTGTACATATGATGCCATCCCTCCTCCTGCACAAACGCACAAACAAATGCCTGCTTTTACAAACAAACGTCCACAAACTGTATGCGACAAAAGTCATATCATTATCAAGGATCCTGCTGCTCCTCATCAGACCGTCCCGTTTCACACTGAGTGCCGGTAAAATGTCGCCAAAAAAAAAAAAAAGTTTTCTTCTTCAACTTGTTCTTTTCAAGTAGAAATATTTTCAAGGTCAACTTTTTAGTGTTCTTTTTTGTGATGTAGACATTACACGGCTAGGAAATCACAAATACTCTGTGATCTTGACTAGAGATTTGAGAGATTGAATTTATGGCTTGTTGTTTTATAGCATTTTTTTATTCAGACAAGACTGCAGCATTGGGACTATATTCTGTGACAATGAATTTCCCCCCCACCCAAAGCTGTGCAGAGATGTGAGAAGAACTTGTCCGGAGGAGATATTGTCTCCAGGAGAATTGCTCCTCGCATCAGGGAAAGTCTGAGATGTGGAACAACTTTTCGACATTACAGCAAGAAGATTTGGAGTTTTAGTAAATGTCTACAGTCCAAGAAACTGCTATGGAATAAGAGTTAGTGAGTTGCAATGATGGCCCCTGTGGCTTTTTAATTGGGTCCAGGCTTGTCTACTAAAACAAATGACCTGTCATAATTCTACCACCACTTTAATCTCCATTCTGACCTTACAGTATTGGACTAGAAACATCTCGTTTGCAATTATTCATTAAGTTTTGACATTTGCTACCGAGTTTTGCAAATGTATAATACCTTTCCAAGCTTCCCGAGATTTGTTTTCATATGTGAATATTTTAATTCAGTTACTTTGACCTTGACCATTTTCTCAATTTTTCACCATTTTCTTTCCATTTACATTTTCAAGGTCGAAAAACACTGGAAAAGTTACGGACCGGACTCATAACAAAATTACTCTCACATTGCCATTGAAGCCACATGTAATCCAGAAAAAGCAGGGATCTCTAGATTTCAGTTTTCCATCAGTGTATCACAGATAGCCCCCCCCCCCCCCCCCCCCCTCCCATCACTACCCATCATCCCTTTGCTATCACATCATTTAGCGCCTTCCTTTTCAATCTTTACAACCAACCGGACAAAATTGAACAATCAAAACCTGAAACACTCAAAAGCGACGCCACAGGAATAGACCACCTACACACTCATACGTACGCACACACACATGCAGAGGCTCGTATCGCTGGCTCATCAACGCAGACACACACTGCTGAACACACAATCCTCAAGGTTATGCAACAGAGTGTTGAGGAATCCCCGTAGAAGGGCAGCGTTTTGGTGCCACACGCATGCAAAAAAGCACAAAAGAAAACACACAGATGATGGCGGGGTGAACTACATCACAGTCAATTCGAGTAAACCGACCACACACACACACACACACATCTCTGACTCACTCTGTGCTTTCATCCTCCTGCTGCCCACCATCCGAAGATGCTTCCGGAAGTTCCTGTGGGTAGAAATCAAAGCAGACGAGGGATAACGGAGGACAGAGGAAGGACCAAAACGTAGAGAAGAGAAGGAGAGAGGGAGGGGTGGGTGGGAAACAACAAAGAAAGAGGGAGACAAATAGGAGAGTTTAGCGTCTATTTGTATTAAAAGAGGTTAAAAAGAGATAATTCTCTGTAAATATACTCATCTCCTCAACGGGAGTGGAAAAGACTTGTCACAGGAGCGGTGTGGGTGTAATGAACCACATTCCCAAAGTGCCTCTTTTCATCCTTTTTATAGTGTGGTTTCATGAGGCGCAGGAGATTCATTCACGTAACGGCCAAAAGGGAAATCCTTCTTTGGTATTTTGTGAGGTTTTTTTTTTCATGCATCTGCTCTAAGAAGAGCTACATCAGAGGCAACGCTGGTGCATCAGAGGACGGTTGTTTAGCCAAACTGGTGCATGAATGTTTCTTTACTTTGTTCCAGGCAGAGGAGATTTTGCGTCGTCGACTTGTTCTGTCTGTTTGTGTTCAACGCGGGTGGATTTAAGGCCAATAGGTTTATGCCTGATATTTCAGACCCTGAACAATGCTCGTCAACATATTTAGAACATAGTTGAGACTGAAATGTGATGATAATCTAGCGACCATTGTCTTTTTTTTTAAACAGAAATGCATAATATAGACTTTTTTGGATTGCGCTGAATAAGTGACCATGCCATGAATATATGCCATGAATATAATATATCAAACAACTTATTTGAACAGATAACTTAGATACTGTCATCAGCTGCTCCTCCAATCAAGCAGATCCACAAGCTTTTACTCCATTAAATCCTGCCTCCACGGGGCCGCTGCTGAGCCATCACCCTGCACATCTCCTGTGGGCTTGATACGCCGTATGCTCTTCAATTCACACTGCTGAGGTCAGACAGAAGTGCTACACTTTTTTATATTTTTTCCCCTCAAAGCCTGTGTCATAACCAATTTCACACCGGTGCTTTGAGACTGAGTGAGGTAACCTGTAGGCGGGAGCGACTGCCGACTGAGCAGATTTAATGTAACGTCCCTGGTCTAAAAGAAGCTGGAAGCTTAAAGAATCTACACTACTGTATCCCTTTGAGGCTAATCACAGGCTAATGATGCTCCACAATGATGTTTCTGTTTGCATTAAAGTCGCAGGTACACAGCTGTGGTGTCAGCCTGATGAAAGTGATCATTTGTTGTACGCTAACAATGAATAATCATAACCCTTCATACACTGGCTATATAAAGATAACCTTTATACACATTTGCCTAAGAGTAAATCCTTATTAATTAATATTTTTCAGCCTCATATTTCAGAAACACGGTTGGTCCGTTCCAACACTGTTATAGCTGACTGGGCTATAAACTGTTGAGGTCATTTCTTGTTTGTTTTCAATTTGTTACGTCTCCTGTAAGCAACGTTGTGACGACACTATACATTTGTAATCAATAAGTAATTAAAATATGGAGGTTTTGCATTACCGTGTTCCCCTTGAAAACCATTTAGTGTATTTAATAGCAACAAAGTAATAGTGTTTGTTGGGTCTTCCTTGTGACTTTCTGCCTGATCCTTACATGATGTTCTATGCAAGAGCCCCAGATAAACATCCTTTTATCTCTCTGCCTCCCTCCCATGTCACATCCACACACAGATTCTGTACAGCACGCTACAAGTCAACACTTATGATTAATGATCTCCACATGTGGTCTGTGTGTGTGTGTGTGTGTGTGTGTGTGTGCGCGTGTGTGCGCGTGTGTGCGTGTGTGTGCGTGTGTGTGTGTGTGTGTGTGTGTGTGTGTGTGTGTGTGTGTGTGTGTGTGTGTGTGTGTCTGGTGGCAGAGAAGAACATAAATATAGAAGAAACATCAAAGGAAAAGGAAATAGACTATGGAGTCGTTATCCTTGGTTTACCTCCATAAAAATGTCAGCACCAAACAATGAAATTCAATGTTTGTTCTATGAGAGAAACAAATGTACATTTATAATGTGGTATTAAATACAGACATCACTGTCAATGAGAGACAATCTGTCAGGTCCTCCCTCCCCTCTTCTTTATCTCATTCTGTAAAGTCTTGTTTCACTCATTTTGATCCAGTTTCCCTTTAATTTGTTCCATATAACATTTGACTTTGTTCCATAATCTCAATATCGTTACTTGAAGAAGAATGATGATCTCGGCTGCATATTTTACATTGTTTCATTCCTCTTTTCTCTCTCTCTTCCTCCTCCATCCTTCCATTCGCTTACTTCTTTATTTTAACAAAGTGTGAACTTTCAGTCATTGTTTCTTTGTCTTTAATTATTTCTTGCCTCAGGTTTTGTCTCACTACAGTATAAGCATCAACATATGGCATACTTAAAATTAAAGTAGCCATCTTCAATGAATGACCCATTTCACAATAATATGTATTATATTATTAGATTGTCATCATTGATGCATTAATGTGCAAGTATTACTGTGCAGCAGGTTCAAATTGTCATCTATGTAGGGATGAGGATTGAAGGAAACACTGGCTGCACACTGCTGGTGTATGGAAGTGAGCATTTCTGCTCTGCTTTGTGGCTTAGCCCATGTCTTAAATAATGCAGATGGATTTAGAAATGCTCTATGGGTCCAAGGAATTTTATCCATGCTGTTTTTTTTTTTCCTTTCTTAAAGTTTGCAATTAAGATTGAAATTTAAAAAGAAAAATCCAGAAATGTTGAGCCAGCAGCTGTACACCACTCGAAAAGCATCCGTTTCAAAGGGTTGTTGGTTAGAGAGAAATGAGGCTGAAGAACAAAGTCAGGAATACAACACATATCAGCCGTCTCATGAGTAGGTGACTTTCCTCTTATTCTCTTTGAGCCGGTTTCCCTGTTTGATCTGTTTGCAGTGGTCAGAAAGAGAAATAAATAAACAGTCATTTTAAAATCTGTCTGCCTTAGGATGGACGAGTCCTCAGTGTGATTAAAATATAATCTTTTCTTCAAGTGGATAAAGGCTTATTTTCCAGTGAATTTTAGTGCAATGTGTTCTTGAAACTTTATTCTGCTCAATTTTGTGTGCTAATTTTCAAATAATTCCTTTTGATGAAATAACACTCAACATGAATGCCCTGACGCTGCAGATGGAGGACACTGAGGTGTCACAGGAGTTGAGATGTACTGCATGGTGTCACATTTACCATCTGCTCCCAGAGTGGGACAGTTTCTGAACTTGTTGGTGACATCATTACTCCTGCAACGGTTACAGAATCTCTTACTTTTAGGGAAATATAAATGCACATTTTTGGGTATTCCTCTGCATTAATATACCAACTTGTATTGTAGCTTTGAATACTGACGTCTGATGAATGAATGACTATTAATATCTTTTGCAACCCACCAAAATGTTGCTCTCATTTTGTTAAAACCACTCCTACAGTATGTACAAGTTCTGATCATTTCAGTTGTATAAGATTAAAAATCGGATTCGCTGTGCGTGGCAGTAAAAATCCGACATAGAAATTGGGTCACCGATCACAGCAGGTCATCCAGTAAGCAGATCCTGTTTAAATGCCGCTGATGTCCTCACCTTCAAAATGCAACGCTGTGACTCTGACTGTCACAGTCAGATAAGACGCCATTGTAAATAAGCACAACTGCGCAGCCAGATACAAGTGCAAACAGCACAACAGCAAAGCACACAAGTAGGGGCCCTCATCGTACCTCTGGATGACTTCTGACGAATCCTGCTCCCTCACTCTCCTTTTTCTCTGAACAAATCCCCGGAAAGCCCTGCTGGGACGTGGCACAGTATTAAAGGGATGAGAGAGCGAGGATGCTGGAGTAGCGAGGGGTAGGACAGTGCAGGAGGGGGGAGGGGGGGCTGATGCCAGGGCTTTTTGCTGCGGGGTTTATTTGGCTGCGAAGGGGAGGCATAGTAGGTCGGCAGCAGCCAGCTTTGAGGATACACACCAGAAAGTAAAGAAATCGAATCACCAGCTCAAACCTTATTTTCTATTCTGTGTAACAAATGTGCGAGTCTGCATGTTGCGTAATCCTTCTTCCAATGGAGATGCTAATCTTGTGGCCTTATGCGTCTTTTCGGTAGTTCCACTTGAGATATAATTCTTTTGTTTGTTTTGGGGGGGATTTCATTGTTTCTTGATACTTTCCCAGAATCAGTCATGGATTCTTGTTGTATGTGCAGTTTGAAGTGGCAGTCCGTAACATTTTCATCTATTTTATTGTCTTTTAAGTTACTATCTATCAAAGAGCGAGTTAAAACAATGGTGATTGATCATGTGACCCACTAATGAAAGTGCTTGTACTCGCTGCTTTGCCCAGAAATAGGATCTCTGTGTCTGTGGCGACATTCCCGCGCAAAAATCTAAATTAGCGTCAGTAAATTAACGCCAGTCAGCAGCGGTTGGTCTGTCCAGGTGGAGCTACTCACGGAAGCGTACGCTGCGTTTCATTGGAATCGGAAATTGGTAACCAACTGCTGAGTCAGGCTCCCTCTAGGCTAACGTGTTTGACCAGCACAGCCAGGTACGTTTCATTACTGCTGACTCACGATGGAGGATCAACAGGCAGATAAAGAAGATCATTCAACTTCCAGTCCGAAGAAAAAGAAACAAAAAACGAATGGAAGTGAAGAAGGGCAAGTCATCAAGAAGCAAAGTGACCACCAACAAGGGAAAACGACGAACCTCCGTTCAGTGTGGAGCATTTGAAGGCAGATGAGAGACAGTCAACACTGTTCGGTGAGATAGATGAGGTCCCAGAGGCTCGCCTGCAGTTCCATCTACTGCCAAAGAGGCCGCTAGAAGCAACGCATTTAAAATCTTACGGACTGACACTTTAAAGGAATGTTGAGGCTTGATTGTAATTTTTCTCCTGTGAGTGCTTGAGATGGTGCACATTCTCCAATGCTGTGGCTTAATACTTCCTATTTACAGCCTGGTGTTCATCCTTCATGGAGCTATGTTGAAAGCTAAAGCTTTTATTCACGAGCAAGTGGTCACAGCCACATTGTTGTTGAAGCCTGCCGTTCATTGAAATCATTGTTCAACTTTTGAAAGTGTTCTGGCGAGCAGAAAGTGACACCACTTCATGTGTCAAAGTACAAAGATGGTGTGAAAAGCCTCACTGTCCATGTGTGATTGTGTCTTTTGCAGACCTTCTTCTTGTTGTTAATTAGGAAAGATGCAATCCAACAATACTGTGAAGCTGATTAACTTTTGTCTTTAGCAGAAACAGAGCGAGAGCATCATCAACCATGCTGCATAATAGTAGTGGAATATAGGTTACGGCTGGCGTTATTACTTATATTTCTTACTGTTAAAAAATCCCATAAAAAGGCCAAAACCATCAATGCATTAGTCTCTCAATAATATCCATACAACTTGAAAAAAGCAGGATTTTGTGGGCTTTACTGACTTAAAGTGAGTGATACTGCCTATGGAGATGCTAGATGCATGGCTGCATGTCTATTGGTCCACCCACCACTGTGGTCCAGACTGATATCCATCTCACTAACCACATTCATAGTCCCCACGAGATGAAGCCAACTACTTTTTACCTCTTGCGCCATCATCAGGTAAAAATTTGAATCCGTCCAAAACTTTGAGCTTTTACAAAATCCAGAAAATCGAATGAGAGATTAAAATAAAGAATAATCGAAACAATAAACCCTGATAAAGATCAGAATGTTAGCTGCCATCATGACATCATTCAACTCAAAGAGTAGGTATTATGACCACCATTGTTTAAGAGAATTTTGATCCATGAAGGTTGAAAAACGTTCCCACTTTTTAAAAACTGAACGACATTATCTCAATGCCCAGTAGGAACACAGAGCCAGTGGAAGGAACCTGAATGATCATGTGTACAACACAGAAGTCAACTCTGAAGCAAGAAAGTGCTTTTGGTGAGCAATTTTCATTCAAGTGAATTGGGGCCATTTTATGTAAGCATTATAGCAATATGTACTTAGCATATTTGTTTTTTCTCATGGGATATCACAAGTTTTGGACTTACTGTAAGCTTGCAGACAGAGATTCACTGGGCTTGTTCAACATACAAGGAACTCAAACCTTTAAGAGCAGCTTGGGTTAGTTGGGTTTAGTCAGGCGAAATGTAGTTGGAGCAGGGGTTGTGCAGTATGAAATGTCAAGGCTTGGCTTGGTATCGGCCTACTACACTATTATTATCAGTGTCATCATTTATCGGACTGCTTAACCTAAAGCTCGCTCCGACTCTCAGGGCTTCTTCGACAGATTTGCACTCAAATTTCACACTGGATATTTACCTACTAGGGTTTTATGTGACTTGTGTGTGTAACTGACTTCTCTAAACTACAATGGATAGAATAGTTTTACCAGAAGGCACTAGGGATCACATGTTAGTACTATAAATACTTGTTCTGAACAAATCTCTTCAGAGCCGGTTGCCACAGTCGGTTCCAAACACGCCTCAGCCAGCACAGATTCAGTGATATCTGGCGACGGCTGTGGAGCTGGATTAGAGGACTTTGACTTTACTGCCACAAAAATCTTAAATGGCTAGACTATTTATCGCCATGTCCTAAGTGAGGGCCAGTGTGTGCCAAACTGACAGAACTGCTGGATGGATGTGAGCTGACAGGCTTTAGGTCGGCCAATGCACAGATGGACTATTTCCTCACATGAGCTTGGCAGACCTCCTCAGCTGCAGAGATTACACTGGACCTATCTCTGCTGTTGCATGACATCCTGGAACTCAATTTCCCCCCTTTTGTCTTTTTTTTTACCTTTTAATTAAAATATGATGCTTACTAGGCTTCTAACCGACAAAAATCACATGCATATTCATATATACTGTATATACACAATCCCTCGTTCTTTCCTGTAATGGTCAGTTTGCTTTCGGCTGAAACTCAGTCACCCAACCCAAGGATGAATGTTAAATGTTAGACCTTAAAGTTAATGAACAGCAGTTAAGAACAAGAGGTAAGCAAGCTAAGAAAAAAAGAAAAGAAAAAAGGAAGCAGGCACGGAAATATACTCACGATATCCTGTTTGAGTGTCCCATGATTAATTAGTATGCAAGAAGAGAGGAGAGGGAGGGGGAAAAAACACAGTTTAGGCACCAGTGAGTAATGAGTCCAAACAACAGAGAGAGAGGAAAAACTGGGAGAGGCATAATGAGACAAACAGCGTGTGCTGTAATTGACCTCCTTGAATAAAAATTAAACTTGTAGCATCACATTGTCTACCAAGCATCTAATGAAAGGAGAGAGGCATCAAGAACGTGTGCACACACACACACAGACACACGCCTTTGTTTCTTTGTCGGTTTGCGTGTTTTTGTACATGAACTACAAACTGCATGTACTTTAAATAACTGCTTAGTATGTTGTTTTTTTTGCCTTTGGGGACTTGCAATGGCAGTCTTTGGGTCGGTTGGACAAAAATGTCCCAACAAATATTGTATGGATACATTCTGATAACTTTAGTGATCCTGTGACTTTCCATTTAGCGCCACCGTCAGGTCAGAATATCATCCAATTAGTCCAATACTTTAATTCATAAGCAAACACCTGCAGAACTAATGATTGTGCTATAGTGTAATGAGCAAATGTTAAACACTTAACTAAGATTAACAAGGTAAACATTATGCTTGCTAAACAGCTGTGTTGGCATCATCATTGTAGGCCACGTTGGAAACCAGAAGCAAACGTTATTTATCCTGAAGCAGATAAGGATTATTAGATTTAAGGAAATCGTTGGTTTTCACCTTTTATTTTAATAATTTCAATGAAAACCAGCTTGTTAAAGTTCATCCTAAAGCTCAACGATCAAGCACGTTGTGAAAGTGATAATGAGATTTTGGTTACGTTTAGCCGTTTGGTGCCCAACCATCAAATCTCAGATGTCAAATTATCCTCAAGGTGAGCTTTCGAGACAAACCATGCGTACAGCAGCTTTACCAGCGTCAATTTTTCAACTTAACAACAACAACCAAAAAAAAAAAAAAAGAATAATGGAATTGACAAAGTATTCACTTTGATGGATTGCCCTCCTTGAGCAAGCTTTAAGGGACTGCTGGTTGTTTTTGTAGCTTACTGGAATGAAAATCAATGACAGCCTGGACGTTAGGAAATCAATCTAAAAAAGCCATCTTTGGGAAATGGTTTGCAGGAATGTAAAGTATGCAGTTTGTAGTTAATGGTCTCAAATGTGCTAAAACCGTATGGTCCGTTAACTTACACAAGCCTGACCTTTCATACGTCATAAATGTGTGTGTAAATGTGTGTACATGTGTGCTTGAGGGTTGGACACTCACGCCTGCATTGTTGTTGTGGCCGTTTGAAAGCTGAACATGTTTTCCTTGGGGAACCAGTTAGTGTCCTCTGCAATTAGAGAGAAAAAAAGGGTCTCAGGGTTAAGTCAAAATAGAGTTATATTGGCAAATGTTGTAATAAATGCATTGGAAATATGGAAGCACAAAAACCAGCGACGGCAACGGCACACCACAGTCCACCACTCCACAAATGGAGAGAGGGAGACACACAGAAGGAGGACAGCAAAGGAGAGAGACGGGGGAGACGAAGAGTCAGCAATACAGACCACCACGTCACATCCAACAGCAAACCCTCAGTCCCCACCGGAGGTGAGAAGAAATAGATTTAACTCACTTTTAATGGATGCTTCACTTTAAATAATCCAGGCCCCGGTCTAAGCTGACCCTAACTCACTGCTAAGTTTCTTACTTATTCCCTATTTCATGCTCCCTCAAAACAAAAAAATTCAAGCATCTGATTGAAATTAGTCAAATGCTATTTCATCTCCAATACCAAACCCTTCGATCCCATCCACAGGGTCTGATGAACCAACCCTAACCCCACTCCCACCCCCCTTTTTGGAATTCAGCGCCTCTCCCTTGCTCCCTTGTGTCCTCCGCCCTCTCACCTCTCTCCAGCCCAGTCACCCGGTCCACACTCCACATCCGCTCTAGGCGTCGGTGCTGCTTGCCTGCCTCTCGGGATGCGCTCTCCAGGTCCAGGGAGCCCTGGCTCCGTGAGGGGGCGCTGCTGCACGACTCGCAGGCCAGCCCGCTGCACTCCGCCTCCCCTTTGCCGCCCTCGCCCCAGCCGCGGATGTTGTGGGCGCTGACGGAGGTCTGCAGCGGGGGTTGGGACAGGTGGTGGTGGTGTGCGTGGTGGTGTGTTCCGTGGTGGGAGTGCGATCCGGCGACTGTCAGAGACTGCTGCTGGTTGCTACCGCTGCTCCCGCTCGCTCTGCTACTTCCTCCGCCGCCGGAGGATGCGTTGGTGCCCGAGACGCCGTGGTGGTTCCCGTGGTGCGCTTCGTGATGGTTTCTGTGGTGGTGGCTGGTGCCACGCCCGCCGGCATGGTGGTACTGGGTTGGAGACGACGAGGTGGAGGAAGGGGAAGTGGAAGGCTGGATCAAACCACCTCTGGATCCCATCCCGCCACCCCCCGACTTCTCCTTCAGGACGTCCAGTTCTAGGCTCTCCTTGCTGCCCCGGCCGCTGCTCGTCAGCATACCGCGCTGGGTGGTGATGGTGTACACGCGGGCAGGCTGCAGGGTGCACTCGACGCACTTCTGCTGGTCTTCCTCCGCCGAGAAGCTGCGCTCGAGGGACAGTGGCGACGCTTTGGTGGAGATGGTGATGGACGGGGGAGGTGGCTGGTGTATGCCCAGAGGAGGTTTTACCAGGCCGGGCTTCCGTTTGTCCTCGCAGCCCTTGGTGGTGTTGGAACAGGGATGGAGGTGGTTGTTGTTGTTGGGGCCAATCGTGCCACTTGGCGACTCCGGGTCGGGACCCACCAAGGTTTCACAAAGGAGATGAGCTGGAACGATGGGCAAAATGGACAACGTGTCAATGAATGTGATAAAAAGGAAAAAGAAGGATGAGACAGGGGAAAATATCATCTTTCTCCGGTTATCAGCTATTGTAGTGATCGCAGCCTGGCATTTTCACCAGAGGATGAGGTGAAGTGGGTGGAGGAAGGATTAGAGAGCACAAAGGAATAGACAGAGCGGGATGGAGGGATGGGCAAAATGGCAAGATGGCTGAGCCGCTGACCTGATCCGTTTCGGTTTTCAGGGTGCGTGTGGGACAGGTACTCTCCAAATGCTCGCGCTGCTCTGTGGGGGACACACACACATGACACACAAAGACATTATTCATGGGTGGAAAGTAGGGGTGAGTTTGAAAGGAGAGGAAATGGAAGGGGAGAGAAGAGAGAAGGGCAAGGGAATTGTAAATTATAAACCTAATTGCCTTCTTTGTAGGCTTGTGCCACCCACAGATTAAAGATGCGGCTGTTTTATCTGCACACTTCAGGCGCCCTGAGACTGAAAGAGAGACAGAGTATGAGACATCCTGAGGAGATACTGTGGAGGGAAGGATTGTTCAAATTCATCTCTCAGTGTGACCTCAGTTTGTGTCGGTGGGAGTAATTGCAGCTGGCAGACTATATGTGTGTTTTGTTTCATTCGTTCACGCACACACACAGAATGTATGTGTGGATATATATACTGTACTTGCGTCGAGGAAGATGCTTAACCTTGGTAACAAGAAGAATTGCTAAGAGATGTGCTGAAAATAGCACTGCTTTTCTCTCTTGGTCTTTTTTATTACTCACCCGGAGAAATAAGCTGCAGTCCATTCAGCCACATATAACTAAAACTCAATATCAAAGAGGGCTTTGGGTCTCTCAATTGAATGACACTGACCTCCTGATATTCCTCTAGTCTGCAGGAGAGGTAAATGAGCAAAGAGAACACTGGGCAGATGAAGAAAGAGGGGATAACACTGACAAATAACTCTTTCAATGTAAATCTGGAGCTGAGAGGGAATGAACAATAAATATGATGAGTAAAGATGCATGACATTAAGAATGAATGGAGGGATGAGAGCAAAGGAGGAAATGTGCGTAACTCCTACTATGCTATAAATATTAAGTTACTCCTATTGCAAGGAGCATGATGAGATTGCCATTTCTCCAGTTGACTGTAATGTTTGACAATGAGGCACAATTTCTTTCAAACTACATTTACTTTTGAGGGACTGGTGCGAGGGATTATTTCCATTTTGTGAGACGAAATACTTTCCTTTCAGAGGAAATGCTGCAACACATCAGGACATTAGCATTATTCAGAATCACTGTTCTGCATGAATACTTATTTCCCAGCTGCCGATTTGTTTGATAAGAGTGCTGTATGCAAACTGACTTAACATTGAGGTTTCAGTTCATTTATCACTAATGATCTACTAGTACAGGAGGGCTTTGTGAGCCAGCATATGTACTGTCTTTTTTTAAATCATCTAAAAAGCATTATGCATTACTTCGATGTGCTCCTGCAAAATGCAACCACAGCTGCAATTACAGTATCAAGGGCCAATTAACTATTTACATCCATCGGTGCATTCAGGAGAGTGGCCTCTTGGCCTGACGCAGCAGTGTCAGGGATGACAATGCAGAAGAGTCCCCTGAACGCAAGTGTATCTGTGGGTGAACGCTGCCTCCCTGGTAGCTCTGTCAATTATTAAAAAGCCTGCCCAACACAGTGTGACACATGCAGTGAGAGCAGTGCAGTGAAAAGCAGACCTCTTCCAAGCCGTTCCCTTTCCTTCTCTCTTCTCCAGTTTCTTATTGAAACCTCGTTGACAGGGATTACATTTGACCTACCCTTCCTTTTACAGCATGGTTACAATGCTGCATGTATGAATGGAACTACGACTTCATTATTCAAGTTAATGACCCCTATCATAATTGAGCATAGTTAATTAAAGAGCATAACAGATACTATCGCCTCCTTCTTTATCACTATTGAAGGGGAGACCTTCTGTGAGAACTCAACCAGTGTGGAGGCTAGTGTGGATCCACTTTAGAAAGATAACCAGATGTTCTTTATCACTGCAGTGGGTAGGATACTGGTGCCCACACAGTTAAGTGTGCAGCTTTAAACCTATATTCCCAGAAACCAACCAGAAGGCTAATATTATGCTTGAATGCTACCTAGATGATCGTCTACTGCTTATCCTGTATTCAGGGTCGCGGGGGGGCTGGAGCCGATCCCAGCTGACATTGGGCGATGGCAGGGTACACCCTGGACAGGACGCCAGTCTATCACAGGGCCGACATGTAGAGACAGACAACCATTCACTCTCACATTCACACCTACGGGCAATTTAGAGTCCTCAATGAACCTATCCCCCATCCTGCATGTCTTTGGACTGTGGGAGGAAGCCGGAGAAACACAATTTTTTTGCACCATGTAAAAACAATATCAAGTCCTAATGCAGGTGTCAGCAGAAATAAGATGATTTGTGTGTCCAGCACATGGGTATAACTTATTCAAGGGCAAAAGAGAAGAAAGAAGAGGAAATCTTTGGGTGTGTACCTTTTTTATGCGGAGACAGAACAAGCAAGCAGTTCTGATAAGGCCGGTTGTGATAAACGCAGTCTACGCTTGAATCAGCAGGTGTTCCTCTGAAGCTCTGAGACATTTTCATTTCGCCCTCCTGTTTTATTATTCAACAGGCCGGGCCACTCTGATTAGAATCAGCAAACAATGGCACAAGAGACTTGCATCATCCATTATACATGAGAGGAAACGGAGTTGAAAACGGATCGAGTAAACGCCTCTCAATCCAACCATGAAACAAAGCCCCTCTCATATCACTGTACTCCATATATGATATATGTGAGCTCGACGCCCCCAAGGGACATGGGTGCATGAGGCAGCAGGGGAGAGAGAGACCCTGCGCACATGTGGAAAAAATGAAGGCGGAGAAGTTTGAGACGGAGAAGAAGAGGAAGGGCCTGACAGGCGGATGTGAAATTCGTCCCGCATGCTCTCAAACATGTGACGGGGGTTTGGGGGGAGAGAAATGAGTTAGGGAGGGGAGTTTCTGGAGGAGGAAAGACCGGATTACAGCAGAGAGGAAGAGGAGTGTACAGGAAAATGGGGGCATATTAAAAATGAAAGGTGGAGTACACTTGAGGAAAACGGCGGCAGACCGAGAGAGCACAGTCAGGGCAATGAGGACGAAAGAGACGCAAGACAACACGTTCTTTTGCCTCCTCAGAACAAATGCATCTATGGAAATCAACTTGACCCTGAAATCTTTTAACCCTTAAGGGGCTTCTACAGGCCCATTATGATAAAGTGATAATGATGGCACAGGTCCAGGGTCCTGGATTCAGATCAGAGATTCTGACAGTGATGGAGAAGACTTTAACCATAAAGTAGAAATCTGTTTCTGAGACGTCCCATCATTAACACACTGTTTTTTTTAAGTTTTCATGTATTTCACTACAATATGACCATTAACTTTGAAATTCTTCGCCCATACTTTGCCACACCTTGCACCTGTATGTATTTCATGTAACTTTCCATAGCCTGTGAACGTTCTACATAGTGTAATTCCCACTGTCCATTTGTCCACGTTTGCTTTGTTGTTTGTCTTATGCAAATCCTGATCACTGGTGAATACTACGCTTTTCATCTGCCAACTCGGTGTCCTTGAACATCACAACCAGGGGTTTTGGAAAAACAGCTCCCGCTCTCTCAAACCAAGTCCATAAATGAAATGACAAAACACCTAGTTTGTTATCCCCCGACACAATGACACACATACGCATTAGGCTCACTGACTTTAATGTAACGAGATACAGTTTTTGATGATTTGCTGGAATGACGGACGCTTTCTGACTACAATATCACGTAAAACAAGGATGCTGATCTCTCGGACAGAGCTGCTCTCCGTGATGCAAACTCCTGCGGGTGCAACCTGCAGCTCCTGCTGAGCGAGTGAGTTACAGTGAATAAGAGCACCTGTCTGCTTCAGCTCATACTTAGCATTTTCCCAAGCTGAATGAGTCAGACACAATTACACACACTCCACTCCTCCTTAAACACTCTGCTATAGATTTAACTAACCACTTCACAGTGGCACAAAAGCACACTCAACCACAGGAAGGTACACCTCGGCACGTCACACACATCTTTTAATGGATCTGCACAGAACGACAAAGAAACTTTGCAGAGGGGAACGTTACAAAACTGTAAACATACCCTTTATCTCCAGTGTGTGCTTATTAATGCAGATGTAGATGGTGGGACATAATTCATTACTTATTCCAGTTTTACTTCATTCTATTCTTGTTGGACTTTTTTTTTTTTTGGTATAAAACATTTTATTTATCTATCTATCTATCTATCTATCTATCTATCTATCTATCTATCTTTTTTTTCCATAGAAATCATAGTTTACTAAAAAATTAGGGGACTCAAATTGAAGGAAAATTAAAGTAAATATATTAAGTGCATTTTAAGGAAAGTCATTGCAAGATATTAAATATATAGCCCAGTTTCTATAAGATAATCAGATGGTTAGATCATTTAGAACAGAGGACATATCTTAACAATTCTATGACAAATAAGTAAGCCTCCAGCCTTTTTCCTCCACATAATCAATCAATTTAAGCTGTAATTTTGACTTTGAATAAATTATCTCCATGGCTACAAAATGGACTCATGTTACTTGAGATTAAATAATTGGTATTGAGAGTCGTATACTTGAATGCTGCTGCTGCTGCTACATAAAGTGCTTAATTCCGGTATTGACCCATATCTAATCATCTCATGCCTTTCCCCTGTCGATTCGCATGCTGGTTAACACTGTGACCATATATCTTTAGAGGACAAGCGGCTTGAGGCTGAAACACAGGCCATCACTCCCCCGGCAGTGTTCCCCCTGGTCTGAATATCATCAGAGCTGATGCCTCCCTGGGCGTCTCTCCACTGTAAACAATGGGCTGCCAAGCAAAGAGATTCCTCACTCTTAATGCTCCTTAATCGAATCCTCCTCTCAGATGGTCTAATTGAATTGGGTTTCCTTCCCACAAACACGCGAATGCACAACCCGGGGTGATGAGAACCTGTTGAGAGGTTTGTTACGTGTGCTGAGGGCCAAAGGGACCTGGGAATGTTAATTGTCTAGAGTGTGGTGCATTATGGGACATGTGGAAACGAAGCACCTGATCGGACAGCTGATTAAAATGTCTAGTACACATGGCACACTTCTCACGCTCTACATACATTTTTTATTATAGGAAAAAATGTCAAAAATACACCCTTGAAATAATCTTAATATCTAAAGGTCTTTATCTGCATGAAGTTTATTCAGTTTTCACTGAACTGTAGAAAAAGTTCTCAGAGCTGTGGAAAGTTTAAACATACTTTTCATCTTAGGTTAAGATTGTTTTGTCAAAGAATTACTAAACAATAGAATAAATATGTCCAATAGCAGACAGACCATCACACCCTTATTATTCTTCAGACGGCAATCAAAAATCTGCCTCATTCAGCGTATTTATGGCTTTGGGGACTGGGGATTGGGGAGATAGATGTAATAGAAATCCTCAAATATTGATGCACTTTGCCATACTACTAAAAAATCAAATAAGATAATCCTTTATTAGTCCCACAGCGGGGGGATGAGCAAATAGCAAAACCAAATGAGATTCTCAGAAACGTTGAGTGAATCTATATAACTGTTCAAAAAACAATGACATAACAGCCCATGACCCTCACAATCAGAGTGATTGCAGGTCTGAATAAATTAAGACCCAATGTGTCCGTTGGTAAAAACCTATCCTTTCATCTTTCATGCCGTCTTCAACACCCGCACAGATCTGTGGTCGCTGTTGTCTGACGCCCTTCACCCAAACCACAGCACAGCCCTCCTCTCCAGCTGATAGGAAGATCAAAGCTTTTGCTTTTTCACTCAGTGTCGCAGAATCCTAGTGTGTAAATTGGAAATAATCTCATCCCCCCCCCCTCGCTCTCAGTCGCTCGCTACTTCTCATGAGATACTGGAGGGAAACGTGTGACCTGTTTCATAACCAGCAATCCATAAACATGCATATGAGACTGGCAAACAGGATACGAGTGTGTCTTTGTGTTTACTGTGTATTGTTAGCATGCATTCAGAATCAAAATGGTTCGTCTGGCAGAGCTTTCCAGAATGACTCTATTCCTCATCTGGCACACCTCACAGGAGGACAAAGATCTTCTGTGATGCATAAAAATGTGCCATAAAATTTGGAGCAGACATTAGTGGCCCCAGAGGCTGAGCCACCAGCAGGTTGACATTTTCGTTTTTAAGTGGCTTGTCTTGACGTTTTTGGGGATGAAATGCTATGAAATCGTGTACAGGTATTCATGGTCCCCAGAGGATCCATGCTATTGACTTTGGTGATGCTTTGACTTTTCCTTTAGCTCCACCAGAAGAGAAAGAAAGAAATTGTCTTCATGTAAAAAATAAAAAATGGAGATGTTTTGGTGATGACAGCTTCTTGGTTGAAGTGAAGGAAAGAGGATCTTGTGGAAGTGTGTGTGTGTGTGTGTGTGTGTGTGTGTGTGTGTAGCCTCACCCATCAAACAATTCCCAGCATGCAGGAAGATAAAGGCAAATGGCAGACTGCAGGTACACAGAGACACATATTAACTTTTTCACCGCCTTGCCAAATATTATACGGAAAAAAACAAGCTACCTGGTCTTGTGTCAGCAAAAGCAGAGAGGGAAAAGTGTCTTAAATCCCAGTAATTAGTGGTTTCCAGATGTTTCACCAAGAAACACCGTTGTGCATTCAGCTGCTTAAAGTTTTAAAATGTCAATTTAAAAAGTTTATTCTGACATGACACAATGCCAGCACATAATGTACCGAATGTATGAGTGCAAAAACGGATCCTTGAAAATGGAATTGAAAAAGAAATTGTGTGAAACTCCATTGGCTGTGTTGGGAATAAGCCCAACGGACGCTGCAGACAGAGCGTTAGCATTTTAAAAATCTGCAGAGACCATTGGGAGTCCAGTCTGCCCTTCAGGCAGGATGGAGAAGAGATGAAACGCAGAGAGCGATGCATGACATGCCTGACCGTATGCATGGAGACATGCCTGACCGTATGCACGGAGACATGCCTGTGTGTGGAGATGCAGAGGAACAACTTTTGAGGTTGTGTGCAAGTGAAAGGTCGATCAATATTGGATGTGGTTCAGCTGCGTTTCCCATCTACGGGAGGCGACGTTCATGCTGCCATTAACTCTGGAAAATTAAACCCAGAAACGTGTGTGTGTGTGTGTGTGTGTGTGTGTGTGTGTGTGTGTGTGTGTGTGTGTGTGTGTGTGTGTGAGGGGGCTGTAGCTATAAATAACCCCAAAGGTGCATGTGTTAGAGTGTGTCGGTGTACTCATGATATAGTGATCATCCTCATTTTACCAGCTGTGTCAGATAGTATTTCAGTAGCTCCATTGATAGCATGAAGAAAAAAGGCTGTGAGCTTTTGAGTCTTGCTCTCTCTCTCTCTCTCTCTCTCTCTCTCTCTCTCTCTCTCTCTCTCTCTCTCTCTCTCTCTCACACACACACACACACACACGCACACGCACACGCACTTACAATAGGCTACCTGCCCAGGGCACCCACCGTAGTTAGTCACTTGTGTATGACCATCACATTCTCATCTCAAGGTGGCACACACACACACACACACACACACAATCACGCACCGGAAGACACATAATATACGACTGAGATAATGACGTAATAGCACGTCAGCCCCTCATTTGAGGACGACGTTGCACCAGTCAAGGTCATGCATTGATCGAATTAAAAAAGAATCACAAGAGGAGGGGGGGGGGGGGGGGGGCGCTGCCAGGCCCCGGGAAAAGCCACATCTGTATTCGGATCTCGCTCGAGATCGCAGCTCGCTGATGGCGTCGACACACGAGCACCAGGGCGCACGTGCTTTTCGGCAAACTGCAGCTTGGGCTCAGCCTCGGGCATGCAGCATGGAGAGAGTTGGGCTTGTTACTTTGCCTGAGCGGTGCAACAACAGCTGGATGCAGAATTACCCCCCCCCCCAAAAAAAATCCATACGTCCCTCGCACAGCGAACGAGCGAGTCGTTAACAGCTTTTAAGGGCTTGGACTCGTGCCAAACAGTCTGAGTCGTACTGCTTCTTCAGGGCTCAATAAATGAACAGCCTTCCCCCCCCCCCCCAGTGCCGCCCTCTGTGACCGCTCCAATAACTGACCGTGATCGGTGATCACTGCAAACGACCCAATCGATTGCTGGTGATTGATTAATTGACGGATGGATTTTTTGTTTATTTATTTATCTTGCTCGGGTCGATGCGGCCAGACAGAACGCAGATGTTGTCTGAAACCACCATTCTTATTATGTCTTTATGCTTCTCTAAGCTGTGAGTCACAGCGGCGCCTCGACTTTCATTACACAACGATGCTTCATTCACAACATCAGTAAACGCTCCGACGCGCCAGGATGCAAAATGTTCCCTTTCAGCCAATGTGGTCCAAATAAAACCCGGAGTCGCAGAATTCTATCCTCTTATAGTTGGATCCGTTTGCTGTCTGTTAGACAATAACGTCTGTTTTAAGCACCCGTCTGCTCGGATGCACGCCCCGGGGCCAGACGGGACAGTCGGCGGACGTGCGGGAACCTCAAACAGCCTCTCTGCGCATTACGGAGGAGGACTGGCTGTACCCGGGGAAGCGCAGCGCCAATTCAGCTGTCACACATGGGGCAACTTGGCTCCGGTGGCAAACCTGAAGGCATGCCGACGTGCGATGTGGTTCAGAGAGCTCCGCATTGACACTCACCTAACTTTTGCTGCCACAGAGGATATCGCATCGTTTCTCAGATTCTTCCTTTTGGACGCGGCAGTTCCCATGCTGGCATGGAAACGACGCAGGCAGGAAAACAGTTCATTCCAAAAACTCGGGAGGACGGAGGGCACGTGACAATGAAAACAGTATATTAAGAAGAAGAAGAAGAAAACCAAAAAAAAAAAGTTGAAGGGAAATCCGGGTGCAGTTAGCCTGATGTCACGCACGAGTCTGCGGAGCGAAGGATGCACAAAAAGAGAGGAGTCAGCCTCTCTCTCTCTCTCTCTCTCTCTCTCTCTCTCTCTCTCTCTCTCTCTCTCTCTCTCTCTCTCTCTCTCTCTCTCTCCGGATATGAGCGCTTACGTGGAGAAGCTGCACAGCTGTCAGCGTGTGGCTGAAAATACACACCTCTCTCTCTCTCTCTCCCTCTCTCTCTCATTGATCTGAAAATGCAATGGGAAGATGGTGATATCATCGCCTTCATCATCATCATCATCACTGGTGCCACCCACATATAGGAACCTCTGTCTTTCGTCACATCCATGTTTGGATCCGTGCATCTTTATGTTATGTAAGCGGTCATTTTGGTAGAAGGGCCCCTCTCTCCCTGTCTCTCCCTGTCTCTCCCTGGTGTGGATGGTTCTTCTCATCCACAGCCAAGGACAGAGGGAGCAGCGAGGTTGAGGCGCTGCAGTCCTCTGTTGGTGTCGCTTCATGATAACAAGAGCTTTAGACTGTCATGTTGTTTTCTGCATTGTTATCCGTATTCAAAGGAGTGCAGGAGACTGGCAGATCATGAAGGGCAGCTCCTGTAGAGCAGAATTCCCTTGCAGCAACTGATTAGCGCTCCGATATGAGAGGTTCCTTTCTTCAATCACGGATCCAAAAAGCTCACATTTACTTTATTTTTGCAATTGTGGTTGTAAGAGATATCTTAAACTTAAATATCTTTGACTTGACTGTTGTGAAAAATGTGCTTAATCATGAAGTATACACTATTTCAGAAGAGTTGTTTGTAACCTGGTGGTCTGGACCAAGCAGTCACACAATAAGTGTCAAAGGTTGTGAGATTATTCTTGGAATAGAAATGAAAAATCATGTCTATAAAAACAAAAATGTTTTATTCCCTTTGTTTCGTGTGGAATAGTTGTTCCTCTTTAGCTCTAGGCTATTTAATTGAAGTAATGTGGGAATTAAAATATATCGTTGGGCGGCTCACATCTCATCCACACGCAACCTGTGATGAGAGGTCACAAGTACAACGATGGTTGCGTTAGCTCGTAGCACATCTGGAAACACAAGCATCCAAATGTTGTTGTTTTTTCTGTTTAGAGTGGCATTCAATCAACAATGAATGGATGATATATTTATTTTTGATTTAAAATATTGCAAATCAAACATGAGGGTGTCATTATTCTCACATAAATCAATTGATATTTCTATAAACTACTTAACATAGACTCTTACATGAATGGAGTACAATACAATCTATTAAATACTTAAAAAATACCTTAAATATTGAGTCATTCAAATTATAATCTATAAGGGTGAAATGACCTAAATTTAAACAACACGTTATCTGTTTAGCACGGCATGATTTGGAGGGGAAACACCTGAAGGGAGATGTTTTCATAACATCCTGGAAGTGTCTTCAAACCCATGCTGAAGTCCAAGTTGGGACCTGATGATTTAACAAGTGCTTTAAGATCTAGTAACAAAATGTAGTCACAAGTATTTTTATCTACCGCTAGCTATCAGTTCAGATGTTGTCTTCTCTTCTGTTTTGTGTCGTAGAACCTAAAGACTTAGTAGATCATCAAGAGTAAGTCTGTGCTATACAGCTTTTCCTTTTATTTAAAGAAATCAATGCTGACAAAAGTCCCAGCACTGTAGACGATATGTTACCTGTAACTGCTCAGAGATAACGAATCACCGGTCGGTGAAGGAAGACAGTGAGCGGTGGTCACTGTGGCGAATGCACACACACATGCACGTATGGACACATGTCGTATAACAGATAGAAGCCCGGGTAGCAGACAAATCACCCAGTAACGGTCGATTAGCCTTCAAACATCAGATCAGTCAATCCTCCAATCCACAGGTCATTTCACCAGCATCTCCCATGTGCAGGACGTCCTTGAGCTTTATGTCTTTTAAGATGTGCTTCTCCTGCCCATGCACACACAGGCAGTCTCTCTCTCTCTCTCACACACACACACACACACACACACACACTAAGACAAAAGGAATGAAAATCGATAAATAAAGCAAAGCACTGCTGGGCTGGTGTGATCTGCTGTAGGCCATTAAGCAGTAAATAATTCCAGGCAGTTCTGACGAGACTGAGGAAACGTGCGTGTGGATGGACTGTAGATGAGCCGGGAGAGAAAGAGGGATGAATGAATGTGGGGAGCACAGGACGGTGCCAGAAAAAAGAAAAGGAGAAAGATAAAGGAAAGAGGAGGGATGAATAGAGGCATGAATGGATAGCAGGGATCCAAAAGGGGAGGGGGGGGGGCAGCATGCAGAGGATTTACAGCGACGAAGAGAGGCACAAGGCTGAATGAAAGAAGCGATTCATGTTTTTCATTCCATAAAAGTAGTGCAGCGATGTGGGATACCGCCGTGCTTTATGCTGAAGAGGGGTGAGGAACGGAACGATGAAATAGACGAAAGGTAGCGAAAATGGGAGGAGAAGAAAGACATATGCAGCCATAAATCCACATCTGCCCAAGATATTAGTGTCTCCTCTGACCCTGAAAAGCACTCAACACTTGATTGATTGCAAAGCAGATCGATAGTTGAGTCTGCATCGGTTTCAACAGCAGGTGGGGGGACACTCAATCTTTTTTTTTTTTCTCAATACTGATTTAGTTTAGGAATGAAAATTGTTCCGTATTGATTAACAATGAAACCAAGTTGATGTACAGTAAATGTAATATTTTTATGTTAAGTGTGATTTAACTTAACTGATGTACAATTGTCACACTGATGAAGATGAAAATCTTTCTCCTTTATCAATTTTCAACCAGGCGCCGTCCGCCAGACGCATTGATTTGTACTGAACAGCGTATTTTTGCTGTTCACATCACGATTATTTTAACGAAAGACAAAGTATTTGTGCACTTTGTCTCGAGGAATCGACTCAAACACTACACTGGAACTGTCAAATACTATCAGTCCTTCAGACTTCTGAAGAAGAAGCGTGAAGTTTTCATGATGGACTGTGAATGTCAATCCATCAGTTTGATCCAGACTGAAATATCTCATCACGTCCATCATTGCCAGCAGGTTAGCATTCTTGAATATCCAATAAAACAGCTCAACATCTGTTAGATGGATTGGCACACAATTTTTGTATTTATATTTATGGTTCCCAGATGTTGTATCCTAATTGGTTTTGTGACTTCTAATTATTTCAGGTCATAATTTCTATTTGTCCCATACTTTGTTTTTTGTCCTACAGAACTAATGACATTCCCATTCTCAGCTGTTCTTAGGTACAAACATTAGACTGCTTGCTCTCATTGTGAGCATGTTAGCATGCTGATGCTTGCATTCACAGCACTGGTGGGCCCCATTTGCAGCCTCACAGAGTTGGTTGAGCATGACTGTAGACTCTTAGTCTCGTTTTAAAGAATAACTATCCAGCTACTGAAGAGAAGAAATAGACACACATGTCAATGATGAATCTGCAAGTATCTCTATGACCACTCCTGCTGCTTTCATATATTAAGAAAAACTCATATAAGTTTATGCAATCAATCTCTCCCACGGTGGTCTGCAGCAGTTTTGTTACACAAACTTTATATCTCACTCCATAATAACATAAAGGGCCTTTGCAGTTTACCATATTCTCTTTAGGCAGGCTGTCTGTCGATGAGGGAGACGGAAGACAATGAAAGGGGAATGCAACTTGGATGGCAAATGAGGGTTAAATGGATGACGAGAAGGGAGAAAATATAGTGTTTCACTGCCGGCATTACTTTGTGTGAACGAATGTTAAAGCGGATGGAAGAAAAGGTCGACATCTGCATCGATGTATTCGTTAATTTGCAAAGAATCACTGTGTCCGTTCAAAAGAGGGGCATTCAAAGAGCCACTGCATATCTGTGTGTAAGTGAGGACCCTGCTCACCTGACGGAGCAGAGAGGGGCGAGGGGAGATTGATGGCAGCAGTGAAGTGACAGAAAGCGAGGCACAGAAATGTGTGCTGGTGGAGGAGGAGAGATTTTCATGGGCAGATGATGGATAGTGTAATCCGTGTGCTGGTAGAGAGAAAGTGGGTTGCGTGTGTGTGTGTGTGTGTCAGGTGTGACCCGGGGGTAACCAGGGAGGCTGCGAGGTCTCACTTTAGATTGACTACCAGAATAAATCACAAAATTCTATTACATCTCATTACTGATGCTTCCAAATCCTATAGATCTCCCGTACGAAGGAGGACGTTTATCTGTTGGAGTCGTTGTATTTCCACCCTGCAGTTTGCGAAAGCCAAACAGTGTTTTTGTCAGGACGTATCCTGCAAACACATAGAATATTAGAATATAGTGGCTATTCTTGACCTAACTGTGATACATCACATGATAAGCATAGAAAAAAAAATCCAAACCATATATATTTTAGAGGTGATTCTGTTTTCTTCCACCGTTTCTCCGGAGCCAACAAAGCGAGTGACAAATAAACCAAAGAACAAGGTCGGCCAAGAGACAGTCATTCCCCTTTCATACATGGACTAGCCACCACATCAATCTTGCCCTAAAATGCCTGTGTGAATACAATTACAACGGCAAACCCTCTCACTACAGCTGATAAACGAACCATGAACACTTCCACAGGCTGGCATGTTGCGCGGGGAATAAACTGCCATACAAGCAGATCCCTATCAAGGGCCGTGACGGTAGCATGCGCCAAATGTGTGCCTGATGTCAGTGACTTGCACTCGTTCACTAAGCAGAGCAGACAAGCTGCCAGCAGCCACTTAAATGAGGTATTTGATCTAAAGTTATTGGGAATGATGCTAATGTGTCTTTTGACAAAGTGTTCAAAAAGGATATTTTGACTTCACCATTAGGCAGAGGGGGGTATGCTTTTCATTCGGATTGAAATTGTTTGGGTTGTGTGTCTAAAAGTCAATCAAGATTGATTTATTTGATATATTTAATGATTTAGCAATTTCTTGGGACATGTGCACTAGGGGGTCACCATTGATTGACCTCTTTGGAGCTCCATTCATGTCATCGTTTGTTATTTCTTTCTAAATCTACACACTTGAAAGCAGTGATCGACAGTCTTCAGTTTCACAATGATTTTTCTTCATCCGGACCTGCACACCCCTATGCCACTACCAATCGATTCTTTAAGTAGGAAAAGCAACAAGTTAGGTGGAAATTTGGGAAGTCTGATTTAGAATTGCTGTTTGAGGATTAGGTTTAATCTCCAAATGGAGTGCAGGTGTGGTGCTGGGGTCCTCCTGTGGTCACCAGACTGGCTAGAATCCTTTCTGCCAATGCTGGTGTGTCAATAGACCTCAGCAAATAAGTCAGTGAAATGCTCTGAAAACTTGAAGGAGTGATCACCAAATATCCTTCCATCCATCCATCGTCTACTGCTTATCCTGTATTCAGCGTCGCGGAGGGGGCTGCAGCCGATCCCAGCTGTCATTGGGTGAAGGCAGGGTTCACCCTGGCCCTATCTGACATGCTGACATGTAGAGACAGACAACCATTCACACTCACATGCACACCTACAGGGAATTTCCACATCCTGCATGTTGGACTGTGGGAGGAAGCCGGAGAGAAACTCACAGAAGGAACCTGAACCGCAAATCAAACCCGGGACCCTCTCGCTGTGAGGTGACAGTGCTACCCACTACACCACCCTGCGTAGCTCTCCATGGTGCTGAAACCAGACACTCTCCAGAACTGGCAGGACAACCACTCAGGCAAATGACTGCTGTGAATACTAATGTTGAGAATGACCTAGACGGAGCATTTGGCAGAGTCTTGGAAAAAGATGGCTGACCCGAAATTAGCCCAAGGAGAAAAACAGAAAGGAGAGAACAGAGACGTCGAAATAGAAGACAGCAAGTGGGCAGATGGAGAACATGAATTGAATAGACAGCGGCAGAGAAGGCCGCAGGGAAATGAAACAGACTTAATCAGATGTTAGACAAAGAGGGAGAGAGAGTATAACCATCCCCAGAGAAAGGGGGCGTCTATTTTCCGGTGAGCACATGTATATATATATAGGAGTCATGCGGCGGGCCTACCTTCACTTCCTTCTCACCTCCCCAGAGACTTAGGCCAGCCCTCACTACGGATCACCAGTGGACATTAGAGGGTGGCTCCTCTGGTGACTCATACGCCGTCGCTCCATGTCTGTTTTCATCTCTGCTGGGAAAAGGTGGCTGGATGGTAATTGTCATTCTCCCTGGTTAGCGGGAATCCCCGTGGTCACGTCTCCCCGCCCACGCCCCCCCGTGACATTCAGGCAGCAGTGATATAAATGAGCTGTGGAATCCCATAGATGTAGCGGAGGATTAAAGATCTTAATTATTCACATGATGAGGGAACGATACTATGATGGGGGGGGGGGGGGGGGGTGACAAAGCTTAGATACCACCCTCCCTTGTCCCATCTATCATTGAGTTCTTCCCTCTTTCTCTTGTTCCTTTCAGTCCTCATCCTCTATCCCTCATCAGACACTTTGGATCATTTAATCATTATCCAACAAAGACCAGTAGGATTAAGCATTTTTTCCACCAATTGTCAAGTTAACTTTTTTTTGAGAAACTTCTAGATCCCCCAGACTCAACGTTTGATATTGGCTGCATACAAAGAGATGTCCTCCCCAGTGTGTACAGTGAATTGCTTTAGCGGCACCACAACTACTTCATGCTCTGCATGGTGTTGACAGCGATGACACGGCCTTTTGTTTTACAGAGGCAGCCATCTCTGTAAGTTCTATAGTCTGCACACTCCCGAACAAAAGCAGTGAAGCAAAGAGGAGGCCGGGCAAACCTCCTTTAATTATAAGGTCAAACGGTAACATTTGTAACACATGGAGCCTTTGGTGAAATGTAGCTCCATGTATAAATATATGCAATTACTTCAGCATCCGGAATAATGTGCAAATTAGACCAATACACATAACATATGCATGATGTAAGGCAAATTAATGTAATTCTCTGTTGCTAAATAGGCCAAAATAGCAGCATAATTGAAACACATTTACATTTATGTACATTCATCTACATCATATAATTGGCATTAATATTATTACACCACGTTAATGTTCAACACACACAAATTAAGATAGTGAAGCTCTGGAGTGCAAATGTTCAGCGTCCCACTTTTTTTCCACAGCATTTACACATTCAGACCGAGCCGCTTACATCAGAGGATAAAAACACAATTGATTCCAGTTGGTGAAGAAATGTAATTTGACAGAATAATCTCTGCGGTTATTGGGGCTCCCTCGTGGCTTTGGCTGTGGCCTCTAAAGACTTTATAGAACAGATTTAAGCAGACACATTCCGTATTAGTGAGATGCACAAAATGCAAAAGGCATGAGGTGCCATAACCACGTAGTGGTGGGTAATTAAAGCATGAGGCGCTGGTGTGTGGAGGGAGGATGAAAGCTGAAACATATACACATGTACACATATCTACTGCAGGTTAGACATAATGTTTTAATGATATACCAGCAGTGAAAGGTTTGTTCTTATACCAGAATGATGACTCAATACTTTGATTCACTGGCTCTATAGGAGAGGAACTATCCAGTGCAAAACAAAAACATCAAGTCCGAGGAAATTGAAAAAATAGACGTGTCAAGTTTAAGTATCCACTGCAGTTTAAGCAGGTGAATTTACAGTGTTGTTAGAGTGATATATCTCTAACAGGGCAGTCCCCCAATCTCATTACTGGTCCCGAATCACCTCTGAGACTAATGGCGGGTGTGTGCGGCTGCCTGCCTGCCTGCATGCATGCATGCGTGTGTAAGAGAGAGAAGGAAGAGGGAAGGCCTTTCTCCGTACGTGACACCAATGTCTATCCCCACCTTCCTTCACCTTGGTACTGCAGCACACCTCCCCTGTTCCTCTTCTCCACCCTTCCCTCCATACTAAATCGCTCGTAACATCGGCTCCCAGGTGACATATTTCCACTATGGTGCTTAATGGATTCCTGCGCTCTCTGGTTCGCTGACGAGCGGTGGTTTGATTCTCCGAGAGGGGAAGGAGAGACCGCTTACAGAGCCGATGGGAGGGGGGAGAATGTGTAAAATGAGGGGAGAAAGGGGGAGAGATTAGAAGAAACGTGAATACAAGTGGAGAAGGGGAAATGGAAATATTTAGAAATAATGTGTCATGGTGGACAGGGGGACAGGAAGATGGTGAATTGTTTCACATTTTAGCTTAATTCTGTCTGTCCAATGTATATTTTGGCTAACAAAAAGGTATAGTCCGCAGATTGCTATTTGAGGTTGGTTATAAAAGCATTGTTTTATAGTTATAATACGAACGATTTTCATGCTATCATGGTTCATGTTTGCCTTTTTTTTCAGCAATAGCCATTTAATGTATTTATATTCTGGAGTTATTTCCTCATATTGCACTTTTCATTGTTAGTGGCGGATTCAGCCATTCCAGCAAGGGATTGAAATCGCCTTCACACGTACAAGAGATTAACGATGCACCGATTCCATACTTATATATCAGGTCAACACTGACCTTGATTATTGGGTGACAATGGAGCCAATCTATTCAATTTAGTTGTATGTTAGTGTTTTATTACAAGCGCATACTACATCATGCATATGCAACACAGCCGTAGATATGAGGGAGCCAACATGTCAGCTGTGTGGATGTATTTAATGCTTGCTTTTAGTAATAAAGAGCAATTCAGTACCCTTACAATCACGAGGCTAACTGGCATACAGCTCTTATTATAATTGTTGCTGATTCATTTTCTGTCCGCGTTCACTAATGTATTAAACAGTGAATGGTTTCTCAACTTTCCTGCTTTGATAAGCAGGGAGCATTTTGAAAAAAGTATATAATTTAAGGACCCTTTGACATCTGCCATTTGAGACTGAAATTTACTGGAGTGGGGGGGGGCGAACCAACAAGAAGAATGTGAAAAGGCTGATGTGAATTTGGCTGGCTTTTCCGGTAAAAAGGTCCTGTGTGGCAGCCAAATCTAAACTCCTTGATGTTGTCCTTGAATGCACCAACAGGAACATTTTTTAAAACGGTCTCTGCTCAACGGCATTACCTCATGACAATAACAGAGCACTTGAAGGGTATTTACAACGTCAGTAAGCTGCAAAAAGGAAATAGGTACAGTCCTTTTCTGCCAAGATGTAAATACGATGTTCTTTGTGTCATATAAAAACTCACAAAACAATCTTAAGATACTGTCATTATTTTTCCAATATTTATTACATGAATTCATTATTTGCAGTCAGGTCCAGTGGGACTCTCTCTGCTGTAACTCCTGCAGCATTAGCAGTTATTAAAATGTAAACAAATGTGAGTGGTTCTGTGGGAATTGCCCACTGGGTTGGGTATGTAGGCTTTGCCCAGAGTGAATGGAGCTCCACTACAGTGGTGGCACACTGCAGAGTGAATGAGAGACGGAGGCCAGGGCTGGCTGTCCTCCCAGAGGCTGAATGATGAGTTATGGATTCCTGTTTGAATCTGTTGCCTCAGACAGATGTACTCTCGCTTGATTCACTCTTCTAGGGTGTGTGTGTGTGTGTGAATGTGTGTGTGAGAGAGAGAGAGAGAGAGAGAGAGAGAGAGAGGAGGGGAGAAACGATATGTGTAAAATTGAAGCTCAATGATGTCACCAGACTTCGGCTGATAAAAGATTCCCTTCTCACACTCACAAATACCCTCCTTTATTGCGAGAACTCAGCTTGTGCATACCAACAATAATCACAGGGAGGCTCGTGAGTTATTGTTGCTCCAGGGATATCATGACGAAGCCGAATGTGAAGCCAAAGTGGCGGTCTGTGCTGCAGCTCTCCTCCCTGCAGAAGCATGGCAGACAGAGGGGGAGACGGGCACACATACAGGAATGTGTAATGACACGGAACAGCTGACAGACAGAAAGAAAACCCACAAACAGTATGGAAGCATGCACACATACAGAACGTGATGCATATAGTGACATATGGATGAAAAACTGTTAAAACACAAACAGATTCAGTCTTCTGCGGATTTAATCCTACTGACTTTGGTGATCTCCTGAATTATGCACCACCAGCAGATCCGTTTATATTTATATGAAATATTGCAACATCTAGAGATGACTCAATATTTGGTACAGACATTCACAGTTTATGTATCCTGAAGACTTGACCCCCTGACTTATTTTATTATGCCACCAGGGGGTTGATATTTTTTGGATTTTCAAAGTAATGTTATGAACTGTATCCACTCTAACTCCCTTTGTGTATACTTTATATTCAGTGCTAATTTGCTAAATAGTGAACATTGTAAATGTTAAACCTGCTCCGCGTCGTAGCATTTTGAGCATGTTAACATGCTGATGTTAGCATTTAGCTCCTATAAACACCCTGGCAGTGCTGCTGGTGTGGCTGTTGACTCTTAGTTTTGTTTGCAGCTTGCTTGAAATCTTTAATTTGGGTTATAAAAAATAGATTTTTGAGATACCAACATAGTTCTAAGGTAAAAAAAAAAAGAAGAAAGAAAGACTATGGAGGAACAAGCAGACAAGAAATGGTCAGATACAAACACAGAGTGACACGGAGACAGTGAGATGACAAAGGGCACATTGATCTGATTTACACCTTTCTGCTTCCCAGCTCGCTGCTCGGCTGGGAAAAGGTCATTTGTTTCTGACTTGGTTTCTCACTCACTGTGGCCTCATGCCTCTGAGGGCAGCCCTGCCAACACGCCTCAGATCTCTGTGGGTTGGCAAACAATGAAAGAGGGCGAGAGAATGTACTGTTCGAAGGCAGAAATAGAAATCTGAGAAAGAGATGGGCTGTGAGAGAAGTGGGAAAAGAGGAGGGGGGAGAGAGAAGGGGTAATGTCAGAGGCCAGGATGAGTGAACTACAAATGTCGGACAACAGAGAGGGGACACATGAGGGGAGGAGAGTGAATACATGATGGAATAAAACATGGAGGGAAGGGGACCGGTGCTGACGGCCCGTCCAGCACAGAATCGAACGGACGGGCAAAGTGTGAGAGGAGAAAGTGATGAAGGAGCAGCCATCGGAAGGCTGGGAGGCTGAGCTATGGGACACCAGAGTGCTGACAGACTGTGCACTCCGTTAGACCCTAATACTGACACACACACACACACACACACACACCATTATAATGCTACAGTCCATGTTGATGGCAGTGAGAAATGGAACAGTATTTGCAGCTTTGTATATTCCGTCATTCATACGCTGAAACATTTAACACAGTCTGTACAAAAACACAAAGAGTTGGTATTTCTGACTTTTATAAATTAGATTTCTCCCCAAAATACACATTAAAAGACGTGAGACTATTGCCTGTAATGGAATAAAAAAAAAAACATTTGCTTTTCTTAACGACTTTATTAAAGCCAGAATGCTTCTAGTGAAACTCATCTCAAGGTATCTTCGTATTACAGGTTCCTGCGTCTTTGCAAATATCCTTTTTCATTCGGTACATTTCTCCTCTTTTTCCATCACGAGTTCTCTAGTTTTACATTGTCCGGTTGCAGGAACAGCAGGCTGGATTCTGATGTTTCATATACTGATTACACGATAATATCAGATGGCATGTTGGCCCATGAGACTCTTAATGTTTGTTGGTCAAGTGATTGACTGGAAATCTGTTTAAGGTTTTTCTTTGCCTTCAATGCAAAGCTGGGAGAGAATCCACCTTCACATGGCCCAAAATAAGCAGTTTATTAATATAATAAGTGGGCAAAGTCACTGACCTGTTGTACACTTGTTCCAGAAAAGAAGAGAGCTGTTATGCTGCTACATAAAAGTAACCGGACCTGTTTTAAATGCAGCTTTTATTTATCTAAAACCAACCCCAAATATACGTTTGACCAAACCTGAAGAATCCTCATGTAAAAGTGCATTAGTCACATCATTGTAGCCTGGATTAGCTCTGTAGGCTCGATCGAGTATGTGGGAGTATTTCTGTTGTGTGCATATTCACAAACCCATCACCCTGTTGAAAATACATATGTTTTTATTTTAGCAGCTGCGAACCTCGGTGACGTACTTGGGCGGCGAAGTACTTTCACCTCGTGTTCCCGATCTTCAGTGTTAGCAGGATATTCTTAGCCTGGCAGAGAGCTGAACGAGGCAGCAGCTCTGCCCAGACCTTATGCTGCGTAAACCAGCAGCTGTGACTCCATCTTTGTTTTCCTTCTGACCTCCCATGCTGTGTGTCTGAGAATATATTACACAGGAGCCACACTCCCACACACAAATCTGTAGCCATATTTGTCCTGGGTTTCCTCAGACTCGTCTCTAAACCCACATAAGCTGCCGGTTGAAGACATGGTTTTATTTTTGGCTGGCAACATACTCCTTAAATTGCGTCTCCGAGGAAAGCTTAAAGTTTGAGATGTGACGTTGAAGTAAATGAAATCAACTTTGAGGGCTCTGATAGGAGATGTTGGATGACATTTATTTTAAAAAGTGGTTTATGAGCTCACCATCCTGCTTGATAAGTAAACAGAATGGTTTCTTAGTTGGCTTTTGCAACCTAGAGATGACAGTTTACCTCCGTCTTTGTTTGGCCAAAGAAATTCATGCATTTTTGTCCTAATTGTTCTTGGATACCACTGTTAGATGTTACTTGACACTATAGATAATACAAAATATTATAAATTCTATGTGAAATTGTAGGCTGCATATTATATATGTTATTGTTGACATTCATTTGCAGAAACATTACGATCATAGTGATTAATTTATACCTCATATAATATCAATGACTTCAATGCGATGTGTTTCTAAAGAGGAGGAAAAAGATTTCTTAAATAAGACATCATAATAGAATTTAATTTGCATTTTGAAAATGTTCTTGTATTTCAAAATGCAAGTGTGTTTATAGAGAAATTATTTAAATTCTTCTATTGTGGTTTTGACTTCCGTTCTGTTCATTTAAATGTTCCCTCAGACAGTGTACTTCTTCCTCCCTCGCCTGATGAGGCAGAAGGCTGCATGGTGGGCAACCGTTTTCTTGTTATTCCGACGCCCTTGTGTGCTGCTTCCCTGGTTGCATATTAACTGTAGCATTCTGGAAATATTCCTTCACTCACAACAATGAAATGCTTCCAGGTTTGCTGCAAATTCCACAAATATTTTAGCCCGTCGTGAATGAAAATTAGGCAATCAGAGTATGATTGCATTAGTGGTTCAGTGATATACGAGAATAGTTCAGTCGTGCACAGATTAAATTCTGTATGTACATCATTTACTGTGTTAGATAGGTAACATGTGTTATGTAAAATAGAATATGATGTAACATCTTAATGTCCTCACATACTATAAAAAATAAAAAACCTGGAGGCAACGGCTGCGTGTTGATAGTATCTCTGCTGGAACAACAGACAATCTCATTTTCTTGGTATTGCTCCATCTTGTGCAGGCCTGAGGCGGCTGTGATCAGCTGACTCCTGAAACAGATTGAAACTGTGAGACAAAAAAAAAAGAAAAAAGAATCTAGAGATAACGGAGAACCTTAAATTACTGGACCCGTCAGAGCCCAGAGCGGATGGAGCGAGCTGTTGGATAGGTTTTTAGGAGAAATTACGACTGTCTTTTATCTGACACAAATTGAAACTGCTTGGCATTTAATGTGTGAACATGAGAGGACAAAGGTGTCTTTCTGTTCTGGGGGGATTTTTGATGCGCCTCCATCATTGCTTTGCCACTTACAATAAGAGTCAAGCTTCGTTCTGCTTTTGCAAACTGTACTGTGTTTTTGCTTAAAGCCTTAAATGTAGTGTGCTTCATTTTTTTTTTTTGCTTTATAGGGTCTCTAATTTTGTGTTTGACATGGAATGCAAAGGTTTCAGAACTGGTGTTTCTTCGGCCCGCTTCATTTCCGGTCAAAATATGTTAGAATAAAAGAACAGGCAACTATGCAACAGCGTGTAGGTATTCTTTCTCCTGTGTTATCGTTAGCCAGTGCCTGCTAATAAATAATGGATATATGCAAAGGATTTAATTAATTGCAATTATTTGATGGAGATTAATTATTAATGCATCTTTTTGTGCATAGAGTGGCTGGTGAATGCCTGCAAGTAATAATTACTTTTATTACTGAATAATCCATTGAATTTTTGGAGTCACGTTTAACTTTATAAAAATGTGCCCAAGACAAAGAACCTACAGCCCACTTTCATGTAGTGACTTTATGTTCGGTAAGCTGTGCTTCTACATTTTTGTGCGGAGGTCTTCCTCTATTTTTGCATCCACACGTCACAGAGGCACTTTCACTACAGCAAACAAAAACAGCGTGACCCACTTACCTGTCTAAGTCCTTTTTGTCCCCATTTTCCAAAAAGCCTGTAGGCAGGGTAAGAGGAATGAGAGGCAATGAAACAAGAGGGAGGGAGGAGAGGGGCCCTGCATGGGTGGAAGGATGGAGAAAGATACAATATGTGGCTATGGACCGTCACGTGACCTTCTATAAATCAAACTGTCTGTCTGTTTGAGGGCAGAAACTTCCCCTTGTCGGCCCTCTCCCCCCTGCCTCATTTTTCTGTAAATGGCTCTCCAAATCTCTTGCTGCCTGTCGCAGTAATTCAGTCCAGAGTGGGGTCATTGTCCGCCAACACACCAACACTGTGGGACCCCTTGTTCACTGCCATCCTCGCCTTTCTATCAAAAGACTCTAATATCCTGGGAGCCTGTACTCATTCACCTCGTTTTTTTATTTTTTTGGGCCCTTCGCTTTCTTCTGTGTGATGTATTGATCGAGGCTGGTGCCACTTAATCTCCCTCTTCTCCCTTCTTGTGACCTAAATTCCTCCCTGCGTGCTCATTAATTAGCTGAGGCAAGTCTGAACTCCCCAGGGAGGGGGGGGGAACTCATTATAGGACACATCAATAAATTGGGATTAATCATCCATTGGTATGTGTGATCAGTTGCTTTGTGCGTGTGTGCGCGTGTGTGTGTGTATGTTGTTTGTGTGTGTCTGTCAAACAGGCCCGCAGGTGTGATAGATCTTCATTTATTTATGATAATCTCTGTTTTCTTTAGCTCTCATCCTTGAGCTCAATATAACTCAAATTAAATGACTTCAGTATTTATCTCTAATTCTGAAAATCCTACATTTGCAATGTCTACTAATACATTACCTTTTTTACGGTTCGACTCTGCATGTCCAAGTGTGCTTGAATGAGACACTGACCTGACTTCGTATGACTTTTTTCAACAGTTAAAGTATGACTTTTCATCACTTTGTTCAAGAGACTATTAGCTTTTTTTTCAGCATGTTATACTATCACTTTTTTCAATAAACTATAGTGACTTTTTTCCCCTTTTCTACACTTTTTCAACATAAGGAACTATGACATTTTTATAAATGTTTTTCCACATGCTATACTATGACATTTTTATAATTTTGTTCGACATACTTTACTATGACATTTTTATATTTTTTTCCAGACATGCTATACTATGACTTTATAATATTTTTCAACATGTTATACTATGACATTTTTATCAACATAATATGACTTTATCAGGGGGTTTTTTCGACATTTTTCTATCACTTGTTTTCAACTAGCTACGCTATGAATTTTTTTCGACATACTATACTGACATTTTTATCACTTTTTTCGACATACTATAGTATGACTTTTTTTTCAACATACTATACTGACTTTATCACTTTTTTCGACATACTATAGTATGACTTTTTTTTCGACATACTATACTGACTTTATCACTTTTTAAGACATACTATAGTATGACTTTTTTTCGACATACTATACTGACTTTATCACTTTTTAAGACATACTATAGTATGACTTTTTTTTCGACATACTATACTGACTTTATCACTTTTTTCGACATACTATACTATGACTTTTTTTTCGACATACTATACTGACTTTATCACTTTTTAAGACATACTATAGTATGACTTTTTTTCGACATACTATACTGACTTTATCACTTTTTAAGACATACTATAGTATGACTTTTTTTTCAACATACTATACTGACTTTATCACTTTTTTCGACATACTATACTATGACTTTTTTTTCGACATACTATACTGACTGTATCACTTTTTTCGACATACTATACTATGACTTTTTTTCGACATACTATACTGACTTTATCACTTTTTAAGACATACTATAGTATGACTTTTTTTTCGACATACTATACTGACTTTATCACTTTTTTCGACAAAATCTAATGTTTTCAGTATCAGTGAAATCAGTAGTGTATATCATGGTGATAGGCCCCGGTGCAAATAGTTTTTTGTGCCCTCCATCCCCGACCTAAACACAAGCGCACGCTTGTGAGCACTCCACGCACGCACACACACGCTTGGACACGCACGCACAGTACGGTATGATAACTGTGCCGGCCCGGGGAGAGAGACATGCATCGGCTCGGCCCACAGTGCTCAGCAGCAGAGAGGTGACGAGACTAGAGCCGAGCTGTATTGTGTAGTGGAGAGGGGCAAACACACGCTATGCGTAATTGCGCACACACGCGCGATCGTCCTCTCAAATGCGGCTGCATCCGGCCCGGTTCAGCAGCATCAATTTTTTTTTCCACCTTCAAAAAAAGTCCTCCCAGTGCGTACTGGATTCAAAAGGTCATGCTATAGCATGTCGAAAATTCACGAAAAAGTCAGTCAGAATATATTCATAAAAAAATATTTATAATTGTTATAGTCATACTATAGCATGTCGAAAAAAAAGTGAAAAATCGACAAAATTCATAAAATGTTGTAAAAATGATGTAAAAGTCCTAACATATGCTTCTATATCGCGTGTCAATCAAAATCTGAGTGTAGTGAGTGCATAATAGTTATAAAAAGGCTTAGTCATATCTCCCCCCCCCCCCCCCCCCCCAAAAAAAGTCATACTATAGCACGTCGAAAATTCACGAAAAAGTCAGTCAGGATATATTCATAAAAAAATATTTAAAATTGTTAAAGAGTCATAAAAATCACTCATATCGCTTGATGCACCAAGTCTCAGTGTAGTGAGTCCAAAACAGCCATAAAAAGCCATGGTCAACTTTTTCAGGGAAAAAAAAAGTCATACTATAGCATGTCGAAAAAAAAGTGAAAAATCGACCAAATTCATAAAATGTTGTAAAAATGATGTAAAAGTCCTAACATATGCTTCTATATCGCGTGTCAATCAAAATCTGAGTGTAGTGAGTCCAAAACAGTCATAAAAGGCTTATTCATGGCAGGCAGGTGGTTGAGTGGTTAGAGTGCATGCCATTTACCCATGTCTGCATATATGCAGCAGCCTCAGGTTCGAATCCCGGTTGGAGATCCTTTGATACATGTCACATCCCCCTCTCTCTCCCATGTGAAATGTGCAGAGTTCAACAGCACCACCACGTCACGTCGTAACGGCATTCAGGTAGCTGCGATGACAACTGTCACTGATCTGGGTTCATTAACAGACTGTACTGTCCGTACGTAAACGTCACTCATGTGAGCCCGCTTTTAGTGTATGCTCGACACAGAGACAGCAGGCTACTAGTTTGTAAGCTACTTGGCTCTAGCAGTTCGCGTTAGCGGCTTATAGTCACTCACGTTAAGTTAACGTTAGTAAGCGTGAGCACTCCACGCACGCACACACACGCTTGGACACGCACGCACAGTACGGTATGATAACTCTGCCGGCCCGGGGAGAGAGACATGCATCGGCTCGGCCCACAGTGCTCAGCAGCAGAGAGGTGACGAGACTAGAGCCGAGCTGTATTGTGTAGTGGAGAGGGGCCAACACACGCTATGCGTAATTGCGCACACACGCGCGATCGTCCTCTCAAATGCGGCTGCATCCGGCCCGGTTCAGCAGCATCAATTTTTTTCCAAAAAGTCCTCCCAGTGCGTACTGGATTCCGGCTGGCAGCGCCACTGGGTGTTGTTATATATTCACATTGAAATTCTGACATTGATTTGAGCCCCACCGTCGTATGAGTTAGCCCCACCGTAGTTGAACCAGAAAAAATACTCTGGCGCCGCCACTGACTATACTGACTTTATCACTTATTTCGACATACTATACTATGACTTTTTTTCGACATACTATACTGACTTTATCACTTTTTAAGACATACTATACTATGACTTTTTTTGGACATACTATGATGACTATCACTTTTTAAGACATACTGTAGTATGACTTTTTTCGACAAACTATTCTATCACTTGTTTTTGACAAACTATGCGATTAATTTTTTTAGAAATACTATATTTTGCCACTTTTTTTCCACATACTATAGTATGACATTTCTATAATTTTTTTCCAGACATACTATCACTTTTTTGGACATACTAAATCGTTCACTAAATCACTTTTATCTATTATTTTATAGACCTTTGATCACTTATTTTTGACATACTAAAATCCCTTTTTCAACATAATACTGTTCTTTTTTTTTTACATACTATACTAATACTACTTTTTTCACGTGTATCTATTATTTTATAAAACAAAATAATTACCACATTAAGCAAAGGTGAAATATTAGTTAGTTGTCTCTTTTCTACACCAAACTAGAAAGCCAGTGGCAAATTTTAAAATAAAAGACACAGAATACAACAACAAATAGTGGTTTATTAGTAACAATTGGTTATCAAAAACTATTATTTATCAAATGACATAAATACAGACAAGTAACTGATGTCATACAGTGCAGGCTCACTGGTAAAACATTCATCATTGTACACTAATGCTAAATGAGGGCACGAGTGGTGGGGTGGGGTAATCTAAGGCTTTGTAACGTTAACTTTATGGCACAGTTCCACAAATTACATCAGCCCTTCATCCATTACCATGTCCCATTTAATCAAGTAAAGAAACAATCATTCTGCCAGAAAACATCAATTCATGTGCTCGGTTCTTGGAAACCACCCAACAGTACAAAAAAATACCCACCAGTGCAAACACCATTACCTCATTGGTAAACATTTTCCTAGTTCCACCTTTCTTACACATTCTGTGTTCAGACTCCATTAAAACATAGTGTTCATCACAGGGTTTCTCCTACTGTTTACACATGTAAGGCTGTAGGCACTGTAGCACCAGTATTAGCTGAGATCACAGCTACATACGGCGAGGCTAGCAGGGTGCTCTATCAAGTGGGGAGAAAATAAAATCAGAAAACGTTGCATTGATATTGTAATGTTTAGAGCCTGATGAATTGGCCAGCTGAGAGAACGCAGACAAAAAGTGTCCCACTATTTCAGATTCTCATCAAAGAATGGTTATGCAGTCTTGTTAGGGCGCAGGTGATAAGGCGATTAGGGCTGAAACAATAAGTAAATCAACCAAAAACGAACTACAATAATAAAGGCAAGAAAAATGCCAAATCTTTGATGTTTCCAGTTCCTCAGATGCGAAGCCTTTCGTGAATTTACTTTTTGGACGGTTGATGAGCCATTTAAATATGTCCCCTTGGGCTCTAAGAATGTTGATCCATTTCTCACCTTTTTCCAACATAGAACAAAAGATGAATCTGTTCATTCAAATAAAATAAAGCTCACACATATAAAGAATGTAAATTGGTTGCTGCCCTAGTTGTGGTTGAGGTTTTGTTAAAATAGTTTAGTGTCACACAGACAGGCATGATAAACAAGGTTATATAAAGATTTGTTAGTGTATTTGTGCATTGCATTGCATTTCTTGATTGTCCAGCTGGTGTGGCTTTTACATTAAATTATACTTGGCTTTAATATGAAAATATTTATTTATTAATCATTGTTTCTGAATATATTATGTCTGCAACAAAAATCTGATCATCTAAAGTTGGAAACAAAAAGAAAACCGTGTTACGACATGTTCCTGTGACGAACAGTGTTTTGCATGTCCTGTTTTTAAATTAGTCTTGTGGATGTAGATCATTACATAGACTGAGTGAACAAAACACTAAAGGAATTGAATCTGTATTTGAAAAGAAAAAGGGCAAAATTACCACAAGATCAGAGAAAGAAACAAAGTGTCACCTTTCTTACTTTTCCTCTACTTTCTTGTCTCTTTGATCATATTTGGATGGGTCACATTTATTTATGTTATCTTTTAACGTGTGGCAGAAAAGCACACAGAAAATCAATGGAGCTTGTCAAAACTATATGCATATCTAGATAAAAGAAATGCAAAAAATGTATTTAGTTTAATTGACTCTTCAAATCTAGTTGAAACTCCTTAAATCTGTCTTATAAGTGTATACAGGAATCATAGTTTTCACATTGGTTCATATAATAAATATTTCATGGAAATAGTGTATCCTGACCTCTCCTACCTTCCACTGGACTGTTGTGATTTTGTGATAAATTACAGAAAGAGGACTGTTGAATTTATTAGACTCGCAGCTGTACTTGTAGGAATGCATAGGATTTGCATCTGAGTAAATGTAATACCAGCTGCCTGTATTGCCATTTGTTATATCAGCATCTAACAAGGCCGGGTTAGAGGGGGCAAAATGGTAATTGCATTCACAAGGGCAAGGGACAGGTTTTGAGTCATGTGGGACAGACTGGAGGGTAAAAGACAGGCAGATTTAATTGTGATCACCTTACTGGACAGAGTTCATTCAACCGGTCTTCACTTAATGGACTGTTTGGAAAGGACGTCCCGGTTTGATGGACTGTCGGAGACTGTGGGAGTCTGGGGGTGGCTGCTGGTGAGTGAGGTCGTGTGGTGTCCACGTCTCCCTTCCAGCTCTTCATCCTGTGAATCAAAAGCAAGGTTATGTATCAGTGAAGAGACGAGGAGGTCTTTTTTTTTTTTAGACACAACAGCTTAGTTAAATTAAGCATGGACTGGAATATGTAATAATTTTTGTCCAATTTGGAAAACATTATTTAAGGCTTAACCAAGTTTTGGCCTAATCACCTTATTTCTAACTCAAGGTTATAGCACTACAAGTTCATCAGGCCCTTGCTCTTATCAATAACTAAAGCATGACATTTTAGTTTAATTAATTACTGATCATCTTTTAAAGCATGAATAGGCCTGGTTCCAGAGTGAACTATCTGTCCAATGGCCAACAGGACGATTTTGTCAAAAGAAGTAGTGCTCCCAATAATAGTGAAAATTAGTTTAGAGAAAAAAATAAAGTATAAATGAATCACTGAGCAGAACAGATACTGCATAGTGTCCACCCTTATAAACAATGTTCACCGTGTCAGCAGTCTCCTCCCCTTCTGTGTGCTCTCCGTAGTGATTGTAAAGCTCCGTGTCAGAAAAAGCGCTCTCCACTGCCTCCTCTTCATAGTCAGTGTGGTAGTCTGACTCCTCTGATGAAGGGAAGGAGCGGAGGACAGGAAGCAAAGAAGCACATAGTGGGTGATTTAGTCGGAATACAGGATGTGGAGAAAGCGAGTGTGCAGTTGAAAAGAGTCCCAAAAGCAAAAATGTAAAAACTTGTGAGAACAGACAGACATAGCAGTGTGACAAGTGATGAATGAAAAATAGGTTAGAGATGGAAAGAAGAATGAGAGCCATAGGAGGGAGATATCTGGAAAAAGTCATAGTATAGCATGTTGAAAAAGGTCATAAAAGGTCATAGTATAGCATGTTGAAAAAGGTCATAAAAGGTCATAGTATAGCATGTTGAAAAAGGTCATAGTATAGCATGTTGAAAAAGGTCATAAAAAGTCATAGTATAGCATGTTGAAAAAAGTCATAAAAAGTCATCGTATAGCATGTTGAAAAAAGTCATAAAAAGTCATAGTATAGCATGTTGAAAAAGGTCATAAAAAGTCATCGTATAGCATGTTGAAAAAGGTCATAAAAAGTCATCGTATAGCATGTTGAAAAAAGTCATAAAAAGTCATAGTATAGCATGTTGAAAAAGGTCATAAAAAGTCATAGTATAGCATGTTGAAAAAAGTCATAAAAAGTCATCGTATAGCATGTTGAAAAAGGTCATAAAAAGTCATAGTATAGCATGTTGAAAAAAGTCATAAAAAGTCATAGTATAGCATGTTGAAAAAAGTCATAGTATAGCATGTTGAAAAAAGTCATAGTATAGCATGTTGAAAAAAGTCATAAAAAGTCATAGTATAGCATGTTGAAAAAGGTCATAAAAAGTCATAGTATAGCATGTTGAAAAAGGTCATAAAAAGTCATAGTATAGCATGTTGAAAAAAGTCATAAAAAGTCATCGTATAGCATGTTGAAAAAGGTCATAAAAAGTCATAGTATAGCATGTTGAAAAAGGTCATAAAAAGTAATAGTATAGCATGTTGAAAAAAGTCATAAAAAGTCATAGTATAGCATGTTGAAAAAGGTCATAAAAAGTCATAGTATAGCATGTTGAAAAAGGTCATAAAAAGTCATAGTATAGCATGTTGAAAAGCTTCATAAAAAAAGAGAAAAGTAGTGGCATGCCATCTGACAGACGTTTAAGAAAAGCATGAACATGGGAGTGGTTTAAGTGAGTGAGAGAGGTTTTACCATCCACCACAGCAGGTTTGACGGGCTCGATGCGGGACACAATTTCTGCCAGGTCCGTAAAGGAAGCATTGGGACACGTCACCACCTGAAAGACACACATTTATTATTTAAAAATATATATACATGAAAAATGAAAAAAAACATCATCAATCAGAGAGAGAGTGAGATTATTAAGAGTCGAAATGATATAAAGCATAACAGGAAACGGAGAAATCATGCTGACGTTTTGTGACACGAGTTGATACCATGTGTCACATTTAACAAGTTAATGATAACCGTTTTTTTCTTGCAATCATTAGCATCTTATTCTGGATTATAATGACTATAATTTTTTAGTTAGCTTCAGTGACACACCTCCCACCCCCACGTTTTCACATTTCTGCCTTCTGCTTTTTGTGTTCATTTTGTGCAACATTACTGAGAATACATTATGTAGAATCCATCACAGTAATAGATGCATTATTTCCCGTGAGAGTTGCACCCTACTGTAGCACCTGAAAATAGAAAGGCATTCATTAACTGCAGATGTAGGATAGCTATTATGAAAATGGATTGATTTATAAGACAGTTTTCTAGCATTACAGTTTCAAATCTGCAACCGTCACTGTAGATTCAGGTTCATTTGTTGGCTTGCTTTGGTGCTATTTTCAAAACTCTCTTCATCCTCCCCATGTTTATTTCAGATTGAGGGGGAAATATCTCATCTTTCCTTTTCCTGAGTTGGTTCTTTGTCATTGCTGGGAAACAAACCTGACAAATGTGGTTCTCTGTATTTTAAGAGCGAACTGATGCTTAGTTTTAATGTTATTACTTTAACAGCAATGTAGCCCAAGGGCTAAAACATGAGGCTGCTGACAATAAAGATATAATATGGAAATAATAACAATGCTAGAAACGGTGGTAGATTAATATACATAGACTGAAAATAAGATTAAAGGTCAAACTCAAGAGGATGTAAAGCACTGATATAATGTGTTGATGAGCTAATCAGTTTGGTTGCATTTAAGACTCACTAGTTGGTAGTTACATGTTTTTAAATGGCTTTGATAAACCATGAATGTAAGGTATATCCTACAGTATTTCCATGTGTCCCCAACCCCTCTATTCTTACATTGTTTTTGCTTTGGGTGTTGTGGAACTCCTCCTGTCGGTCTTTCAACATTTTCTCCACGACTCCACTGCGACTCCATACATCAAACACAGTCTTTCCGTGCTGGTATCCCACCTCCTACATTGCAAAAAGGCTCACAGATCAATATTATTTTCTCTACTGATGAAATCATTGAAAGATATGCCAGAATACCTTGCGGGAATGGCTCAGATATGTGGTACTCAAACTTACAGCAATCTCATCAAACTTGCCAAACTCCAGTGTTCGGTATCTGTCGATCGGAGGTCTGATATACTCGCAGTAGTCACTGTTCTTCACAGACTCCAGCTGCCGAACACAGCACACATATGCCAACCGTGTCTGAATCTCTGCCATGTTTAACACCTAAGAGCACAATTGTAGAAATGAGCATATGCGTTACTGAAAAAAACACCCACAACAATATCCTCATTATTATTCATAGGAATTATTTACATCCTTGAGCAGTCTGTGTCTTTCCTTTTAATCAATCCATTACCTTTACTTTCTCAGCTAGGGGGTTGAGGCGTTTCCATAGCAGCCACCAGCCTGAGAGCGAGTCGCCGTAATTAGTGAGGTTGGTTTCATCTCGGCTTCCCACGTCAATAGCTATCACCACTTTGGCCCCCATGGAGCGTGCCACATCAGCTGGGAGAGGAGGAGGAAACGGAAACAAAAGGTGGGACAGGAGAAACAGATCAATCATACATGGGAGTTAAATGAGTGCAACGACCTGATGGAGGCACCGAGAAAAACACTGCCAAGGAAGGTGTGAAGTCAAACCTGGTAGGTTGTTGATGTAGCCTCCGTCCATCAGCAGGTGTCCATCTTTGGGGTCGCAGAGAGGAGGCAGATACCCAGACAGAGACATGCTGGCACGGACATACCGCCACAGTGAACCTCAAAGAGCAAAGAGGCAACTCTTAAGTTTTTATGCCTATTAAGCACTATGTATTTAATTGAAAGCAACCGACCTTAACAGACAAAAATTAGACTTAAAAGTGAGATTAATTAATTCACCAATGAAGACAGTGGTGGCAGAAATCTCAGACCTCTTTTTCCATCATTTGACAATTAAAGCAAACATGAACAAAGATGTTTTTTCTTTTTAAATGAAAAAAGAAACAGAACACGACTTACCATCAGTGTGTACCCTCATGGCGGAGGCAGTGATGTCAGTTGTAATATTGAAATATGGGATCCGAAGGTCCTGCATACATAAAAGGTTACATCCAAACAGATAAATACAATAACATCACATGCATTTGCTTGTCCTGCACCATCTTAATCTGCTGAAATTAATTCATCGTCATCTCCGTGCCTTCTTTTGCAGGTCCTTGGGAACTTACTTCAATCTGTTTGCTCTTGAAGACATTGCTGATGCCAGAGTTGAAGGCGGCACCAGAGAACATGGAAGTGACTGGGTACGTCAAATCCAGAACCTTCTTAAACACTGATGTCATTTCCTGCAGAGAAAATAAAAGCCAAACAAGATGTTTTCCCCAGTAAAAAAAACAAAAGATTCACTAAAAATAATCAAATCTACTGGATTTTGAGTTTTATTTGTACACATTCTTTTCTTATAAATAAAAAATATCTTAAAATGCGTAAATTCACCCCTTTAAAAAAAGGCATCAACATTCAGCAGATCAAACTCTCTTGTTCTGACTTTGCTGGGAAGGACACACTTTGTATTACAGCAGTGACTCTTTTAGTTCGATACTCAGGAGCAGCAACACAGCCAGCTGCTTCTATAGGTAAGATTCAGAGGCAAGGACAGAGCCCGAGGAGGAGGGTCTGGATAAACTATGAGAAGACGAATCATACCACATGTTCAGCCTGTAGACCTACAGACAAATGTCTCAAATCATCATGGATGGTGACAGAGTTATAGACACAAGGAGGAATCTGTGCAACACCAACCCATCTCTTGTGATGGTTTATCAGCACAGCGTACTTAAAAAGGAAGAATAGAGCTCTCAACTGCCTTTTTTTTAAAAATGCTGTTCGAAAGAGTCACCTTCACAAGGACAGACTCACAAGCAGAAAATTGCTTGAAAATATTCCTCACCCAACTGGAGCAAGTGGAGGAGGAGCTGCTAAACTCAGCTTCTCCTCCAAAAAACAGAATGTCTACTTAACCAACCTACTTCAATAATTTGTTTGTCACGATTATTTGGCTTAATTCTAGACATAATTACAAATACGCCTGTGAGGGAGAAAACCCTCAGGTTAGGTCGTCTGTCCAGGTTCTGCATTAAGCAGACCGTGGTTTATATTTAAGCAAATTCAATATAGGTTAAAAAGTTTAAATGCCTACATACTATAAAGCACACATTGTGGTTTATTACAAGACTAGTGTCCCATCTGTATTGACTCTCACCATCGCCCATTCTCTGGCCCTCATCCTCATGCGGCTGTGGCTACGATCCTCAGCATATAGTGCCCCCATCAGGGAACCAATAGAGGTGCCACCAATGAGGTCCACTGGGATGCCAGCCTCGCAGAGAGCTCGCATTACCCCCACCTGGGAACAGCCCCTGAAGGGAGGGTGGAGAAAGAAACATGGAAAGACAAAGAGAAAAGATAACCTATTAAACCAGACCCAGATATACCCAGTCAGCAGAGAGAATAAACCAAAAAGCTTTGGAATTATAGTCTGAGGCTCGGACAATTATACAATTAATTAAGCCCAGAAGAGGTGTCATTTCAAATGTTAAAAATAAAGTTAATGTCCTCGATTACAGTATATTATGACATGAACTTCAGACAGACAGACAGTGGGTTGGTGTTACCTGGCCCCTCCTCCTCCCAGGACAAGAGCAATAGCATTGCCTGTGAGGATTCGAGCCAAGCGGGAGAAGTCTGAGTGACGGTCTGCTGGCTTTTCGAGCACACGTTGATACAGCTCCAACTGAAAAACAGGGAAATTACTCCATTAAAAGTAGAGAGCTGAATGGATGAGAGAAAATACCTAGCTGTTGAATAAGAAAGAAAAGATTATGAAAAAGTACTAAATTAGGAACTAAGAAGGGAACAGCCAAAAGGGACACAAGTGTTTTGATCTGCAGATGAGAAATGAGAAACTACATCCTACCAGTTTTGGCAGGCTCCTCTTGGAGAAGACCCTTCGGGGACAAGAGAGGTGGAGGTGTCTGGAGATCCAGCTTCGCATGTTGAGCCAGTCCACAGTTCCTTTGGGCGGAGGGCCGTCTTCTCTGTGCAACAGCACCAGCTGCTTCTGGGCACGCACGGCACTTCCTTCCAACATACGCTCTAGCTGGAGGGAAGACACACGGCACAGATGTTTTGGAACATTTTATTCTCCTCGCTTCCTTCAGAGCGGCTCCTATAGCTATCCTAGTTTTTAGGGTCAGTCCAGAAAAATACTGCAGACTACAGTACAGAGTTTGAGTGGGCACAGCATCAGCATGTGTACAGATTCAATTCCAGTTAGATTCTTCTTTTGGAATATAATCTTACACGTGAACAGCTACACCTTCATTGTGGGTAGCAGGCTGGGAAATGAACAGAATGGGAAATTATTTGAGATGGATTTTAAATGGCATCTTAACGTATTCCAGTCACGTTTCGTTCAAGTGCAACTTCCCCGTTAAGGCAATTTTTCAATTTCTTTAAAAAAAAAAGCTAAATAGTCTGAGAGGAAAATCAGATCCGTTACTTAGTGAGCAGGCCCACTGCTAAAGCTTTAGTGTGTGTGTGTTCAATGTGAGAAGGTGTGCCTTGAAAGATAAAAAGCAACCCCGAGCTATGACTCATTCTGAGCAAATATTGATCCATCTTTCACACCATCTCCTGTTGAATGGGGATGCATTCCTTACTTTTCTCTGTGTCAATTTTCCCTTAGAAGGCAATTACATCCCCTTCATCAGCCAGATGGCCAGACTTACCCTCGAACCCCACCTTTCTATAACAACATCCACTCTTTGCTCATTCTGCCAATATGCCCGAGGGTCAGATGCAAACCTTTCAAAGCCGGTGCGACCATTAAGTTGGGTAACCCTTGGGTATAACTATGATTCAAGAGCATGATAAGCACTCACCCTAATGCCAAATCAGAAAGAGACCTGTTAATAGTAAGTGGTGTGATGATTTCTCTGGAGAGAAAAAAAATCCGTAGAAAGGCGAGAGAATGTATAGTCAGCTGTAACACGGACCCTTAATGTTTATAATTTACCTCCAGCATTTTCAAGAGGTTCAGTTCCAGAAAACAAAACCCATCTTGTGCTCTTATTAGTCAACAAAGCAATATATTGACAGCTTTTTTAAGAGTAGTAGAAGGATGGGTCTAAACCAACAACGAACAGATTCTAAAGAGAATTCTTGTCTGTGTATCCAAAGCCTGATATCGTTTATCCTTTTGTGTCATCGTCCTCCACTCTGGTACTAAAACAATAACACAAATACACGACATATTTTAGAACAAACTAATGTTAAGCAACCCTACACCTATCACACAAAAATCCGGATTCTCCTCTGACCTGTAACCCACTCCTAACACCTTACCTCCCCGACGACAGGGTCCTGCTCTCCTAGTCCCACAATAATGATGCAGTCGGCCTGACGGATGCACCGCTGTGTCCACGGGGTCAACGTGTAGTCCGTCTGGTAAAGAACTATGCGATGGAGGTCTTCTTGTTGGCCCAGCCAGCTGGACAGGCGATACTCATGGACACTGAAAACAAAAGGAGTCCATTAATGAGGGCCACTGCCGCCTAGCTGGCAGCACACAGTAGATCCATTTTCCGGTTGGGCCAATAAAGATATATACTTAAAATGAATTTAATGAGTGAATCAGAAAGATGGAGAGCCCAAGGAAATGATTAAATAGGCCAACAAGTAGTATGAGTCATTGTATGAGTACTTGAGGGGTGCTGAAGAGAATGCAAAATTCATGAAAAGCCACAAAACATACCTGTCTAGCGCTGCAGCTCCAAGGCGCTGTTTGATAATATCGCTGGTTAGCAGAAGAGTGGGACCTGTATCAAAGCAGTTGAAGTCAATATGTCTGCTCGAAGCACGTGCTTTTAATTCAAAATAATACAAACAAGGGCGTTGGCTGCACTGGGAGCATAGATAATATATAAAAACACAAAAAAAACAGGCCTGTCTCCCCTAAAGCTTTACGGTAAATAGTCTGGTTGAAATACAAAACAATTATTTAATTCAATAAGAATTGACCCTGGTTATCTTAATTAACCCAAAGCACACACACAGCAAAGGAAGGGAGCTGTCCTGAAGGTACCATTCAGCCTCATATTAAGGAGCTGAGTAAACAGGACCACTAGAACCCCTCTCCAGGGGAAGCGGTACAGCAATTACATCGTAGCAGGGAGGAAACCTATTACAAGATTACAAGATACACATCACACCTATGCTGTGAGCCTGCCTCAGACAGTAGCAGTAGGGGGGCCAGATGTTAACAAAGACCACATGAAAGGTCCTCGACCCCAAGCTCTGACCTCTCTGTGGGTGATGGCATTAAAACATAAAGGAACATTCTAAGCCCCTGCGTTCTCTTCTTACCTATTGCCAAGAGCGCATGCTGCAACTCCAGGGTGAAAGTAGTGAGAGGTACTTCTTCTGATACAGGCAGGACGGTCACAGTGGAGAGGTTGGAGGCCTGGTTGCCTGCATCCCACTTACTGCCAGGAGTGTGGAGGGCCAAACTGCGAGCTGGGGGACATAAATACATACTAGTTAAACCTCCGCTTCACCGGCGAGTAGAGATTTAAACCAAAACCAATTGGGCAACGCGAAGTGCACATGTAGACTGTACACACTTGTTAGAGGACCATTGACCTGCTGGAGGATCTTCTGTCCCAGTAGGTGGATCAACCTGGTGACAACCTGATTAAGAGAATCTATGTTACTCTTGAGACAGTTTCCTCAACATGTATATAGCAATGCTTTCAAATGGAATTTGTAGTAAGTCAATATTTGACATCCAAAATGTTGAGTTTCACCCTACCTGTGGGAACTTCCTCTTAATGGAGCTGAGAGCTCCTTCCGGTAGCTTGGCCAGCTCAGAGTCTCGTACAGCGTGCACAGTGGTGGCTCTGTTCTGACGGGTCAGGGCCTCCACCTGCAAAGAAAAAGAGGAAACATCACATCGTTTACTTGGTCAGAAGAAATGTCCGTCATGAGTAAAACGATACTCACAATTATTTATAAACATTAAATAATGTATTAATAAATAAATCTTCACTTCAAGATACAGATACTTTGGGGAATACACTGTTTACATAAATGAAAGTATGTCATTTGAGTTTTAAATCATGTTTTAAGTTTGACTATTAGTCCACGACTGCTTATTCCAAGAGTTTCAGAATGATCAACAACTTTAAAAAAAGAGCTATAAATAAGATCTCTCCATCTCGTCATTCAGAGTCGACGTCAACACAGCCGTGCTTAATATGTCTCAAGCTGGCAGCCAACTTTAGAACAATCTCATTCCCACCATCGCAGGAGCTGCAACAGCTTCCCTCCTCCAGGTACCAGTAACCATAGCATCCATCAACCCAGCTATTATTAGAAGCATCGTGGCATCGAGATCAGCCACACCAGCCAATGGGAAAGTGAGGGAAGTGTAACAAAGTGACTTTGCATAGTTTATCACAAAGAAAGCACAAACAGTCCTGGCATTAGTATCCACTTTTAGACACAAAGTAACACATATGGTCACATTTCATGTTCTGGTAAATATATTGATATAGATACAGAAGATACATTTCAAATCAGGTGAGAAAGGACGATACTAAAAACAAGACTGCAGTGTGCACACCCACACTTCATCCAACAGGCTATTATTATAGTTTATGCTGGTTCAAACTCTAAATATGTTTGAAGTCCCAAGAGTCAACGAGTGGGTTAGACCCTGAGTGTTTACTTCATGACGTATGCTGAATACATGAATAGAACTAGATGTGACCTGTACTGTATGGATAATAAAGATTCAGTATTATGTTGTCGCTATTTTTGTTTAAATTCAGATGACTTGAAGCTATTCATGGTCTTCAACTACCCACCATCTGTCTTCCCTCTCACCATCTTGGTCCTTACCACTCCAATCAGGTCACCACGTCCGTACTCTCCGATGAGTTCCTTCTTTCCATCTTCCTTCATGATGACAGAGCGCAGTCGACCACTCAGCACTATAAAAGTACTGTCTGATTTCTCTCCTTGCCTGAAAATAATACTGATAACTTCAATTCACTGCAAAATGCAAACATCTGAACCAAAACCTCCATTGTTGACTTGTTTGGAATAGATTTCAAGTGTTTTTTACTACGCTCACGTGAATGTATTAAAACAAAGATGACCTTGTTTTCTGAAGACCATTTTGCAAAAGATATACAAGGTTATCAGTAGGATACCTGTAGACGGCCCTGCCGGCTTCCACAGCCATCCAGTCAAGAGCAAAGTCTATCTGTCTGACAAAAGACGACATCCTCCTCACCACTGTGTGAGCAACATTCAGCACTACCTTTGGCTCCACCCGCATTATCCTGAGGGAGAGACGAACACATTCTTTTTTTCAAAAACATCGCTTTGTTAAACATTTTGTGCAACAGTGAACACTGCACTTATACATTGAAAAATCCCCTTTGTTTCTCCAACTTCTTAGTAAATTCATTTTGTTTTTATATTTTAAAAAAAAGGCATCAAATAAAAGGTACTACAACTTATAGCTGTCATACAGTTGAACTTCACTGTAGTTATTACTCTCTGCCTTTGTACAGCAGTAAGACTACATATCTTGCATATTTCTGCATGGATGGGTGTGTGCAGAAGTGTCCATGTGACTGACTCATAGAAGTGGGTTTTGGAAATGGAGAGGAAGCTGCAGTCTCGCTGGGCTCGAACAGTGAATATGAGGGGCTCTCCAGTCAGGACAGCAAGTTGACCGACAAGCTCTCCGGGGTGCGTCACAAACAGACGCGTCTCTTCTTCGCGGTCAATCATCCGCTGGTAAACATGGAGGAGGCCAGAGATCACAAATTGGATGCTCACTTCCTAAAGCAACGAGAGGAGAGGAGAGCACAAGTTTGACAGTCTGAAGGTGAATGCCATTCAGGTGTGGTCATGGGACACATTGATTAGTTGTCAAAAAATGATCTTCAGATTAACTATTAGAGCATTAGTTAATTAATATTGAGAATTTTACTTATGTATGTAAAACAACATGGTAAACTAAACACCTGTTAATCTTGATGCAACACATTTTTGTATATTGCACTAGAACAAATCTTACATGACATTAGAAGTCATCAGAAAAGCACGTTCAGCTAAACAGACCATATGGTCTTAATCTTGAATAGAAGAGATTAAAAATGTATTCCCTTTATTTGTGTGGTTCAGATCGACATTTCTCCTACAGAGAGCCTGAGGTCGCTTGGAGGGTTCAAATTATGTTTTACAACACAGTTTTGGAAAATGCTGACAAATTAAGTGTAACAGAAGGAGGGAGACAGGAGCTGCATTTGACAAAACTTGAATACTGTGCTGGAATACAACAAATTAATGAAATTAAAAGTGTTTTGCTGATGGGCCCACAGAGCAGGTTTAACACATTAAGAACCACAGCAATGCCTCTAGACCCTTGATAGCTAACACAAAACACACAAGAGTCAAACTGTAAAACCCATAAATTAATCTCCAATTTCATGGAAGTTATAACTGCTTTTTAAATTGTTGTTCGAACCTGGTCTCCCTGACGAGCCACCACAGAACCAGCTTTGACTTGATGGAGTGTCACTCTGCCCTCAAGCAGACTAGGGTCCTGCAACAGAGACAAAACACAGAGTAACTGCCTTTATGCATCATCATAAAAGAGCCAGGGCGCTCACAATATAATTAATTTTCCCATAAAAAGTTTCCACATTGCACAATGCATGCAAAATTAGTTAATTATATATAAAAAAAAGTCAGTTGATTTGATTTTCTGGGATCAACCTGTCACCTGCAGCTGGATTATTCCCAGAAGGTCCTTCTTAGCAGCCTGGAGGATTGTGCAACTTTTACTGAGGTGGATGACATCAGACTGCCCCCCACTGTCTGTGTAGTGAAACACTTCAGAGGGTGTGTGCTGCATCGTCACAGTCTTCTTCAGACTGGACTGCTAAAATGGGCATAAGAGAATGATGAAGAACAATAAGACTAGCAGCAGCATGAGCTGTAGTGTATGCTGGGTAGCAGGAGAGTCTTACTTTGTGAGTGACAGGACTGGATGGAGCCTCATCTATAGTGACTCGAGCTCGTTCACAAGCCATGTTCAGGTCAATACCTGCAACTCGGGACAAAGGACGAGGATTAGGAGTTTCAGTATGATGGTATATGTGTGTGTCCTTGTTTTCAGATCAGTGACTGCAGGAAATTAGTAGAGACATATGCCAGTGATCGCTTATGTCCAAGTCAGTGGCCCACCTGCACAGTCGGTGGGCATCGAGATGGATCGTGGCTTCCTGTAGCTATTTGGAGGACTGTCCTTTACACCATCTGCATATTAGAAAGTGCCAGCATAGGATCAGTCTCAATTCAACATAAAGTACCATATCAAAAGTGTGTTCAGTGTTGTTTTCCATTATATGCGAGTGCGTGACCTGTCTCTGTGGGGCTCTCCGCAGCCCCAGCAGGTAACTCCTCCTGGAAGTTCAGACGACGAGTCGGCTTCCCAGAAGTCACCTCTCCTATCACGCCGTTTACATTGGATAAGAGCACCGCCTGGCTCTCCTGTCAGTTAGACAACAAAATAAATAACAGTCCACGTTTCAGTTAGTCACAACTAAAGTAACATCTTGGTAAATAAAAAAAACATTTACGTTTTATGTCTTTTTATGCATAATAGATTTGTAGCACAAGATAATTAACACTTTGAGATCCAAGACTGGGTCCACCATCATACAACACCATAGTCTAAGGTTTAAAGGTTTTTTCTGTGGTGGGGATTAAATCATTTTTACAAATTTTCACTGAGCTTTATGAAGGATTGAGTTATGCTATACTGTGCTTAACGTTGTGACAAATTAGCTTGCCTGTGTGTATGTGTCTTACTGTGCTCGTTTATGTACTGATTTACACACACGTTTAGGTATTCAATGTGAGCCTCTCTGCATGACTGGGTGTGTACACACACACACAAATATGTAAACCAATTAATTCCCCTCCTACCGGATTGAAGAGCTCAGTGGTTAGGCCCAGATAGTTATGTAATGCCAAGAAGGTGACTCTTTGGAGGCGCACCATGATTATCTGCAAAACACACAAAATTAAACACAGAGATAAACAGAGCAGAACATGTTGTAATTACAGCCACATTTGATCATGTTTTATTTTCCAATGTGTTCAAGACAAAACAGGAAAAGACAAAAACGATACTGTGGATTTATCGTTAAACATCCGTTACCTGAATGACACGAATAAGTGTCTCTGGGTATTTCTTAAACACAGACTCGAAGGACGATGCAGGTAAACGTAAGATGGTGGAGCGAGTTGCAGCCCTTGCACATACAGTCTTATATGGAGCTGGATAACCCTGGTAAAGGCAGGACAAAAAGGTAAGAAAAGAATATAACAAAGACCGTCAGGGCGATTACTAAACCCTCAAATACATCTTTGACTACATTGTTGTAGCCACCTACTGAGAACTTAACAACATAAACTTAGTAGGATACAGATAACTTATCATTGGTAGCATTTATATGATTAGTGATCAAAGTTTCTATTTCTGACCAGTTTTTCCCAGGCTGTACTTTTCGATTTCAGTGTTTGTAGTGAACATTAACAAAATAATTGAATCAGAATTTTCATAAAACTTGACTATCATAAGAACACTAAAAGGATGCAGCTTTGATTAAAGCTATTTCAGAGTATGACAACATATGAAGTAGAAACAAAACAAATCACACCACTAGGGGAAAAAAATAAAACAGTATTTGACTTGACACACAGGGATGGGGGTGTAACGGCAAAACAAATTGAGTTGAACAAGAAGTACAAAAACAATTGCCTCCAAGAGAGAAGCTGGAGACAGGACAAAGAACTGAAACAAATCAGAGAGCAAAAGACGACAGAAGCAGAGAAGTTAGTTAAGTGCAGTTGGAGAAATAAGGAGCTCACAGTGATGATGTCAAGAATACTGAGCAAGCTGTGGACGCTGTCTCCTGGCAGCACGTCCTTCACCACTGGTTCTGTACCATCCTAAAAAGAGGAAATTCTTTATTCAAACTTTAACGTTACATATATATTTCACCTTTCAAACCAATCTGAAGGATGCCAGTGGGATTCTGCCCTCTGCTGTTCATATTTTTCAAGACCTATGCACATGAAGGTTGTGTAACCCATTGAAACAGCCATAACGCAGAGTAAAGTATGCTTATGACCTTGCTTCACACATGAAATACCACATGTGTTACTGGCACCATCTCTGTTTACCAGTTTTAGCATTATGTATATACAACAAAAATAAGACAGCATGGGATTAAACAGCTATATATATATAATATTAATGCTTCCCTACTGTATAAATAACAATGGATTAAATCTCTCTGCGTTATATGATAGGTAAGTTACTCATGAATTCATACAGAACTAATATATACAACCAAACAAAGATTTTCTGAAAAGAAACTTGAAATGCTATCCACATACATTCTCCTGGATGCAGAGCTCCAGTCGTCCATCCTGGACAACGAAGATGCTATCGTCGTCGTCTCCTGGCCTGAAAAGACTTTCGCCCTCTTGCATTTCGATAAGCACCATGTGGCGACACAGCTCTAGGAACAGGGGCTTCTCAAAATGACCCAAGACCCTACAACAGAACACGAACATTGTGAAAAAAATGCGAGAGGCTAAATCTGTAGGTAAAGTCGTATATTTGTCTACCTGACATTCTTCAGCATATAGAGGACCTCGGAGGGCAGGTTTGAGCTCTGCACATCAAACTCTGTTAGGTCAGCCTCCAGCAGGGAGGGAGGAGGTTCTTTGGGCTGCAGGGTGGGAGGATCTTTACGGATCCTCAGAATTCTGATGACAGGCACAAAAATCAATCAATCGGCTCAACAATGCCACAACAAATCAGAAGATTTTTCACTTGCACACAGAAAAATATCAATAGAGCATACTTGCGAGCTATGCTGAGAACTTTGGTTCTTTTGCGTATTCGCTGTGGTTGCTTTGTTACTGAGGTAGAGGTGGAAGGAGGAATCGAGGACAGGGTCTGGACCTTCGAAAGAAAATGTCAAATTGTAATGTTTGCAGTTTGTTAACTACAGACAGAAACATATTTATAAATGACACAGGTGTAGACAATATAGATTAATAGATTTAAAATGTAGGGAGTTAATATTACTAAGCTCAATGCATGATTCATTTTCATCTTATTGTATCAGAGTGAATTACAATGAAGAGCTACCGGAGCCTTATTGTTTATATTGCCAGTAGAGTAGGTTTCATGAAGTGGTGCAACACGATAGGAACAGTCAAGTCTTTGGGGAAAAGTATTACATTTAGTTGGATTCAGGGAAAATGTAGAAATCAGAAAGCATAAATACATTTTAACACTATTTACAGCATGTATAGGACTAGGGGGATGAGTCTACCACACTGTAAATATCTGCGTATAAGTGCAAGACAGAAGTGTAAATAGAACCTTTCGCATTATCTTCCTCCCATAGAAGAGCACTTTATCTCGTTTTCTGAAGCGATAATGAGGTACACCAGGCTGTTGTTCACCTGGTGGTAGAATCCAAAATACTCTTATTATTAGGTGCAGACAAAAATATGTATTATAGCATTAATAAGTATGAAGAGGATTCAATCTGAAACGCTGGGTGACTCACGGGCAAGCTTGAATCTCCTGTAAAGGAAGAGCACTACGATCCCAATCAGCGAGACTGCCACTGCAGCGCCGATAAGAACACCTGTGAGCTAGAAAACAGACAAGAGTATTTTAACAATCGTACAGACACATGAGAAGGCATTGTAGTGTAGGTTCCCGCGGAATAGGACATTTCACTAATTGGATTATTAAAAAGTATGCAGTACTGCAGTAAGCAGTAAACACCCTAGATTTGAGTGTGCTGTTGTACAATATTGTCCCACAATGTAATTCCCAAAAAATAAGAGGCGGAGCTGATAAATAATAGGAAAATAGTGTATAGCAGTGAAACAACACTGGCAATATTATTCCATAGTCATGGTTTTCTAATGCAAAAAATGATTGATTTCTTGTACAGTCACTGAAAATTACATTATATTATGCACATTTGTTTATATTACACACTGAAAACAAACAGTATGCTGCGTGGTCTTGGGTCATAACACAAGTTATTTGCTTTGCAAACATGAGTTATGCAGGCAGACTCAAACTTAGGGCAGTGCTCTACTGCTTGTTGAAAGCACAGGATGTAGCAAAGGATTCTTATTTTCATACCATGGTGGTCTGCATCCTTTCCTCCACAAACTGTTGCAGTCGTGCTCTGATGTCATTCTTTCTGTTCAGTAATACCTAAAATATAACTTAGGTTAGCACATAAATCAAATTACACAGTGCATATTTTTCAGAAAAGGTCACCACATGCCAGTTATATTAAAAGAAATAGTGGTGCTTACTGAACTAGTCCTTATCCATTTGCAGAATTCTCCATCATCCTCTCCATGGCAGTCCATCCTGTAATCAGAATCATAAACAGGTTTAATACAAAGTAAGTCTCAATTTGCCTTGGTGCATAAATATAAGCATAGTAGAGAAAATATATGACAGCTGGTTACTACAAAATAATCAAATAAACACAATACTGGCAATACAAAGTACAATAGTACAATAATGCTAATTGACGTTACCCCTGCAAGACATTGCACGTGTAACGTTCATTAGACATTAGCAGACAATAGCAGCGGATTTGAATAAGGAACTATGTTTCGTGGAACACATTGTTCGGGGGGTTGGGGAGAAAAAAGGGGAAAGAGGAACATTGTTGTGAACGAGAGGCGTGTTCCGTCAGCTACCCTCATCATCTGGCTTCGTGTCTACATTTTAATACGACTTCATGACATAACACGTAAACGACAAGCTACTATAATAAGCTCGCTACAGACTTTGCCGGATGATATTAATTTGAAGTGGTTGCAGTCTCATCCATGGTATCAACTTTAGCTATAGCTTGACGTTAGCTAAAACAACACTAGCTAGCGGCTGGCAGGTTAACGGTACCCGTCTTTGCCAGTCATTTTAATAAGCAGAGTCACATCTAAACATTATGAAATCCTCATTAGACAGAAATCACTAGGCTTACTTTTCGAAGATGTCTGGTGTACTGCGTCAAGGTGGCAACATCGCCAAACAGACGATGGAACAAGTTAGCAGGTTAGCTAACAAAGTTTTCTGTATGCTGGATGTCACTTGCTTAGCCCCGCCCACGAGTGTACGTCCACCAATAGCGTCTCAATGTTGGCTGTTGCTTTGGTGTCGTTCAAGGCACTTGTCCAATCAGAGACGGAGCTGGCACGCCCCAGTCTTCCTCTTCACAACACAACGAGCATAAAACTCAAGCATCTCGTATCAAAGGTCATACCACTGGTACAACTGTGTGTAAAAACATTTTAACAAAAGGGATATTCCCATTTTATACTACTTTATATGTACTTCTACTCAACCTTGACCAGTTATATTTAAATGTTTCTTATGTTAATTAATGTAGACAATGGATGGATGGATGTTAATTAATGTTAGTGATAATAACCCAACAAATGTATAATATAGAGTACATTTTAGAATAAACATTTTTATTATTTCATCACTTACCTACTATCAGTATATATCATTTAATGCACTTCCAGGCAACATATTGTGAAACATCTTTCATTTCACATTTACATTGTACATTGTTTTCATATTAATGACACTTTATTGCAAACTCACCCCATATTCATGCTACCAACACCAAAGTTTCACAGTCTTTGATATTTACCATGTCAATGTTCCTTGTTATTTTAAAAGTACCATTAAAAGACAATTTAAAAGCAAAGAATAGCTTTATAATCTGCTTTATCTACAGCCAAGGCTTTTTTGTTTTGTTATGTTTACGAGTACCAGTCATTTTCTCAACATATAGTATTTGATTTAAAGTTGAATCTGATTTCAAATGTAAATCTGATTTCAAATATGTCAAAATTAATTAATTTTAAATTTAAAAAATTACAATCAGAAGTATTTAAACGCTGAGACACAATAAATGCATGCATATGAGACAATACATAAATATTCTTTGGGATTAACAGTGCTTTCCCCCTCTTACTGGGAGCCCTCATCAGTAAATCCACAGTGTGCAACAGTATATTTATTTATACAATATTTTTTTATAGAAAGGTAATTATTAAATATGCCGCTGCAACGATTTCCACTATCCAAATTCTTTTTGACAAAAGTATTAAATAAATCGTGCAGTTTTCAGACATTTTGTCACTTCTGTATCTGTTGTTCTCCACATTTCTTACTCTATTCTTCTTTGTTCTCACTTACACTGCTTCATCTCTCCCTCTTGATTTCTTATTTGTTCAGGTACTTTGCCACAGATTGGTAGGCGATGAGGATCTCCATTTCATTTGGGCAGGTGTAACGAAACTCATCTTGTTTGTAGGCGTTATCCAGGTAACGTGCCAGACCTTTCAGCTCTGTAGGGATGGCAAAGTTGCGGTACTCCTTGCACACCACCTAGTGGACGACAGGTTAAAGGGTTGCATTATTTGCACACACAAAAAAAGAAGAAGAAGATTATTTTAAGTCCAGGAAAGTATGTTTTTAGTTGTTTTTACTGATAAACCCACCTTGACAATATTGAGCTTGGGAAGCAAGTTGCAGTCTGCCAAGGTGATTTTGTCACCATCCAGGTATAAGCGTGTAGACTCAGCTGCATTGGGCTTCTGCTCCAGCTCATGAGGGAGAGGGGTCTCTAGGTACATGTTCAGCTTGACCAGAGTTGACAGAAATTTTGTCTCTAGCCCTAAAAGACAAAAGGTATGCTGAAATCTGTATTCCTTCATGTCTCCATCATGTGGTTATATATAAACAATATGAAATACACAGTCTTTCTTACTGTCATTTAATCCAGGAATGGAATTCTTTATGTATCCAGAGAAATTTCGAAAGATGTCTTCTCCGGCACCGTTGGACTCTTTGTATCGACAGTACAATTTTGGATACCTGCCATTGGTGGAATGAGTGTGCGTTGGTGTGACAATGAATGAGGTATTCAATGTGTTTTAAGGAAAATACTTGACAGAAAACATAATCTAGTCTACAGACTACTCACTGTGGAGGGGCTAGCTTTTCCTCCAGGAACTCCTCAATCTTGTTAGTGTCTGTTTGGACCTCATCGTTGTAGATGAGGAACGGAGGCTGAGAGCCTGGAGCCAGAGCCTTCAGCACATACGGTGCCCTGCAAGAGAAACGCAACAACAATCAAGGTTTATTAGCTCACCAAAGTTAGTTTCATACAATACAAAAATTGTATGAAAGGGACAATAAGAACAATTTTATAGACATATTTGTAGGCTACTATTTTCCTACGTGTTCAATTATAATTCCTATTATGAACGTAAACTTATCGTAATGAATATAAACAATGATCATGGCTACTGTTATTACTCACAACTGTCAAACTAGCGACTCCGGTGACGCGCAATGAGTGCACGCGTAAAGTGTGCTCAGGTATGCAGGTCAGTAGACAGGCAGGTAGGCTGGCTTGTTACTACATTCCTGCAACAGCCACAGATACTTTTTTCTTTTTTTGACAGAGCACTTTATATGTTGATTGCAGTCGGGATGTCAAGATAATTTCAATGTAAAGTATTTTTTAATAAGATTTGCAATGAATTTATGATGGGCTGTAGGTGGGTCCTGGATTTGATGTTTTTCCTCAGCCGGGGTCTTTTTGGGTGGTTTTCAAGTCTCCTGTGTGCGTTTTCGAGATATGTTTATTTCCTCCTGAGATACAAAATCTCCCCAAAATTGAACAGGACTGCTGTATATGTTAATCTGTGTATACTTGTTAATATTGTACCCTCATGCCTTTGTACCCTTTTAACCTATATGTGTAGCCTGCAGTCCATTTGCAAACTCTGCACTTTGGATGGACACCTAAACACCTAAACATCAGGTTTGCTTGTAATACTTTTTTAAGGAGCATCAAACTTTTTTTTTGCAATCACGTATACATATAGAGTGAGTTAATAAGATGAGCACATATAAAATGATTGTAACTTCATTGTAAAATATTGCTGTTTATTTCTTTCCAACAGAAAGGATGTTACTGCATGTTGTCATATTTCATCATATTATGTAAGTTATATGTGTAAATATGTCAAAAACCTGAACCGATGACAGGACCAATAACTTTATCGAAAAAAAAGAAAAGAAAAGTGTTCTCACTTCTTCATGTCCACAGTGGTGAGGGTAAAGTTGGCTCCCTTCAACCAAAGAATCATGAAGAGTCGCTGGCAAAAAGGACAGTTTCCCACACTCTCAGTATCACTGCTGGCCTGATGGACAGACAGACGGACAGACAGACCAGAACATTACATTATGAACACGTGCACTTCACATTGCTGGCATCAGCACTGTAATGTTTCTGACCAGATCATTATTTCCTGCACAGGTGTTCTCGTCAAGCCTGCTCTGACAGTTAAAACCAACCACCGAGCCATTTCAAAAGGAGATTCATAGATTATACAACCCAAGATTTAGACAATGGCTGACATATATTTTCCCCCACAGCCTGATATTGAGTCACAGGTAATCAAGGCGGCAACTGCTTTTTTGTAAAGGTCAGGTTTCACTACAAGTCTCCTGTCTTATACTGTCAATAAATAACAAAAGACGGTAAAAGAAAAGATAACAATAGACAGAAGAATAGACAGAGAAGTAGTGGGCTAAGAATGAAATAGGTAACCATGAATGTTGTTATATAATAATTAAAATAACTGGAAGATTTCTGAATGTTTGCCGTTTAGATTATACAATAATAATAACTGGATGTACTCTATTTATACTGATTCATTCACATATGTAGTGTTTAAGCAGGTTCTATCTTTTTTTTAACACATCAAAATTACTGTAGGTCTTACCTTAATGAAGAGTTCAATCTTCGGGGCCTCTGCCATCTTTATTTCTCTCTCTTTGTGTCCTTTTCTCTCTCTGTTTTGTCGTAGAAATGTCCACTTTCTTCTATGGATCCACAAAATGGTTTAAGTCACTGTCAATTCAGACATTTTTTTTTTTAAATCTGTGACTCTGAAGTTTATATTCCTGTGGAATTATGACAATTTTGCAATCTCATTCTTTCACACACACGTCACTCTTTCACGGTTTCAACGAAACTGTGGTAAGATGTGTTGCCGAAGCCTATACTTACAGTCAGCACTGGTTGCAAGAACACCGCCTTATCTTCACAGATTTATTTTTTTATTCCAGTATTTCGCCGCTCACTCTCGCCCGTCTCTAGTCTTCTGTTTGCTTGTTTTCTGTTCTGTCTCTCACCACACCTGTCACACTTGGAGAGGCGGCCTACACCCCCCTCTGGCCTTTCCAGTCAGACCAGCCGATCTGGATCTCAACTCTCAGCCTGTCAGCCTTCCAACAGATTCTCTGAGAGAAACCTGCCATTCTCAATCTGTATCATCTCAGTCCTTCCACTTTGGTCTTTATCCGTTTCTGTCTGTCCCTGTTTGGCCTTTGTCACTTTCTCTCAACTAAAATAAGTAAGTGCATCATTAGCATGTGAGGCTGCCACATCACAAGATGATGAAGTGTTTTGTTTTGTGCTCGATTTAAATGGACAATTCGCCCCAAAATCTAAAATACACGTCCCCTCTTACTAGTGCTATTCAAACAAGGCAACTCACTACAAAAAGAAGGTAAGGGGAGAGACAAATGGGGTTAAGCAAAAAAGTAAAAGGTAAAAAGTAGGTTGTAAACATTACAAATATATGTGATTGTTGAACATGTCTAAAAGTATTGAAATGCTGCTACAAAAGCCTTCACTCGTCTCATTTTTGGAACTTGAGCACAAGGATGTGCTCCCATTCAGCATCAAGAGCATTATTGAGGCCAGGCACTGGATTTGCAGGCTGCATTTAATTAATCCCCAGAGGTGTGGGGATGAGGTAAGAGCTCCATGCAAGCCAGTCAGTTTCTTCCACACCAAACTCTGAAAAAAAAAAATCTTTATGGTTTTGTGTATGGGGGAATTGTCATGTTGAAACAGGAAGCACAAACACAGTTAGAATCAGTTATCGAAAATATCTTTGTGAAGTATGTATCCACGTGGTGCTTGTTCCCTGTCCCTTGTCTTGCATTCCCCTTGCAGCCTACTTTCTAGTTGTTGATCAGCATTCATGACTGGCAGAAAATGATCGGTATTCACGAAGGTTTCACTGAAGGCTCAGTGATTGGAGAGAGGAGGGAGAAACACCCCTCGAGGAAGTTGACGTAAAGAGAAACAGTTGTTGCAGGCGGCAACGGACGAGATAAAGCTCCCAAAATAGAAAGAAACAGACTGTTGGAGATTGGAGGAGTCATTCATGCAATTTCATAGGCGAGGACACGCGAGAGAAGAAATCATGAGGGCGTGATGACAGTCAGCTGTGACTCTGTGCTGTGGAATTCACTAATTGGAGTCAGAGATTGTACAACTTTAATTACAATGGTAATTTACTATTTAGAATAGAGGTATTCTCCTTTGATCTGAACACTGAATGGAACAAAACAAAATGTCCTGGGTTTTCTGTTGCCGATGTTGCTGTAGTTGTTAGACCATCACTTTACTATTGTTTGGGCCAAATGCTGAAAAATCCAGAAACATAAATAATGATGTAAATGATACAATGTGTCTTGTTGTATGGTTTGAATTCAAGAAACATGGCACTTTTGTTTGAGCAGCTTCAAATAACATCAGATATTTTATTCAGCATGCACGTCAGGATGAGGCAGCGTCAAGTGGGGAAACTATCTTGTGTTCCCCATTAAACCAGAAAGGTGCACCCAGTAGAACGCAGATCTCCACCAACGACCACTAAGCCTACAAAACCGCATCAATGCAAGGCGTGAAAACCTGTGTAGTTGCCGATTTCAGTTTCAATTTCTTGAGTGTGAGGCTGGAACACAGTTTTGATTAACTGATGTTCATCACAGAAAAAGCTGCACAAATGTATACCCTTAAAAGATTCAATAGGGCACAAGCAATGATGAAATAAAGTATAAAACATGAAGTACACATCCCAAACTTTTTACAAATCAAATTCATGACGTCAACATATACCAATACATTTAATTTTCCACATCACGCTGATGACTCACGAGTGTGTGTGCTCACTCTTTTGTAACCCCCGTGTTAATTCTGTTAAACACTTCCTCTTTTCCTATCAGTGCACACATGCAGCAACCACCTTCTGACTGGATCCCTTTTTCTCAGAGTATTGCCAAAGAATAGCATCATGTGAAAGCAGGATTTAAAGCAGATGTGAAAAAGGATGCGTGGGAGAAGAGAACACGATGCTGAGCTCAAATCATATTCAAAAATCTTTCAGAGAGCCACACCTCAGCTTAAAAGGGGCTGCGTTTTTTTTTTTCAGTGCTTCAAGCTCACCATCAAGCTTCTACCAGTAGAGACCAAAAATGGCATCAGTGGTGACTGAGGAGGGAGGACAGACCGCTCATCTCAACTTCAGGTTAGTTAAGGAAGCTTGGGGTTTTCTTGACATGAATAACTCTGGTCAGTGTGGTCTGGCTTCTAATGTGTGTTGTTTTCAAATATTTTTTTGCGTTCTCTCTTTGACAAGAAGTACAAAATCACAGCTGTAAGTAAAAGCAGGCTGTCGGTGAATAAATAGTCAGGGTTGAAATGAAATTGGTGCGACAGTTCTACAACTGTCAGTGTGGCCAGAAGTGCCCCTGCCAACGTCTTTCACCACATCCTGTTCACAACAGTTTCAAATATAGAGACTTGCTTAAAAAACAATGATTGTAATGATATCCAATGCTATCTGGAGGCGCTGATACCTCTCTGCTATCATTGTGTCATTCTACAAGGACTGTGGGTATGCATTAATGTGTTCCACAAACTTAACTTTCTCATTATATGATTAAATTGTGCAGTGTGGCCGTGGACATACAAGAATCTTTCAACGCAGACTTTCACAAGATAAGAAATATCACTGACACCGAGTGTGAAGGGCAGATGTTGGCGCACTATCTTTTCTTGTCACCAAATATGCCACTTGCGGATGCTATAGACTCAACAGCCTGTTCAGAGCCCTTCTTAACACCCCCCCCCCCCCCCCCCCTCCCAGTTAAATATTAGCAAGAACTAAAATAATTAGTTGGCAGAGAAGTATTTCTTAAAGCCTGCTTGCTCTATTGAACCTTTCACCAAACTCTTATTTTAAGTAAACATTTCAAAAGCATGAAACCAATTCTTACTGAGCAGTTTCTTAATGGTATCAGGTATCATTTTGGTAGTAATAAGTTTATGCAATATTGTCCAGTATCTGTTTTTGCTTACTTTTTCTCTTTCATGCAGAAACACAAAACATGTTATACTTTTCTAGCTAAAAGTTTTGCTTTTGTAGCACTTTGTAACAGATCTATGTCCTATTTGACATGTGCTCCAGTAGTTCCTTATTTGCAAACTGTTCAGTAAAGGTCCTTTTACAATGCTAAGTGAGATCCTAAACTCAAATTCTGTGGTCTTTTGCACAATCCTACTTGCTTTATGTCTTACAACAGACAAAATATACAGTACAGCATTTAGGCTAGCAACTGTAACTGGTAAAAAAAGAAAAACCTCTTTCCATGACTTTCTCCTAAGCTTCTTTCTCCTTTTTGTCCATTTAGAAAAGGGGGAAGCTGACACGTTTCCTTTGAGTTCAAGAGCAGAAAACTGTCTGATGTTCTTATCTGAACTCATACTGTGAGTCAAACTGCCAAGTTGGAGTATCTGATGGTGAGCCTTCATAACAATCATCAACACTGTTTGTCAATTCACACAGATCTGATGTCTCTGCATAGCTTTTTGAAAAAGTCTTTTCATCCTTCAGTAACTTGAGTATTTGGTTTCCACATACTTCACAGTCATAACTGCCACACCCCGACAATCTCCCTTTGAGATGGTGGCTTATTTTTCCTGTTTACATGTCAGTGCGAGGTCATACGTACCAAGATTACTTTCTGTGTGCCTCCAATAGTAACCATGAGTAGATTTTGAATGACACTTGATGGAACTTGATGCAGCACTGAAGTCTATTTATTATGTGGAGGGGGCGATGGCTAAGTTCGAAAGTAATCATTGTAAAAAAGAGGAAGCTGCCACCCAGGGAGTTTCACCCAAAGTAAATCATTCTAACCTCAGATCAACACTACCAACTCAGAGGGCACTCAGGTTCATTATACTAATGGGCAGGAGACATGGTTCCATCCATCAATACATCTTTATTCAAAACAATATAAAACAACAGGTTAAAAGGGGCCACTAGACACACTGGAGAGGTGGGTAACTAGGAGTCTATGTCTCCAAAAAAAAAGTATGTGTGCACACACATCCACAGACTCACACATGAAGGGTTAGGACCAGGACTAGTGGTGGACCCAAGCACAGCACAGAATAAGGAGACGCCACCGCCTTTGGCTCTCAGCTTCTGCAAAGGAATAAAGAGGGATGCAATTAGTGAGGCTCCCCAAACAACCAAACCAAATATTGTGTTGGCATAATGCTGAAACCATAAAACATGTAACAGCTACAAAAAAGGGGACTCCCGCCAGTGGTGTAACAAAAACTGGAAACAATTAACCTAGACCTCAGAGTTATATAAACTTGAAAATAAGCGACTTTGTTTTAAAAGTGAAAATAGGCGACAGATGTTCAAATTATGCACAAATTAAATAAACCATACACAACTATATTTGTTGCATGAAAGAAACAATGTTTTTAAACAATTAGCTAAACAACAATCTTAACTACATGAAATAAAACTAACAAAATGCATCTTAAAAGATAGGTTAACCCTAGTTTTAAGTTGAGTAAAGTCAAAAACAATATCTTTTTACTCCTGTAAACAAATTATATTATATGGCATCATGGCCAACATCGTTGCAACACTTGACCGTTTACAATGCTATGCAGCGAAATCAGCGGTGAGCTGTCTGGTAGCTTAGGAGGAGAATAATGACAGTTGCGCTTTCGCTGTTACTCATAGCGGGAGTAGCTAAAAACAAACTTTAGCCATTAGCCACCGTCCGTAAATAATAATAATATTATAACAGCGTCATACCGGAGTCCGAAGGAGGTGGGGTCCACACCGAAGGATATACAAAATCACAGTTAACTAATAAAAAAACGTGAAAATTAAAACAAAGTCACAAACCATCACAAAAAATTGCTAGGCTAACTCCGACAATTGCGGAAGACAGGTGCACCGGAAGGAGGGGGAGGGGCCTGTATTCGGCATCCAGGGAGAATATAGTGGAAATGAACGCCAAATAACACAAACCAGGACAGACAGGAACACAATTCACCTCTGCTCATGCTCCTGCTGCATCATAACATTTTTATCTTAAAAAAAAATGTTTGTATGGTTTTTCAACAGAAATTAATCTTTAATCGACGGTATTATGTAGATGCTTAATTCTAAATTGTTCATTGCAGGTTTTCATTCATACACATGCAAAATGAAGATCAATGACCACATTTGGGGGGGGGTGTATGCAAGAGAGATGACAGGAAATCAGGGGAGAGATGTGGGGAATCATATGAGCCAAAGATGACTCACACTGGGGACGCTGCGGTTTGTCGTCTGCGACTCAACACCACCAGGGCGTGTTGACGGCTTTTTAAAGGCTGCCCGTTATCTTGCAGCAATGTCATATGAATACAATGGATGCATGAAACTAACATAAAATGTTCACCGCAGCATAGTTTGCAAAATGGTAAGTTGTGATGTCAAGTGTCAATGGAGTTAAACCTGCAAAAATCCCTGATACGGTCATTTAATATCTGCTCCACACACATGGTAGAGCCACAAAACCTTGTTGCTCCTTTATAATTCTACTTCTTAATTTCCTTTTGTGACAGGGGTGTGGTAACATTAAGAGGACTGGACCCAGCTCAATGAAGAAGCTCCTCCTCCTCTTTCTCTGTGTTTTACCGCTGTGTCTTTTCAATGGATGGCTGATGGGATTCCAGGCGCAGACAGCCATAAATCCCTCCACCCTGCCTGAGCGGAGCAGCAGTGGAAACGTCACCATCCTGCTGTGGTACTGGCCCTTCGGAAGGTCATTCAGCCTGAGGGGTGATGTGTGTTGGGACCTCTACCTCATCCCTCGCTGTAGACTGGTGAACCAGCGCTCCTTGTTCCCCTCAGCTGATGTGGTGGTGTTCCACAACAAGGAGCTGGTAACGGGCCGCCAAAAGCTGCCCCTTGAACTTCCACGGCCGCAGGGTCAGAGGTGGGCTTGGATGTCCCTAGAAGCCCCGGTTTACAATGGAAATTTGCGGCAGTATGCAAATATCTTCAATATGACCATCACCTACAGGAGGGATGCTGATGTCACTGTGCCCTACGGCGAGCTCGTACCAAAGGAGGCTGAAGGACATGTGGTTGAAGACGTCCCTCTGAACAAGAGCTTCCTGGTCTGTTGGGTTGTCAGCAACTACAGGAACCGCCACAAGAGGAGCAAAGTATACAAAGAGCTCAATGCCACAGTTTCTATAAAAGTTTACGGTCGCTGGACAAAGAGACCCCTCTCATCTAGTGCCCTCTTACCTACAATCTCTCGCTGCTACTTCTATTTGGCTTTTGAGAACTCGGTCGCCAAAGATTATGTCACAGAGAAGCTGTGGAGGAATGCTTACCTAGGCGGGGCGGTGCCCGTTGTCCTGGGACCGCCATTAGATGACTACAAAGCTGTGGCTCCACCTAATTCTTTCATCCACGTTGATGAGTTTGCATCAGTTAAAGACTTGGGGAAATATCTACAACAGCTCGCAGAGGACAAGAAACGCTACAATGAATATTTCACCTGGAAACACGAGTGGAAAGTGAAGCGGTTCACAGACTGGAGGGAGAGACTGTGTAAGATCTGCTCACAGTACAACAGTTTACCTCAGGAGAAAGTTTACACCGACCTAGAGGCCTGGGTCAACGCTAATAACACTTAAACGTGTAGAGTTGTGGTTAACGTTTTTGAAAATGGAGCATCCTTGAGATTTACAATGAAACAACACACTTTAACTACTTCATATTAAGAACAGTCACTAAGTGGATGAACTCCCTCGCACTTTATACCGAACACCTGACCTCGCTAAAAGAATAGTTTGATATTTGGGGAAATACGCATGTTTAGAGTTAGGGAAAGAAAGCAAATAAGCACAATACCCCAAATGCTCAACTATTCCTTTAACTGTAACTCAATACAAAGTCTAGTCCACTATGAGGGTAGTGATATAAACACAGGCCCACACTGTACTCTGTACTGTAGACACATACGCACAAATGTTACTGTAAACATCATCTCTGATGTCATTTAATTACAAGTACATCCAGTGTAGACTACTGAGTGTTCTTTTGGACATACAGTGGCCTTAAAAACAAAAAACTCTTAAATACATAAACTGAAGAAACATTCTGCATTTGGTGTCATGTGAAAGGCTTTCTTATAGATGGCATTTTTTAAAAAACAAACATGAATGCATTTGATTAATAAAAAGTTTAAATATCCTCTCTTTAATGAGAAAGCTTGAAATCAGTTTCAGCATCCTTTAAATGTAAACATTTACAATTCAAGACATATTGAACGATAACAAAAGCCTTTTAACCGATTTGTCATTTTACATTTGCATTTTATGCAGTGTTTGTGTGTGTGTGATGATGATGATGATGATGTCCTTTCATGCCCATCTTCCTTAATAAAATGGTTTCATTTCGAAATGATCAGTCTCATGACTGGAAATACTGTAAAACCACTGACCTCAAAACCCAACTTCCTCAACCAAATGTAGACATTTTCAGTTTAATTTGTTGAAACGTCTCAAGAAGAGAAACTATCACTATTCAGTTCCTCTGCTTCCATATATGCTGGTAAATTAATATGCTGTATAATTGTTTGGCTTGTTATTTAACTGCAACTTCACAACTAAACAGTGGGACATGAGTCCCTTACTGGAGTTAAAAAAGAAAAAAGGGAGCAGTTCGCAATTATAACAATTTTACTTGATTACTAGATGCAGAAATGCACTTATGTTTTAGAGTGTTGTGATTGAAAACATGTTACATTTCAATAAATTATAATTTAATCCATTTACAATTTGTTGAGAAAATGGGTCACAATAAAGACAAAAAAAAACTGCTGGTTAGAGTTTAACAGTTAATTGCATTTTCACACTTTGGTAAATGTCTGTAAAAGAACTCATGAGAAAAGATAATACTGAAATAACTGGTTTAAAGGGATCGTTTCAGAGTTTTACCAGCAATTAAAAAGGTCTTAATACAATCTGAGGCATTTACATTCAGGTGAGGTATAGTCAAGCAGAGTGACTAAATGACATTTAATGTCTTAATATCTGAAAATTACAGTCTGAATTAAAAAAAAATGCTTCTTACGAGGCCAGATGAGAAATACGCCAATAAGCATCCAAACTTGAATTAAACTATCGAGTGTTATTCAACATTTCATAGACATAAAAACCCTTTACAATAAAAACAAAATGAGGCACTGAAATACAAATTTGACAGCATAATTGAGTCAAGTCAGATTAGACTTCATCTCACTGCCATTCACACGAGACGGAAAATATTGACAAGTGTGCAAAAGGCAGATTAGCAGCGAAGACACCTGTGAGTAACAAATCATCAATCACCTTCCCTGAAATATTTTACTCTCACTATACTCAATATCTTCATCTCTTTATCTCACTACACTAAAATATTGGCTTAAGACATTGATGAAAATCAACAACCTTGGGGCCAAAAATCTGTTTGGTATACAAATGGGACTTTTTTTCCTTAAAAAAAGATAATATTCAATTTTATAAAAAGCAACGTTGTGCAAATACAATGGGAAAAGTAAGAATTAGCATTTTCCATTTATATGAAGCAGTTCAGACAACACTGTAGCAGCTCTATTCAGATGGGACAGAAGTATTGCACATTGGCCAAACTGTCTATGAATTAATTCATGAATTCCACTTTCACCCCCCTCATAGTGAGATTCCTTTGATAACGGATATTTCCTCACCTGCCACACAGAAAACCTGCCCACGGCTTAGCATAAGTTATATGACTCTTTATCCTTGCATTTACAACCGCATCCCACACTGTACCATGTACGTTAGCCAATCTAAAACATGTACCACGTCTCACTTTGGCATTGTTCTACACCTGTTAATTCAAGCCCATTGAATAACTGACTAAGCGTTATCCATGGAGAAATAAAAATACACAGACTGGCACAGTCAGACTGGAGTCAAAGTTGTTTCAGTTCATGGTAGGAGGATGTTGTCCATGGCAGTTCATTCATTTTCGCCATCAGAACAAGTAAATACTTTCATCCATCTCCCTGCTGTGGTCTGTAGAAGAGCCTTCACACTTTCAATGTTTGTGTCGCGTGATATGCCGATATGATTGGTGGATCTGGCTATTGGATTTAGAGGCTCGTCTTCAGCTTGGACAGAGGTTTGGGAAGGCAATCTGTGGTTTTGGCACACCATGCTTATCCAGTCAGGTGACCAACTAGTCCGGGGTGCAGGGCTTGTTTCAGGACGTCGGGCCGATGGAGTTGGGGCATGTAGAGTGTGGGAGGAGGGCCACCATGGTAGCTGGAAGCAGGGTAGCCCTGGCTGGGAATGGGAGAGGGCACCATGTTCAGTGGGGACGGACTCTGCTCGTAGTATTGGCCGTCACACTCCTCGTCTAGTGGCAGAGCCAGGCGTTTCCCTTTCTGTCTCCGGTTGCAGAACCAAACGCGTACAACCTGCCAGGAACAGCATTTGTCTTTTAAAAATGTGACTAATTAGACACACTCCTTAATAAAAGGTAAAAGACATGGTATCTCTTTAGAGTTTGTAGGCCTACTTACATCTCTCTCCAGACCCAGGTCATCTGAGATGTGCGTGATCTCCTGGGTGTTGGGCTTGGGGCACTTGATAAAGTAGGACTCCAGAGCAGAGCGCACGGCTCCCTCCAGACTGGTCCTCCTCTTCCGCTTTCTGGTGTCCACAAATACTCGCTCAATCTTGTACATCTGAGGAGGAAAAAACTGTGTTGACATACAGCTTTATTTATGAAGATGTGTTTTCTACATGCTGAATAGATTGTTGTCCCATATGGAGGTCAAAGTTGAAATACAGTTGCATGCGACCCATAACAGTTTAATTATGGCCACTAGGTGGCCTATTACACTTCCCAAGAGCAGCATGCTTTGACAAGGGCTTGCCCAGCAGGAAGTGAGCCAGGCCTGAAAAGACCAATGATCCCATGAATCTCTACTCATTCTGTTGTCTTGTAAACTAGTCGGCAGATGCCAGGAGTAGCAGACTTACATCCTGGGGGTTATCCGAGGTCTCGGCCTCATTCAGCCATCTCTGAAGAAGGGGCTTCAGCTTGCACATGTTTTTGAAGCTCAGCTGCAAAGCCTCAAAGCGGCAAATGGTCGTCTGGCTGAACATCTTACCTGCAACAAACACACAAACATCAAATACCAACATTTTACTTGACTCGTCCATCTCAGCTATAAGTATTTCTTAAAAGGAACGGGTTCTCATATTCTGACAGTTAAAAATGACTGGATTGGTTGCTTTTCTATTAGTTATGTAAGCTGTAGTCATGTTAGTGTTGATCTATACACCAAACTACAAACCAAGAAAGTGTCCAACCATATAACCATTATGACTGGAGATACATAATTTCTCAGATTTGCATTGCCTGATAGACCCTTTACTTTTAAATGACCTGTAACTTAATGCATATAGCCTACCACCATATCCAGAGGGGAGCACAACTTACCATAGAGGTTGCCCAGGGCAAGGCCGACGTCTGCTTGAGTGAAACCCAACGTAATGCGTTTGTGTTTCAGCTCCTTGGCGAACTGCTCCAGTTCTTCTGTTGAAAGATTCTCCTGAACAGGAAGATGAAAACAGTAAGATGGGGAACTTTAGCGCCTCGGTATTCCCACTAGCTTTAAGACATTTTTGGATTCAAGTTGCATTGGTTATCACAAAAGAGGGAATCGTTACCTCCTCGGAGTCGCTACAGCCGCCGCTGGAGGAACCGCTGCTCCGCGTGGAGGAGGCCGGGTTCTGCGTCTGGGGCCCGGAGGAAGCCTGGCTCGTGTTGACGCTAAAAAACGCGTTGCCTGGAAGCCCGTTGCTTGGGGGTGAAGGGGACAAAGATGGGGAAGAAGCAGAGGAGGTGGAGGGATTCTGGTTGTTGTTGCCGGGGGGTGTAATGTGGGTGAGTCCGGGCCAGAAGGACGGGTTCCAGGCCGGAGAGTAGAAGACGCCGTGGGACATGGCGGCGGAGGCTGGTGGGGTTGGGTACTGTTGAACCTTCATCTCCGTTGGGTAGTCATCCCCGGTGTGCTTTTCAGTCTTAATGTCGGGCAGTTTGATCTGCTCCCTGGTCTCGGCTATGGGGGGACTCGGGTTCGTAGGCTGGGTCGCCGCGGTTACGCCGGGTACCTGGCCGGTGTACTCGGGCGCAGCGAACGGATACCAGTGTTTGGGTTGCCCAAAGTCCCCAGTCTGCAGGTCGGATCCCCTGTAGTCGGCGGTCACGGGTGGGAAAGGGAAGAAGGTCTGCGCGGATGCCGGCGTGATGCCACCGTAAGCGGCTTTGTTGTAGAAGAGGCCCGGGTCTGGCAGGACACCGTGGGGGAGCTGGAACGCAGCGCTGCCCGAACCATCATGACCCAGAAGCTGGGTGCAAGGGTTGGTCCGGCTGAAGTCATAGGGCCGGATTTGGCACTCCGGACTCAACGATCTCTCAGACATGTTTTCCAAACGGCGTGAGAAACCTATAAAGCGTGTATCCGAAATTAAGTTTAAAAAGCAGCTAGTGGAGAATGAATGGAAACCTGCTCATCAGTTTCAGCTTTACGCGCACACACCATGGAGGGATGCGATAGGGAAAAAAACGCTCCAGAAATCACCCAACACCGCTCCAAGAAAAGTCCGTTTTGCGTGAGCAGTTGCGGTTTTGGTGCAACATAACCACCAAGACGCCTCCGGGCCTACTCCATGAAAGTTCTGACTTTTAACACCTCCGCAACTCACCTTCAAGCTCAAATGCTCCTCTCCTGCTCCGGCTCCACAGGTTTTCCTAATCACAGCCGTGGGTTGGGGAGATCGCCCTGTCTCTTCTCCCATTGGCTGACGCGGACAATTGCGCACAGCTGATGGTGAATTTGTGAATGACCTTGATTGATGAAGAAGTGGGCGTGTTTTCACGTAAACTTTGAGCCGTTTTTTCCTGCATACCAACTATGTCTTTTGCTTTTAAGCGAATTTAAAAAAACGAATTAGGCTACGTGTTATATATAAAACAATTAGATGATATTAATAATTCATCAGTGTCATCTTAAAGCCCATATTTACATTGCTAAATAGGCACGGGTCACTGCTCCTGAAAATACATTTTGTAGCACTATATCTTCACCTCATGCATGAATCATAATGCTCGGTTTGTTTAAGTTATTCCCCTTTTAAATAGATGGCTTTCATATTAAAATCCCTGTCGTTCACATCTTTATTTATTTTAATCACAAACATCTCAACAAAACGTCATGAACTTACGTGATTCTGATAAAACAGATTAACTTAATGAACCGGGCCACATATACTTTGAAACACACAGATATGATTTAAGCTTTTTTATGCTTTTAGGAATGTTTTGTAGCTCATAAACACATAAATGACGGGAAGAATTAAATGATTGTAGCTACTGGAAATTACATCTAAGTAATAGAAGTTAGATAAGCAGGATATTTTATTTAACTGTGAATTTGATACAGTCTGAGGTTGCAGGCAAAAACTGTCACTCTGCAATTTTGCCTCCTTTTAAATTCTGCGTGGCGTGCGAAATATAAATGCAAGAAAACTGAGGGCGAAATCATAAAAACAGCATTCAGGTGAACTTCTCCCATTCACCCTTGATCGGTGGTCGTTCAAAAGCCTGCATGGCCAGAGCATCGGTGCAGATGCGCTCCCCCCAGCGCGAGTCGTTGGCTGCAGATTGCGGCAGGAAGACACACTGCGGGAAGGGAGAGGGGGTGCCATTGTACGACATGGCTCCGGGGCACCCTGTGGATTTCAGATCCCGAGTAGCGATGGTCGACCATTAGCTCCTTTTCAGATTGGAACAATAAGTCTCAACCCTTTGATTCAACAAGATTCCGCCCCACACCCACACACACACCCCCCCTCCCCCTCGCGTCCTCTGAAACAAACACCAGGCTGAAGTTTCACCCTGGTCTGGAGGTCCAGGGTTCACTGAGGGCCAACACCTTGGCATGCAGTCTGATATGCCCTAAAGGGTCAAAACTGGTCTGAGGGCCTGGGGGACTTCAGTTTAATCCTTTTTTAAATATGTACAAAATGTATTGTTTTTGTGTGGGCCCATAAAATTAAGTCTTAACTGGTGAACAGAACAACATTTTTTATTTGTGCACATTCTGTTATTTTCTTATTAAAAAGTTAAAAAAAGACCCACCAAAACACTAGAAACCATGATAATGAAGTCTTGCAGAAATGTATGACTTTCTAAGACTTCAAATGTATCTCCCGTGGCCATTCCCTGCAAGCAGCAGTTATTAAATATAGCCTGAATGTCTTCTTCTGAGGTTGAATAATCAGCTTGTGCAACATTATAACAAGCAGGTCACCACGCTCTCTGCCCTCCCTGTGAAAGTTATGCAGGTCCAGGAGTAGGAGACCTCAGAGGAATAGCGTAAAGGACATCAAACCCCAACCGGCATTGTTCTGGGCCATGGACTTGGGGGAATAATTGTCATGCAAAAGACAGACAGCAAGAGAGGCAGTAGACTTCAGGCCGGGCTTCAGAGAGAAAGGGACAGCGGAGCACAGAGCTCTCAGGGTGTCCAAAGGGGAGGGGTGGGTGGGGGGTGTCAGTGTTGAATAGCTCAGTACAGTGAGGAGGAGATGTGTGAGGGGAGTATCTGGGGGATTTCGCTGAAACCCCCCCCAGATGTCTCAGATCTTGTCTTTAGTTCTTTTTAAGTGGCCTCTTCAAGACACCTCAGAGATCTGCTCGCGGGGAGAAACAGAGAAAGTTCCAGATAAAAGAAAGCCTGTTGATGCAACAGCAGTGTGAATGTGTTGCACGCATGAACCACTCACACTAGTGTCGGAGGGAAAATAGAAGCTACCTCATACAACCAAACTAATCTCAACATATCATCTGAACAGATTTCTGTTCTGAGTCGCGTTTCTACGACCGTGGCTTTCTTTTTTCTTGACACTTTTTCATTTGAGGATGTATGGGGTTTCTCATACTCACATGAAAAATGACACACTGCTCTTGCTGCACTTGTCACCGCAAGAGGAGACCGCACACGTTTTATTTGGGGATAAATGTGGTTACTATGTGAGCTCTTTTAAGTTGTATATTTTAGTGTTCTCGTAAGATTGCCTCATGATTTATGCCACTGAAATGTCATTTTATTGCTTTATATTCTCTTTTTTTGGATCAAACATATTAGCCACTACTTTTAAAAGTTACTGATTTGATAAAGTAATAACCCCCGGGATGTAAATACCACAAATCCCGTTGAGCAGCACAAGCGTCTCCCACAAACAAGTCTGATGGCTTTTTGATTTTCTTCCTAACGGCCCTGCCTTCACAGACCCTCCACCCACCCTGGTTTTTTATCCAGGGGCCAATGGCTGCCTTCCTTCCACCGGCCACCAGCACAAAAGGCTTTTAACGGCCCTTGGCATGTGGCTCAATGGGGACAGGAGACTGACTCGTCCCCTCCCCGACGCACTCGGACATACCACCACACGCTGGGTGTAGTCGATTGTGTCCTGAAGGTAAAACAAGGTCAAACAGGATCACCCAAAAGCCAGAGAGAAAGTGAGGCACGGCTTACAGCAGAGAGGCCTCACAGTTTGACACATGTGGTGAGACGTGTATGAGTTCCTGAAAACAGGAAATGCTTATAGCAATGCCGTTTGTTTCAGCAAGACTAAATATAGATTTAAATGCATCCAACTTAGCTTATTTTAAATATACAGAAGTGCTCAATAAACACATTTAATATTTAAGTGGTTCCACCAAAAACATTGTTGCCTATTGTGTTCTATTGCTTAAAGATAATAAGACCCCTTTATGGCAATAAAGCAGGTGAATGACTACAAATCTCCATTTGTTTTCTGTCTGTGTTTATGGGAATGTGGATCTTTATGGTTTGCATGTTCCGCATTTTATAATAAAACGTGTGGAACTCGCCCTACCTTGGTCTTGGTCTCATCACTTCAAAGTCTTGGTCTTGTCCCAGTCCCGATACTCTGGTCTTGGTCTCGGGTCTGGGTGGTGTTAAGTCAGTCTGCTGACAGTATCACATACTGTATATATTCTGGATCAGCTTCTTTCAGCTCTTTATTAAATTTATATGATGTTCACACTGAGTGACTCCATGTTTTTGTTTATGGCTGCACCATTTCATCAAATGGGAGATTTAAAAAAAAATGTGTTAATGTGATAATTTTATACCCAAAATAAAGCCTGAAATATGAGGTATGTTTGAAAACTTTGGGATCTCAAGTAGAATTTATAATGCAGTTTTGTGGGTTTGAACAAGAGTTTGTATTAAGTGTCCTTAAACACAGATTATATAATGATTTGCATCATATGAATGAGTCTATTGCAACATGCACAAAAGGAAACAAAGTAATTTCCACATGTGGTAAAAACTTTTAATTCCAATCCTTGGTCTGCATGTACAAATATCTATAAAAGTGAACACATTCACTCTTGGTATGTACATTTTGCAGCACAAAGTTAACTTGGGACCGACAAGAAGACAAGAGAAGGAAAGAGGGACGATACAAGATAGAGATATTTACCACCTACACATCCATCAGTATAGTCCGTCACCAAAAGTTCATTCGAGTGCTCATAAGTCACTTTTTACGGTACATTCCTCCTCCAGCAACAGGATGCATACATACGGGAGGCTGAATAATTCATCAAAGCAATGCCATGATTCAAACACAGTACAGTCAAACCATGCAGACAGACACCGTCAAGTACTTCATTTTCATATATATATTTATATTCTATAATCTTAAAATCTTATGTTCAGTTTATATGACAAGGAATAAAATTAGCAACAACAACGGTAACATTTTGAAATGATAAACATTGTGTTGTTATAGGGAGTAGTTGTTGGTTTTTTTAAACAGAGGTATCACAGAGATCTGACTTTAAACATGTCCTGGGTATCTGTTAGGAAAGTGGTTTAGCCACTAGCTATGCATGACAAAAAAGGAAAGGGTGTGTGTGTGTGTGTGTGTGTGTGTGTGTGTGTGTGTGTGTGTGTGTCTGTGTGTGTGTGTTGTACACGTCTGCTATTGGATAACATTCTTTGGAAATAGCTGCAGAAATTAAGGAAAGGAACGACAGCGGAGGAAAATAGTCTTAACCCAAAGACAGAACACCTATAGGGACACATCTGAGAGGACTCTGAAAACAGTGTGTTAAAAGAGAGGAATGCTCCAAATCAGGGATTGAAATAAATTAACAAGAAACCCAACATACATTTGCAGTATTAAAAGCCGTACTCGGGGCAGATATAGTTAAAGGGCCAACAAGAAAACAATCATTTTTTAATCACCGCATCCTCTGCCAGGATCCTCCATTTCTATATGCATGCAATGTGAGATCAAGTGGTTTCTTCCAGAGAAGTGGCCTGTATGCGTGTGTGTGTATGTGTGTGTGTGTGTGTGTGTGTGTGTGTAAAGCGTTCAGCATTTACTTGTGATTCCCCTGAAAATGTAAAGCCGAGTCATCAAACAAAGGGTTCTTCACTTCCATCTCTCCCGTCTGTCAAAGAGGGAAGAAAATGGATTTCCAGTCATAAAACAACATCAGAAATGATTAGTTTTGTGAGTGTGTGTGTGTGTGTTGTGTGTGTGTGTCTACCAACCGGTGCAAGTCCTGGGCACTCGTATACTGTGAAGTCTCCTCCCACTTCCTCCTCATCTGATGTGACCTCGGTGTCAAGTACTTTCTGTTCAGGTTTGTTACTGAGGAAAGGGAGAGAAAAAAAAAAAAAGACAGTTCCGTTACGGCAAAGACGTTATCAGAGGATGTGGTTGACTATTTTAACTTTAAGAAAGATTAGTATTAAGAAAGAAAGGGGAAAGGGAGGGAGTGGCAGAGAGTGTTAAAAAAAAGAAAAAAAAAAGAAACGTACTTTCCCATTGAGAGCATCTGCTGTTTTTGATGTTGGTAGTGATACATTTGAGCACTCTGGGCGAGAGTCTTATCTCCCATCTGAGGACACGACACAAGAAGGAAGTGTGGATGACACGTTTGAAAACAGACGTTTCAGTGCACGGTGCACAATCACATGTTGCGGTTATTGCAGAGGAAGAAAAGACGAATGGAAATATCAGTTAGGTGAAGGAAAAGCCAAGTAGGCTACTAACCGTTGTACCACTGGCTGGAGCGGCGGGTACGCCTGCCCCTTTGAAGGCAGGGTAGTCTACCTTCTGGGCCAGATGCGAGTCCTTCTGCGACCTGTGGGGGGCATCGAGAATCTGAGTGTCCTGCAAGACTGAGGGCTGTTTCCTGCATCTGGCATTAAAACATCCTGTAACCTGAGCCCATCTTATGATACATGAACAGCAAATGGAAGTAGGCCTTTAAGGATAATCAATACGTAGAAATGGTCAAAATTCAAGTGAAATTGGCTCAGAAATCCCTTTTTGCTGGCATTGAACAAAACACACTTCAATTGAAATATCATGCGTACATTTGTCTTCCAATTACCTCAAACATAACAGGAAATTCTACAAGATTCTTCTCTACAAAAATGCAATTTCTGTTGTTTTAATTATTATATTTTAAGTACTAATGAAAATCTCAGATCGGTCTTCGTGTTATATTTAATTTGGTTCAGAGAGATTTCCTTGCATAACTTCTGAATTCTGCTGAGACTCACTTGACGAAACAGATGGTTGCCACGATCACTGCCAAAGTGCCCATCGCCACAGACAGCGAGATCAAAACTGCAGGAAGGGAAAAGAAAGGGAAGCAGGACAGGTTACAGAGCAAATAAAGAGTGATTCGCTGGGAGTCAGATGCCTGACCCGCTGAGACATTTACTTGGTTGCTAAATATTTGCTCTTTATGAATTGTTATGGTCATCTCGGGTAAAATGATATGCAACGTAAAAGCAATAAACACACTGGGAGGAAAATAATTAAATGTTCTGTTGGGACGAATGGAGAACAGAAGGGATACAGTCGTGCTGGTAAACAGGCAGCAGGCAGCTGCTTAACAAAACAAAAAAAACACAAAAAAAACAAGCTGAGGCTGACAAAATGACCCACATTTTAAAATGTGTTTTTTTATCATTCATCTGTTTATATCAGCACTGAGTCTCTACCATCAGGCTTTCGCCTTCTGGGTGCTGTTAAGTCTTCTGGTCTGAGTTGAAGACATAAAGTCATACTCACTGACAATAACGTTGTCACTTTTGGACGGCGGCACAGGTATAGGACCAACTCGGCCCAGAACTGTGGCCCTTGGCTGGGGTGTGGGTGTGTCAGGAACTGCAGGGGGTGCCGTGGTGGCATTCGGGTTTTCACCCGAGAGACGATCCTGGCTGGTCTGCTTGTGTTTGGAGGCATCTGTCCTGCTTTTTGCAACATCTGCGACGGCAGTTAGAGAGAGTGAGGACGACACAGTGACGGAGTCATAACCAAAGTCTGTTTTTAAGATTGTTATCACAGCTCTTACCAGGATGTTTCGATTTCTGCTTCGGCGATTTGATCGCTGTCACTTCTTGTTTTTCGATGACGGAGTGAAGGAAATCGATCTCTTCATCCAGGTCTTGGTAGATTGCCACTTTACCTATAGACAAGATTCAAAGTTAACGAATTATGAACATGAATTAAACTGACTTAACTTGAATTGTCTTCAAGTATTAGCTAAAAATAAATGAGAAAGGCAACAGGAAATACAGATGGCAGAACGTGTACCGGTGACAGTGACACAAAAGGCTTCTGAATATAAACAAACATGTCTGATAAACTTGAAGGTGGGCTTTTCTAGATCTGAAAAAACATAACTACTGGGTGCAAAGAAAGGGAGACTGAGAGCACAGACATATGGTGCAGGCATGCATCAATGCATCTTGCCTCTGAAGTGATGAACAGGGAGTGTGCCCATGTATGTTGTTTGTTTGTGGACTGATAAAAAAAAGGAGACAACACTAAACTGTTGTTAACAGCCCTTAAGGCCAGACAGTGAGCCGCATTCCTGCAGCGCTGCAGAGGTGTCCGGGGCGACCTGGGCTCACAGTGTGTGTGTGGCCGGGGGAAGAAGCACCGCAGGGGGCAGGAGCAATCAGCCAAACATTGGCTTCACTGGGCTTTACATCGACAATAGAGCCCAAAGCTCACTGCTAATGGTGGTGATCAAAGTGCTATTTCCCTCTATCAAGTTACTCTGCAATATATCAAAATATAGATATTTGAATGCAATGCTGGTGAAAAAAGCGCAAAACAGCTAAAAGTGCTTGCATAAAAAATTAGCACAAGACACATGCAGCATCGTCGGCCAGTACAAGTTGTTTTGATGACATCGGCGTAGAAACCAGTGCAGCAAAATAAACTCCAAGTGTCGATAAGCCTATCTCACCAAATGTGTTGTTACACATTTTTACAACCACCTACATAACATTAATGATTACAGTGTCACTTTCGCTCCAGAAGGCCGGCCATCTGGCTGAGCTAATGTGTACGATATGACATGCCAGCACTTTCACTGCCTGCTTTGTTATTTTCTTACCCCCCTCCACTAATGGCCATTTAGTGCAGTCCGTAGCAGGTGTCTGTGGAGGCGGGATGCACCATCTGTACTTTGCAGGTGGCTGAGAGCTCCAACCGTGCCTTGCGAGCACGTGGTAATGCGGGTTTAGATTTTAGACATTTTAGAAAAAAGAAAGATATGTAGTGTGGTATTTACTTTTGGTTAAAAGAGCAGTATTTATTCATATGGAAATCCTCCGGACACATATCTATGCTGAGGTTGATAAATCACCTTAAAAAAAAGGTGGTGACTGTGGGTATGTGTGTGGTTTGTCACACGCTGACTAAGCATGGACACCTCTCCTTGTGTAAGAGAGTTTTGTCACCGGCTTGATAATGACCCATAACCTCTTCAGTGGAGCGCAGGGGGCAGTCGGGTACAACAAACAAACAATAAACAGCTCAATAGGGATTGAGGGTTTTCCCCACTTAAAAAACATTCACATTTTTCCTCCCCCAAACCACATGCATTAACACACACACTCTTCCTTCCTATTTTTTTTTTTTTTGCCAACATTTGTGGTGCAATTACAAACTTTACTGTGGTGCAATTGTCCTCGACCAAAGAAACTGATTTATCAACAGATATGTAAAACTGAGTTTCTCCAGAAAGAAACACTTTAAATGCTGGGCGTATCAAAGATGTGCCTTTGAAGTTACTCTGAAATTAGTAATTCAGCGTGAAAAAAGCATTAAAAAAACAACTAATACACTAAATAAATCTTAGTCAAAACAAGAGATTATTGACTAAATCAACTACGAGGGGGCAGCCTGGTAATACTATGCTCTAACAGTAAAAACACACCACAAAGAAAACCTTAGAACGCCATAGAAACCAGGCAAAAACAAACATGATCAGTCTTCTATATGATTGATATTGTGTCAAACAAAGTAGTTCCTTGATTTCAAACCGGTGTAACTGTGTTGAGTTCTTAGAAGTAAAAGGGCAAGTTGAAAGTGATCACAGTTCCACCCCCCCACAGAGAGCACGTCATCAGGCCCACACAAAGGTTACTGATCTATACTCGGTGTGTCCTGCTGCCCTCTTGTGGGAAATTGGATATGTGGCATATGTAGAAGGAAGAGAGAGAGACAGTCAGACTACAGATCTGACTGATAGTTCATTCTCTAATTCTCTGAAACTAGACTCTTTTTTGACTCGACAGCAAACAAAAACGTTCAGATCTTTGTAATTCTCTTTCCACTGCGTTTGGAGGAGAGAAGATTCAAATAAAAAAAATCACAGTCTAAACCGAAACTAGTATCTACTTTGTAAAGATAGATACTTTATTGATCCCGAAGTAAATTCAAGATAGTCTGTGTTAAGAATGAAGGAATGGCACAGTTACATTTTTGCCCATGAAATCTTCAGTTGGTAAGTTACTGCACCTTACAATGGCAACAAGTCTCCATCCCACTGGCCATAAAACTTAGTCACAGCTGAGTGCAGAGCTCAAGTAAATACTGGAAATATGTTACAGTGTTCTCACCTTCAGTCAACAGTCCCACCCGTCTTTCATCTATCGTTTGAAAATATTTTAAGTTGCCGGTATCTGCTCATAAACATGACACGGCCTTTTCATTTGTTACAACACAGTCAAAGTCAGAAGAACAAAATAAAATATTTTTTTCAATCTGAAACAAAAAAGAAAAGAAAATAACTATACGGCATTGCAAAAACATACAGTATTTCATGTATTCTTACACTAAAAAAAAATCACTTTTGTAAAAAAACTACAATTGTTAACAGCCATTGACTGCAGGTAAGGTGTTGATAGGATCAAAATAGTTAAACTGTTGCTGCTGTTACTTTTCTTGCTGATAGGTGGCGCAGGTTTGACTGAAAGTAGATCCAGACAGCAGGTGTGGCATTTTCTACAGATTCCTACCTATTGATGCTCTGGCTGAACATTACACCATGCAGTTACGATGTTTTCTACACCGTTTACAATTGTAAAAATCCACAAAACAATGTTTTGTTGAAGCTTTTTAACATAAATTGTACAAATCAGAATAGCTGTACGTGTAGATCAACATCAACAACCATGAAAACTGAACTTTTACATAAAACAGGTGTGATATCAGATGGTAATGCCATTATTTTCAACATGTTAAATGCAATGAGACTTTCTATCAGTTCCAGTTCTTTCTATTAGTTTAATTATTCAACATCACGTTACCAAAGTAAACTGCTGCAGGATATTTGTCCATGTTGCTTCTCGCTGAGCTAATCAAACAGCTGTTCAGGTGTGACAGTTTGTTGACGGCTTGAACGAATATTACATAATGTCAAAAAATATGAACAAACATACACAAAATGAGTGTCTGTAAAACGCCGGGCTACACAGAGACAGACCCTTTGAGCATAATTGAACGGCATTTAAAGAATACATACATTTCACAGCCTCTGTGCGGCTTCTGAACAAAGTACAGGGCTGCGAGGCATACTGTATGTTTACCAATGGCAGAGCACACCTTCATGTCAAATACAAGCAGGTCCTATTTTCAATAAAAAAACCTCACCTCACCTGTGCTTGTTCATCCTCTTAGAGTTGAATATGTAAAATATTAGATGTTTTTAGACTTCTATTTATTACAACAGCAGAATTAACCTTGAATTGCTGTAATTTAATGTAATTTAAGTGCTAGGCCACAGAAGTATAACAATGTATGACAGAGAAGCGCCTATATATTCATTTTGAATGCAAGACATGAGAGAGGCATGTGATTTACAAAAAGGAACACTGGCATTTTAGTGAATTATGTGCTGTTAATGCTGTAAATGGAATGGGCTCCTAGTTATAAGAGCAGCTAAACACAAGCCCTGCCTTCAAATATTATTCAGGATTACTGTGATCTTACAACTTCTTTGATAATCGGAAAATCCAGCACTTTTATTCCTATGAAGATAGATACTGTCAAAATGCCAAATAAAAGCATGTTTGTGTATATGTGAAGCAGCCAGCAGAGGTGGTATAGAGGTGGCATTGGGGTATAATGGGAAGAAGCAGCATTATAGCAGTAGCGGCAGCAGCCTCACACACTACTTTCTACAGCCAGAGAAGGAAAAGCAGGAGGAGTGTGACGAGGTAAAATAAGGATGAGTTTATTCTAAGGACGTACCGGCTGCTGCATCCTGCACTCTTGTACATACACTGAATTATGAATTTATTTCTGACATAAAATCTCAGCATTCAATTCTCTCAAAACATGAACCTAATGATTATTCGATAGAACGGTGGAAAAGATGAAAACGCTGCCACGACTGCAAGGCCAGTGAGTCAGCTTGACGTTGATGACAAGACTCAAGCTAGAAAAGTGAATTGGAAGAACAAATGAGTACATTTTCTGAAGCAAAAAGATGCTTTCTGACCAAACAAAAGGTTTAGCAATGAGTGTATACGTATGTCAGTGAGACAAATCAAATAAAAAGCGAGAGAATGAACTGACTACTCTTACTGGGGGTGCAGGCATATCGTGCGTCAGAATCAACCCTTTTCATAATCTGTGTTTTCCATGCTTGAGCGCGTGCGCAAACATTTAAGATAATCAGTTGTTTAGTCCTGAAAACGCAGTGATTATATTTCATCTGAAGAGACGACAGAGTGACTTCAGAGGTGTAATTTGGAGCGTGTACTGCTGCCAAAGCATCGAGGCAGCAGCTGGACTGCAGATCTTTATTGTGTTTTAATGCATTAAAAGATGGGCGCCACCCCCGACAAAACAAATAAACCAAAGGTAGTACATTTAGGAGAGCGAAATTATTATAATTTGTTCATTTCCTCAGTGTGTGTGTGTGTGTGTGTGTGTGTGTGTGTGTGTGTGTGTGTAGATGTGTGCATGCAAGTGTGAAAAAGAGACAGAGTTGGTCTCCCATGCGGATCACTGTTCCATGATCTCTCAGGGGTTTATGTAACCACTTGGGAGCTTAGCTTAGGCCTATGATGTGCTCGATTCACAACACCACACAAACAACAGCATCACATATGAATATTATAAAATCCAGATAAACAGGTTTCATCATCGCACGATGTGATGTGACATTTCTGACATCCTCATCACTCATCTCCCCGTGTTTACTTCTCTCTCTGAGGCTGCCACCGATAATTTGAGCCAAGTTCGTATCCTCTCCTGCCGCAGACCCGTCTAAATTATTAATCCTGCAGAGAGCACACGTGCCCACCGACGGACATAAATAAACACAGTCAGTCGGACACACACATTTGAGCAGAGGCAAGCCAGTGCACTCGAATATACACCGGAACACGAGATGCTTCAAGTTCTCTCTCATTTCTGCGGCGCCGTTGATGCACGGCGTGCGTGCCAGCAGTGCGATGTAATGCCATGGAAATCAGGAAAAATAAGACATATTTTGGCAGCTTGGCTCTTTCTCTGAATGAAATTAGATTCAGTGATGGAGTTGAAGGGTGTGAGAGAGAGAGAGAGAGAGGAGGGTGGGGGGGGGGGTGCATGTCATCTAAGTGATTAAAGCCGCTAGTGCGGGGGCGGTGCATGTGCGCATGATGTGTGTGTTGCAGACGCAGCAGGGGCAGATTAAAAAACACAGAGAGGATCAGACCACACCACAGTTGTCAGGGATATGGATGGAGGGAGGGAGGAGAAGGGAGAGTGAGGAGGACCACAACGAGGACGGCGAGAGGAGAGAACTGGACAAGAGCAGAGCAAATTAGCGGAGATACATGAGACAGTGAAAGGGTGGAGATCAAACTAACATTGACAGGGGAGGAGAAGGAAAAGCACAGAATCAATACGCAGCTGAGAAAAACAGGTGGAGTGGAAGAGAGATGTGGGCAACAGGATACGGAGATCTACGGGAAATAGAAGAGGCCGTGACAAAGAATGGATGTGGAGAGAAGATGTGAAGGAAAGAAGGGCATCGAGTCAGTCAGTACATTAACATGAACTCTTGTTGTAACTGTCCTTTACAACTTGTAGAGGGGAGGTTGTAATGAGTAATCAATCTACTCTCGTTAAGCTTCTCTGTGTTTTCATTCAACAAACACTAGTCACAAAGAGCAAAAATAATATGATGACAAAATTATTTTCTTGATTAATTGCTTTGTGTACAAAAGGTGGCGTCTCTCATTCTTTGTTTTGTCCGACCATCAGTCCAAAACCCAAATACTTTCATTTTATAACAATATAAGACAAAGGAAAAGATCAAATCTCTACAAGCCGGAACCGGACAATATTTCACTTTTATGTATAAAAAATTATTTATGTTAAAGTGTGAAAACGACCTGCCTGTTCTCAAAATTCCTTGTGTGTAAAATATTAAAGAAACCCCCCTTCTTGTTCTTTGTGGTGTAAGTTGCTAGCCTGTAGTGTACCAGACAAGGTATTTGTGTGGATGTAAATGCAACGAATGTGTTTGTCGGTGAGTTGAGTAAAAGAAAATCTGAAAATCTCAGGTAGGGTTTTATTTCCTCTGATTTCCCTTCTTTATATTCTCTTTCAGTTCAGTTCACTAATTTTGCCCGAGGAAACAAACCTCACCTAAAAGAGTAAACTTTTTTTTTTTTACTTTTCTAACGTTTCTCGACAATTAAAATGAGCTTGTGTGTGTGTGTAGCGAATGCAAATCTGCATGAGGGCGTGAAATGTTTATACTTTAGAATTCATACCATGCTGATGGTGCCTCTTCCTCACTGCGCAGCGTCCTTCTTTGTTCTCCTCCAATGGGGAGAGGCATGGGCCACACTGGGAAGAGCCTGGAGTGCAGAAGTGGCGTCCCTCTCTGGCACAGTCTATATGAAGAGGGCACTTACTGCCAGCTGGGTGAGATAGAGAGACAACAACAGTTTCATTAGCATCCCAAACTACGCTGCTGTGATGCAGAAATGATGCCGTTAATGAAGCCGTTAAATAACAGTCTTCGAATAAAGCATCTGCTTCAAACCACAGCATCACTTTTTAAAAATAGTTTCAAGCCTTTACTTCGACCTCATCGCGGCTTCCATACCGGCAAGTTTGCCATATCGGACAAGAATGTTTGGACAGTAAGAAAAGTAAATGTTTAATCGTTATGTGTGGTGTGTGGCCCACCTGTTTGACAATCTGAGTCAGCTTAAACCGAGGCAAAGAGTGATATCCAGCTGCACTGTGACAGATCTGCCCGCAATCAGGTCAGATAATCGCTTGGCCTGATTATTGCTAGTTTGAAACAAATACAGAGCTTGAACGCCGTAATTTGATATACACACAAACCCGCACACACACAGCTTGTGATGCACACAGGGAGAAATGGGTCACAGAACCACAGCAGGGGTGCCTGGTAGCAGGGGGCAGGTGGAGCACTATCGGAGTGGATAATGAGCCCGGCAGAGCTGCACAGCGGGCTGTCTGAAAGGTGAACAGCAAGGTAATATATGGTGGGGAGAGAGTGGATGAACTTGGTATTTTTGGGAGATAATTGGTCTCAAAAGGTCATGGTTGTTCAAGTCCACAGGTAACGGAACAGTGATGTAAAATGGTGGGTCATGCATTTGCAGCGGCCAGTGAGACAGCAGCTTTTTGGGGATAGATTATTTAGAGATGTAACACTTTTAAGTATTTAAATGATCTACGGAAGAAGTCAAATGGTTCTATTGTATTAAACCTTTAGTGCTCATTATTACCTGTGCAATGTGGCTGTGATAAATCACTTTTTTTTGTCGTACCTGCTCCTTTCTTAACCACATCAACTGCTTCAAAAGGGAAAGCTCAAAGACCTCCATGGTAACAAGCCTTGTATCAGGAACGATGTGTTATCGAAGGAGCACGTCTGCAACACTCTGCATCATACCAAGCACCTCCTCTCATAAGGCAACATTCGAGGGATACTAATGAAAATCTTGCTCACAGGACATATGCATTACAAACACCCAGCATTTTGACTAATCTACACATCATCCCAACAACCCCGCAGGGAGACGGACACATCTTCTCGTGGTCTGCCTCGGGGAGGGAGCGGTGATGTGACGCATGTGTAATCCGAGAGGCTTCGTTTTCTGTTTGCGTCAAAGACACAGCAAAGGCAGCCGGATGGGGATGCTTGTGAAACGTCGGTGCAGATGGTTTATTCACTGTTGGATGTGTTTACTGCTGTAAACTTAGTACACAACATGTCACACTGCCACAAAAACTAGCACGCAGGTAGACGACTCACAGAGCGTCTCTGATCTTTGGCTGCCGTTTTAAAATCGCACTGTCTTGTTCTTTTTTCCCCCCACGGATTGGCAACAACTCTGTCACTTCTACGTTTAATTGCCGCCTCACCTGCTCGGCCCCGTTGCCAAGTTACTCCAGATCCCCGTGAGTGTGACACGCTCACGTGCCGAGCCCCCTCGTTCCCGATTTCATCAAAGAATGCTCACTCTCTTAATTGTTTTCTCTCCTCTTCCTCCCTCAATTGTCGTGGTTTCTATATTTTCCTGCCACGTGGCATCCTTTTAATTTCCCTCCAGGTATCCATTGTCCACATTTGTACATGTTCTTATTGATTTCCATCAAGCCCTGAGACCTTAGAAAACTGGAAATAGATCTGTGGGTGTAGTGGAATTAAGTCTTGGACATGTGCTTGTGCATGTTATAAGGATAAGACTTTTCAAATCCAAAATTTGACTGATCCTGGGTTTTCTTTCTTTTTCTGTGCAAACTACTATGACTGGTGACTTTCAATCTTACTGCAAACTCTGCTATATTCTAAGGATGCTGTCCACCAATGAGAATGATCCAGATCATTCAAAATGCCTTTGCTGTGTTGAATTCTGCCCGACTGTGATTGGTTTAACACTGCTCAAATCGTTGGCGTAAGCAATGACAGAACTTAATGAAGTCAAGACACGGGACCGAGCCAGTATCTTCTACATGCTGCCCAGACTATTTGATCTAACCGGTAACTGCCAGAGGATCAATGGGTGGTCTCAGATCAGGTGCAGACAGCTGCTCCCATGTCAGACATCAAACAACCCATTCCCATCTAAAACGCCGTGACATTTCTTCATTGTGAGCATTGGACAATTTAGAATACCGGTACATTTTCTAAATATGTGACTGTGTGTTCGTATGTCTGCATACTATTAGGGATGGAAATCATGGTGGAACTGGTAACTCAGTGTTTCATTTGCTTTCCAATTTTACAGAAATGACAGAAATTCTTTGTACAGAATAATTAGTCAAATATTACAATAAGCCACTGTATTATGAAGGGCTTTCAGTTTCACTGCTATTTCTTTTTGACAAAACAAAGGCTTTCGTCTCATACGTTTTAACAAACACACAATAATATGTTCATATGAGCTATAATTTGAATGTCAAACAGTCCCTGATGAGAATAGCTCACAGAGTGAATGTGTTATAAAAGGTACACCTACACCTCAGGAGCAAAGGAGATATACAGGGTCGCCCATGAAGTTGTAATCATTTGCAAATGTCTTTTATAGCACCAAACTAATGTTATGCATGGATTCATTTCACCTGGGTAATTGGGACACATAATGTCATCATTGCACCTGGTCAGAAGTGATTACTGATGCATTTAAATAGGAATAAACAGACGATTGTGTCTGAAAACAAAATAGTCCAACTTTATGGGCAACAGTGTATATTGAGATATGGTTGCAATAATGCAGCAATAATCCAAGAGACTGTATCGCAATCATCTGTCCAGACCTCACATGTCATCATGTACGAAAAAAATAGACAATTTATAAATCCTGACACGAAAATAAGTCACAAAACAGGCAGAGGAACTTAATCCCTGTTATGATAGTGAGAAAGAAATGCCCTATTATATATATATATATATATTTAAAAAATCTGCAGTCTGTATTAAAATGGAGCTAGCATCTCAGCACCTCTGGCCAGAACCTCATCTGTTATTCATTGTGTTAATATGGAAGTTAATATGGTGGAAGTTTGCAGTCACATGAATGACACACAAACACACACTCCCAGACACAAACCGACTGTATGCATGCTTCATTATAAACGTGTGAGGCACGGTAACGGTGAGAAAAGAATGTGAGAGAAAAGCAAAGCGAGTGTGAAAGTCCAATCCATCAAAAAAAAACGGCAGTTGCAAGCAGCTGCATGAAAACCTTTTTGTTTTAACATTCAAAGCTTCTGTTTTTGAATTATGTCATCACCCTAAAAAATGCAAAACAATAGATTTGTTTTGGTAAATAAATGTATGTAATTTATGATGTTGTTAGCCTATAAACTTTGCAAGTGGGAGAGCAAACTATTTTTTTTACAGCAATGAAAATGTTTTTTAAAAGACTAACTGGAAACAAATATGGATTGAGGCAGAATATTTTGTGAAATACATGTTGTGACTTGGAAACCCTGGAAATTATTAATAAATATATTATATATATTATAAATATATATATTTTTCAATAAATGTGTATGTTTGTTCTTCCTACACAGCCACCACTGGAATCTAATGATTATACAGGTAGTATATACTGATGATATTAGTGTAGCCCAAACTTTATCTGCAACATACTGGTTGAATTAATACAAAATTAATAGGCATGCAAAAAAAGAAGACACTGCGCAGCATTCAAATGTTGATTCAGAAAGCTACGACGGTTCTATTCAGTGCTCTAGAACTTCCACCAGTTGATTCAAACTCACAAATATACATAATGGCACTTTTTCTAAACAAAGCTGGACCAATGAATTTGCTCATCCAGATAATTATGTCAAAGCAGCTCAAATCTATTTACCAGCATAACAATGGATGCACAGAAGTGAATGTCAAGTCGCTGTAGGAGGCTGGCCTTGCACCAACACGCCTCCAACACAGTGCTGCTGCTAATTAGAGATCTCAATCAAGGAGAACAAGGGAAGAGAAACACAAAACAGACAGGGAGATGGAGATGGAGATGGATCACGTGCTCGGCAGTACATTAGGTCGCTTGGTATCGGCGAAGACGGCGGTGGTGTGAAAAATGTAACTCTGGGCCTCGTAAAGTAGTCCTCGGAACGAGTGAAAAATGACTTTCTTAACCATCTGCTGCTGTTGCCAGGCTGTGTGCTCGGCAGCAGCTCTGCCAGAGAGAAGTGAGAGGCAAACAGAGGCATCGTCACACAGCCAGGTAAACACTTTCCCTCACAGACACACACTCGGGGGGCGAGCACACACTTTCCTGTCAACGTCAACCTGCGTTCCTTCACGCTGTTCTACGGACACAAAAAAATGTCCAATCTGTAGTCGTGTGTGTTCCATGTTTGTGGGATATTAAGAAAGGAAGTAGAAAATGGGAGGGCGAGGAGGGTCATGTGCTCCCATTGTGTGTGTTTCCTGACCCTACGATAACAGAAGGGAAGTAAGACAAACACTCCAAAATCAAGTGGAAACATTTAAGAGCTCAGGTTGGTGCTCTTCACTTGATATGTAACCACACTGTTTACTTCCACATGGATAATGTGTGTGTGTGTGTGTGTGCTCATGTGTTCGTGAGTGGCTTTTTGTGTAACCATGCTGCCATGCTCCTGTTTATCCATTGTGCCTCACTGCCAAAAATGACAAAAGCCACGCCGCCGCCGCGCAGCCTGTTTCTAGCGCTTTGTTTTTAATGGCATCAGTTAGCATAAGCACTTTTGTATGCTGTGTTAGGATTAGGCAATGTGACGATATGCTCTGCAAGCAATAAAACAATATAAAATAGTGAGATTTTGCCGTATGTAGTATGAGCTTCTTTTATCTGCTGTGATTTTTAAGGAACCATTTGAATAGTTTTAAGGAACTAGCCAAAAACAAAATGTTCTCTGTGTGTTATCTTATCTAAAAACAGGCTCTCGATTGATTGTATAGGAACATTTCACTCTCATGTCATATTGTGTAAACAATACACACAAAACCTTTTAACATTAAAAGAAAGCGGTATTAATGAGGGAAAAACAATGGGGCAGATAGAACGTGAATCAAGCATGCATGATGGACTGTTAGAAAGAAAACATATGACAAAAGTTAGCACATATTTTCCAACTTGGATTCCGGGTTCCATGGCTCTGGATAGCCAGAGCATTAAACACACTTTTGATCAGAAAATTGAAAAGTCAGTTCTTTCTTAACAACAAAAGCGGAAAAAAAGCTGCCACATCAACTTGGATAGCTTCACTTCTCAGAAAGCCCTGAGCCTAAATCAGATGACTAAATGAGTGGAAACTCTCACCCTTATCAGTTTCAGTAAACTAGTGTGGTGTAGCTGTTGCGTTCCCACCGTAAGCTGATGTGGTGACTCCTTCGTGTAACATTTTTTGTCACGGTTGGCGGAAAATGGGGCATGACTTAGCACCTGTTTAGCGCACAGACAAATGACATCGCTGAGGCAGGAAATACAGTGCTGGCTGGCGGTTACGTGACGAGACAGACAGAAAATGAAGCGATTCAAAAGAAGACCAGCAATTTCCTCCTCAATGGAATTCAAGTTTGTAAAAGGTGGAACAAGTCTTTGTTTTTTCGCCTCTCGCGGTGCAGTTCTGTCTCGCCTGTGTCTATCACTTGTCTTTTCTGTTTAAATAACTTATGTCATGTCAGACAATGACGGGTCCAGCCCATTAGCCAAGGGATAATTACTGAGTCATTATTTATCATCATTAGAGTGAAGCAGAAGAGCAAACCCTGCAGCAAACAGAACACATGCTTAAGGGATTCATACAATGGAAGCAAATACGTGTATATGTAAACCTAATTTTTTTTATGTTATTTTCCATGGTCATGCTTTTTGGCATTTGGCTGGTCCAGTTGTTAGAACAGTCTGTTAAGCAACGATTCATCTATTTTGAGAGCTGATTTTTTTTTTCACCCAACACCCTTTTATCAAACCACTTGCTGTGGTATCTAAGATAGATTTCTGGGTATGTGCACTACAGAACAAGTGTCAGCACTGATATAACTGGTGTTTCAGACACCGGCATTCTCTGTAAGGATGTGGCTACGTACAAATAAAAAGCTGCGCATGCAAAAAAAACAAAAAACCACTGCCAGTAAATTGACTTTTTTCTGATTTAATCGGAAGATCCATCAATTTTAATGACAGAATTTGGGTTGATGGAATACCTCAGTGTTGGTACGACAATCAAGGTTGAGGGTTAGTACTAAAACTGAGCAGTAGTGGGTTTCTTTCCAGCTAAACTGTGCTGACTGAGCCTTGATCAGATGTCTGTAAGCGCTCTGTAAGTTGATTAATTGTGGCCCTCTCATTTCCTGGAGAGGTCTGGTTGCCGACTGCGCTCTCAAATGAAGGTCGGGCAGAGAGAGAAAGAAAGAATGGATGGAAGCAAGAACGAGAGGGAGAGTAGTGGTTTTTAGAAGGTACCACAGCAGAACCTTAGCTGACCACGTATTGTTCAGATGTCCAAGTTGAGGCAACAAAGACCACAATGAGGCAGATCAATACTATCTTTCCTGCGTGTTGCGTAATTCCAGTATGATGGTTACCACCATATAATTAGGCAGTCATTTTCCCTTTCTCTCCATGACGAACACTGGTCATGTCAAATCCCCTCAAAGACCACACAAGCTACAAAACAGATCAATTTGAAACCAGAGGAAGCACTTGTTAGCTTTAAACTGCATTTTCTACATGACTTCCTGGCAGCACGGAGTTCAGATACAATATATGTCACTAACTAATGGGTAAAAAGAAGCAAAAAAGATTTTGTATTTTGCCTCTTCGAAGTGGTATTATTATTATTATTGACAAAACTGGCAAATAAAAATGTAATCAAGCCATTGCCTGGTATTTTGATTGCATGCAAACATATACATGAAATCTCCAGTGATGATAGAAATACATATGAACTCTGCCATCTTCTAGGTGAGCTTTATGTTGGATGGCAGAGTCCGTGTTTATCCCCTTAACTTTTCATAGATCTCAATCCTCACTGCCACGTACGCAGATAACTAATCTTGCCACAGGGCAAAAAAGGTGATTTAAAAGCACTGCTAGTGTGTACGTGTGTGTGTGTGTGTGTGTGTGTGTGAGACCCTGAAGTTATTAATCGTTAAAGATTAATCCTGGCGGAGGAAAAGGCCAGAGGCAGTGGCTCTCTGAATAATCATCACAGTGGTTCTATGTGGGCTTGGTGAATGACAAACTTGACATTTAAACGTGGCAGGACAACAATGGCCAGGCTTACGATATTGAGAATGAATGTTTCTAGAGAAGTGCTCAAATTAGAGCAATAAGAACATGCAAAAAAAAAAAATCTATTTTAAAAAAGGCGACTTTTCTGTTGCTAACTCGACGTACGCCACTGAGCCTCAATTATGCAACAAATTCAGCATGTTAAGGTAATTCATTCTGTATATTGGCCAGCAAACTAGACATCATTTATGTAATCAATTGGGTTTCATGGAGATTTTGGACAACTTCCATCCCAAGAACCAAATGTTCTGTGAATTATTTTTTTTTGCATATTTACACATGACGAGGTGTCAACGTTTGCCAAATCAACCATCTGATTACGATGCACTTCATGTTGTTTTCACACACTGGCAAAATCACCCTGAAACCTGACTCACTGTCAATACGGAATGTGCTTTTTGAGGTCCTGCAGACGCCTCCAACACATTCAACGATCTTTAATAAAGAATCATTTACTCGAAAAGTGCCCTTGGAGCAAGAGAAATGCTATTATGTCTTATCAATATCCCACATACTGACACAGACACCAAACATATTAGCCAAACAAGAATAGCTTTGTTTTTCAGCAAAAGGAAATAATTACTTTTGCATTGGTTTTGATGGAAAAAAGAAAAGCCTCTTCACGCATGTACCCTATAAGCAGCACTGAGACTGCGTCACATCCTCTCCATCCTCTCCGCCGTGCACAAGCGAACTGAAGCTGCACACCCTTTTGATTTCATGCAGACTTCAGTGAGCCGGAGGGAAACAACGACGACGACTGCATGGATGGGTTTACGTTTTGATTGGAAAATATATGTTAATGTCACATCAATTCGCAGGGTCAAGGCAGGAAATGTTCAGTGCGAGTCTGTGTGTGTGTGTGTGCGCGTCCCTCAGATAAAGGCTTAAGATTACATGTGAGTGTCCAGCTGTTGGTTCTCTCACATGGTTTCTGTGTTAAAAGCTCAGAAGCAGATTACCTCGCCTGTACACAGACCCATTATCTAAAACAGTGCTCAAACCAGTTTCCTAATTAACAAATTTGTTGTTATACATGATACAAACAGTCGGTTGCTTTTTACCCAAACATTGTGAAGCAAATTATTTAGATTTTGTAGGTGCTGCTCAAAACAGTTTTTTTTTTTCACTGTTCCCTGTGATTATTTCTGAGATATTATACACTGGTGGATCAACTAATCAAAGCACTATATTAGAAAATAAACAATTAAAAAGGCGGCTCTACATCACAATATAACAATACTCTAATGGCCTTTTTCCCATTAAATTGGACCTGCTCTTATTATCATACAACTGGGTTAGATTAGCGTATATTAACAAAATACAAATAGACAAGGAAATGCAGTGAGTAACCTGACAAGGAAGGGAATGTGTATTTTTTTTGTCTTATTCAAACAGATGCACACACATGGGCTTACTTGTCTAACCTGTCCCAAAACGTCCATGGGACATTCCACGCTAGCAGGCTACTTTATCAACAACGAAACTAGCACCATTAAAAGGGAAAAGTGAGTTAAAACACACCTGCCTCACTAAAACGTACATTTTAAAACATTATTATATGTTTATCTCCAAATATAGAGCCGGTGTCTAGCCGTGAGTCACGAGCTCACCGGTTCAAGGTGTCACAGTAAGGGTGTTTATTAACGAGGCAGACGAAATAATGAGCTTAACGTTACACTATCGAGGTTAATTGCCGCGTCCGGTACCGGCTACGTGTTGGCGCCGCTGATGTCGTTGCGTTGTTACCTGGAAGGCTAGCAGCGGCTGGGACGACGCAGAGAAGAACCACGACGAACAGCAGCAGCGAGGCCCGGCGCAGGCGTCCGTTCTGCGGGCTCGAGAGCAGCAGCAGCATCCTTGGGGGTGTTTCGGGGACGGAGAACCGCAGACGGGAGCGTAGTTTCTTGTCATTCCCCCATCACCTCCGTTTTATGTTTGTATGTCGTTTTTTTTTTTTCTGTCTGCGAGAAAGCGTCAGCGATAAACCGAGCAGGCGGAACCGGGACGCAGTCTGTGACACTGCGCACTGTAATCCGTGGCAGAGCTAAAGATAGCGGAGCTCCGAGCAGGGTAGGAGGGGATGTGTGTGCTCGTGTGTGCGTGCGTTTGGTATGTTGCCTTCAGGGCCTGCTCGGAAACTCCTCAATTAAACAGAATTTTCACCTAGCAAACTGTTTTTTACATTATTATTTTTATATTATTATGCAGGGACTGACTGTTTTTTCTACTGAAGCCAAACATGACAATTAAACATTACATTTAATTAATTATTGAATTAAACACGGAATAGTTAAAACAATTAACAACAATTATAATTGGATATTAATTTTGACACACAACCTTCAAATGAAATATTTTATACCTTGGCCGTAAGATCCTCCACCACATATGATTACAATCGAGTTATCTCCGTTTCCCCCACAGCCTTTGAAGGCAGCGGTTTACTGAGATTACAAACAGGGTCCGTGGGAGGTACACGAGAAGTGATGACGCGGTGACGTGGTCATCGCGGTTCAAATGACATAACAATAATGATGTGCTTTGTTTCATGGTTTACACACTGCTAGATGTGTGCTGATAAAACATGTTTAATCTTATTTTAATGACTTGTCAATCAATTATTTATATATATTAATCAGCTACTTAATCATTAAACAACACATCTTGGCTTATAATAGCCTAATGAAGATAGCTGAGGGAAAAAGTTGATGAGCAAATAATGTTCGCTTGCCCACTTAACAGGATGTAGAAGGTGCAGTGGAATTATACCACACCACATATTTTTAAATATATGAATAAACTAATATTCACAATGCATCCCTTTCTATTGTTGCCCATTATGTTCGCATTATAAATCCCATTTCAAACATTCAATAGCAGCTGGGGACAGTTTGTTTGCTTAGAGCTGAAAGACCAAACCAAACAAAATTCAGTGACCAGTGCAGAAACAGCTGCTTCTCTCAGTTATCAAAATGGACTACCACTGGTGCAATATATTTACGTATTAACTCTGAATAGATGTTCTTTAAAAAAAAAAACATGGCTCATGTATCACATGGGAACCATTCAATTTGAAGGTACTTTAGGTAAGTAGGCCCTATTATTGGCTACCACCAGGAATTTCATACCCTCAATATGGTTTGAATGTAATTTATGTATGAATCATTTGCTCGCCAGCTTACCACTGTCATCAGAGACATCATCATTTCCTATGATTGTGCTATTCTATAGCTGTTCCCATCTGTCACAAGAGGTTTCAAGGTCTGTCTCATCTTCTCCTGACAAAGGAAAATCAAGAGCAAGAGCAAACCCATTCAGTGTTTTAACCAATACGTGACTTGCTAGCTCAAGCACAGGGGGATTTTTTTCTTCTGCTTTTTGGAAATGATTAATTCTCTCTGAGTAATTCACAGGAAAGATGTTGCTAAAATAGCACAAGGCAACGTGAAAAGCTTGTGACAAAGACAATCTATCTTATCAATCTAACAAGCTGTGAAATAATGTATTAGTCAAATTCCACTCAAAGACAAGTCGACTGCTGAAGTTGCAGATAATTTGATAACTTCAATAGTTAAAAAATATGTATTCCTGAGCGGATATCTTGCACAGAAAAGTAATGTGAATCTTTAATGAAGAAAAATAGAGGTGCAGTTTGATGAATGTGATTTCGTATTTATTGACAAGACTGCCTCAGCTCACAGTCAGAAACTAAATACAGAGAAGATGTGAAACATAAACTGGAGCCATGTCATGCATCTATTTTGGCACTCGTCTTTCAGCCACTGATCAAAAGAACCTTTTGAGATCAGATGAAACCTAAATAGTATGGAAAATGATCAAATGAAGAAAGAATCGCCCTACTTCTTGTACACGGTGCTTTTCTGTAACACAGACACACACAGACACACACAGACACACACCTGAGGTATACGGGTTGGCAAAGCCTCATACAGGCTCAACAAAACAAAACAAAACAAAGTCATGTTGGATTAAGACTTAAAATTAACTCAGCAGCATCAGGAACAGGTCCAATGTACAAAAATAAGAGAAAACATAAATACTCTTATGAAAAGTATTCTTCTCTACACAAACATGAGCTCACATTTAATGTACCACAAAAAAAAAAAAGAAAAATCATGCAACAAATTATTTGTGAGAATCAAGTGAATATGCATTGATCAAAGAGTTATGCCTATGTTTCAATTGTTTCATGAAGTGATTACACATAAGAATGCCCAGAATACAGTTTAGTTTGTGTGAGACAAGCGTAAAAACATTGCACAATGTAAATGGGATGATAAATGACTGCAATTACTTATTGACACGCGCACACACACACACGCACGCACACACACACACCTGCCATAGATGATCATCTTACCCGTGTTTCAAAGTGCATAGCAGTCTGGGACCGCAGACCAACCTGCACCTTTGGTCATTTTTGCAGTGTTTTTAAGATGGCATGGTTAATTACAATTCAATCATGATGACTGTCATTTATAGGCTGGAAAAGGAGGCAAAACCTAAACGGAATTTCTTAGGATTCATGATGGTTAATTCTACAGATGTTTTATTCCCAATTCCTTGCATGATGACTTTGTCAAACAGGAGGTTTTCATCTAATGGCAATGATTATTTTGCCAAGATGCTTTCTTGGGAGTAGTTATTACACACCTTGCGCGCACACCCACGCGCTCACGCACACTAGCAAAAAGGAAATGCACAACACACACTCTTCATCAGTTGGGTCAAGCAACCTACATTCACTCTTTAAATTCCCTGAAGTTATTTACTAGTACAAAATCAAATAAACCTTCCACATTGGCCCCGGCTCATCACCTTTGTCTCCTAACATTATATTACTGATAAGCTACGGCAGCCAGCACCAACTACTGGCCAGGTAATAGTCCAATCCCCATCACTGAATGTTTAACACTCCACATTAGAAATAAACTGCATTGCATAAAAACCTAGCTGAGTACATTTACCTTTATTTTCCTCTAAGGTGAGGTAATCTTAAATTCTAGCCAATGATCTATGTCATTATCATTACAAACACCTTGTTGTGCCTACCAACACTACAGGTTAAGAGTGGGCAGCACCAGCCCAGCCATCCTAACCTCCAGCCTTTGGCCTTTAACTAGTTTAGTCTCAAGACATCCTTCATTTCAGTAGTTTCAATGAAAGTCCTTTGATTCTGTCTAATAAATGAAGGATCATCTTTAGGTTTTCAAAGTCAATACAGGATGTGAATGTGGCCGTCACACTGCTTTTACTCTCCGCCATCAGCTGTCTATAGGCTATGTTGGCAGTGAGGGGCTCGGAGGCGCAGGCCATTCAGAAACTGATGAGAGATCAGCATGAGGAAACTTGGCCTCTTAGGGATCAGCAGTGGTCAGGGGTTTGCGTCTGGTGCACTGTTCGAATTTACAGTTTGAGAGGAATCTGCCGAACACGGTTCAGTTCTGTCATCCTCTCCTGCCTTTGTGCAGAACTGTTCTTGTCCTCTGAACTCTTCTTCCTGTTTCTCCAATACAAACTCCAAGGTAGGTCCTCTGTCTGCCCCGTACTCGAGCTCCCCCTCCTCCGCCAGGCGGATTTTGATGTTCATGCCCATGGGTTTTTCTTTCTTATCTGGACGAGAAGGAGAGAAAACGATATGCAAATTTAGAGAAAAGAAAACATCTTCATTGGATTTGTAGACAGTAAGACAAATATAGAATACTGCCAGCCACATCTTTTAATCTTCCTCCTCCTGCTCCTCACCATGTCCCAGTTGCCTCTCCTTGGGCAGCAGCAGCACATCCACATTGTAATGTTCCTCCAGAGCTGCTGTGAGCAGGGCACCCTCCCGGCTGAACAGGAAGACCAAAGGCAGGGTGATGTCTTCAGTAGAGTCGCCGTCTCCCACCATCTGGAAGAGGGGAGTATCCTCGCTATTGCTTCCTTCACGGTGGTCTGAAGAAGAAAACAAGGGAGTTATTGGCATGGTTTAATTTCTATGGAGGTACAGCCTTCAGTATTTGATAATGGTTAACCTTTGCATATTGAGCGTCGAGATGGACTTAAAAAAATAAGAATAAATAACTCCTCTGGTAATCATACTCGCCTATAAAGATGACTCCTATGGCTCCTGATTCCTGCAGCCGACGAGCCTTTACAGCAAACATGCAGTCACCACGCAGTGCCAGAGCGATATTGCCTTTAAGCGCCATCGCATTATGTACTGGCTCACATGCAGTGTAGGGAGAAGCTTTCACTATGCTGCCCTTCACCTGCAGCACAAGAGTGTGTTATTGTAAGTTATTCTAGTGAGATAAAGAGAAGTACAGGTAAAACAGAACATATAACATTTGCATGGTTCAGGAACAATCTGTTATGGAATTGTAAAAGTAAATGCTTTGGCATTGGTTTTGTAAATTTCTCCATTTTTAACTTTTGGTGTCTATAATATCATTAAACACCTGTTTCTTACAAAAACTACAGGCATTGGGAGCCTTGATGTTACTGTATATCCTATTGTCACATTGGAAGCTCACCCCGTGCTCCTGCTTGGTGAGGTCCATTCCAAACTTGGCAGGTCCGGCCGTGAGGACTGTCCTACCCAGATATGGGGGTGATATGAGCTGAACAATGTGGGGTACCACCTCCTCCTCCGAAGTATGGCTCACCTCTGCCACCAGTTTTACCCGGTACACTCCTTTATGCTCCTAAAGGGATTTAGAAAACTTCATACTTCAAAACTCATCCAGTGGTTTCCCATATGTCATGTTTGAGTTGAAATAGATAACTTCTTCGACCATGTTATGTTTTAACCAGTTGAAACTGTATGGTTTATCAGGGTATTTGTGGGAATTGCGATGCTGTGTATTATTGTAACCTACATTCAAGGCATTTTTAAAGCAATACATTCATTACCTTGAATTTCCCCTCCATTAACATTGCTCTTAACCCAATGCTTATAAACCATTTTAAAAAAGCAAAAGGAAATTGTTCATCTACTGTGCATTTTCTCATCATTAAATTATTTCCTTTTCCCTTTAACTGTTTGGAACCATCATGATAACAGGAACTGAAAAAGCCGGTTTTGCATGCTTTAAACTCACAGAAAGTGGGGAATTATATCAAAACCCTGCTGCGGTCTGGTAACTTCGGAAAGTACTTTAACATATTACAATGACAGAGAATTATAGGGAAATTCACAAAACTGTCTAAACACTGTTGGTGATATTTTGATCCATTTGCCTACCTAGGGGGTTTACCTTACAAGAAAATGCGCTAAAAGGTAGAAGTGTATATTGAGGCACAATACATTTTCTGACTTACTTGGCCAACTGCCTGCAACCTCATGATACCAAATCCTTTATAGACTATTCCTAAATGTCTGCTACAGCATGATTGTGTGACTGTTTGTGTTTGGGACTGTTGCAAACCATTTTACTCCCTAAAGTTTCGGAGAGTTAGACAGGCAGAACTTCACGTCATGAGGTGAGCGAAGAGTAGTTAAAATACCTTCCGACTTCCGGTGACTCCTTCCAGGACCTCATTCAGTGGAGTGAGAGAAATGCCCATGCTTTTCAAGAACTCTACAGGCTCCATCCCATTATCATGGAGTGGTAGCTCAATTTCCCTGGAAAGTACAAACACACACCAAGTTGAAAAACGGCTGCTTTTTCACTTCCTACAACCCTATTTTCGGGGGTCCTTGCACAGACCACACTTTTGAAATCGACTTTCATTTTGATCTCAACTACACTCTTGTAAAGTTCTGTGACTGGATCTTGCTCAGTTGGGATTCTATCACTGTGACAAAAGTTGGTAGAAACAGAAATCACAGAAATATAATCTTCTGGGAAAGTACTCAGTTCCTGCTACAGTACAGCTGTCAGCTGTGCTGTCATGATGACTCACACACAGACTCACAAGGTGAAAACAATTTCTCTCATGGCCGGTAATCAACACACCTGACAGGTAAGGGGTGGAAGGCTCGTCCCACCCCTGTGAGGTACTTGTAGCTATCCCGGATGGTTTTGGCAAAAGACGGGTTGTTGGGGAACAACGTCTCCATGCTGGGGCAGGAGTGTGTGAAGAGATCCTCTTCTTGAGAAACAGGAACAGTCTCCTGAAGCACAGGAACGCTTTTTAGCTCAGACATGCAAATTAGGCTTGGGCGGTATCAGTTTCAATACCGTCATTAAAAAAATGCAATGCACTTATATAGGAGAGAGAGAGAGAGAGAGAGAGAGAGAGAGAGAGAGAGAGAGAGAGAGAGAGAGAGAGAGAGAGAGAATGATGGCGAGTCGCGCACCGAGAGACCTGGTCTCAAAGAAGAACACGACTTCTGCAGTTTGGCAGTATTTCGGGTTTCTGATCACTTGCTCAACGTTAATTGTCCTGTTTATGCCTAGCCTTCTCCTCAGATTAGGGGAGAAGGGAAATGATAGAAAAAAAAAAAAAAGAACGAACGAACACAAACGCTTGTTTAAAGGCCCTGCCCGACCCAGCCCGAGGGTAGTGGTGGGAAATTTCGGCCCGACCCGGCCCGTGGGTCGGACCGGGTTCGGGTCGGGCTCGGGCAGCGAAGCTAAACTCTAATTTGGTGACGTCGTCTGAGCCTTACGTCATAATTTTTAATTAGTCACGGTAATCCCGTATACCGGGGTAAAATAGGGAGGAGGTTTGACGGTATAAAAATTTGGATACCGCCCAACTCTAATGCAAATGTATAATTACAGGGTCAGTTGTCATCACCCCATTCTTAACAATAAACCATATACATTATGGCAATAAATAATAATTACCATTTATATTTGCCATTAAATAATTTTATATTCAGTTAAAAAAAAATCTAAATGGCAATATCATGTGTGTATCTGTGTTTGTGATAAACTGAGAGCTCTCACTGTATTGTTGCCTTGACAGGGAGGCTGGGTGATGGAGAGAGATACAGGGAGGAGGTGAGCCTCCGTGGTGAAGATGTAGTTGTCAATATCGATGGGCAGCTGGCTCTTCTCCGAAAACAGGAGGTACAGATATTTGAACATCTCAGCCAGAAAAAACGAGTCCATCCTACACACACACACACACACGAAAGATGTTGTCTCACATTCATGAAATATATTTGGAGTTTCCATAACAACAGTTATTTAATCTACAGAGTGGTTTGTCTTCCAAATGAAGCATGTCAGTGTGAACATGAATGTAATTGCATTTGCATACCTATCTTCATGCCTCCCAGTGCGGACATCTTGCACAGCAGCAAACCCGCAAGGCACCCTGGCGTAGGCATTGAGCTTTTCCACAATGGACTGTCCCACTCTGAGGTAGTAGGGGTCACCAGTGGCCTGCAGAGATCAAAATAATATCTGAACCACGAATGAAAAGGCTTTGTGCGTGTGTATATAGTACAAGAGTAGTACTTTCATTAATACTTATAACAGACCGGAAGCTTCTTATTGTTAGAACATGGAAATGCTTGTATTTATATGGCACTATCTTGGCACCTTATAGAGGTAGTAGGTGCTTTCTGCAAACTCTGGTCTCAGTAGGTGTTGGCCCCAATGAACTCTAAACTCTGTAGTGAAAGCCTGAAAGGAGAAAGCAAAAACAGTTTAGTAACACTGGCTTCTTTAATAATTTATTAACATGAATTTTGGGTGATATGACAATCTATATTTGAAGATATTGATAGTAGTAAAATTGTTGTTTTATTATATTATTTTTATACTGAGGTAGTGATTCTTTGCATCATCAAGATGAAGTACCTTTATTTGTCCTGTGCATTTCAATTAATATGATAGATAGGCAATAGCAGCCATATCCATGTGATTGCTGTTTTTAGTTCTCATTTGAATTTCCAGAAAATTCATTGTAATACAACAATGTAGAGTCCTATCGTGATACACAATAATGCATACTGTGATATATGATTATATCCATATCCCGACCCCTGTTGGGTGTAATAAATGCTGTATTTTGCCTACTTTATGTCATTTAACAAAATCAAAACAAAAAGAGCTTCTTTACCTCTGGAAGGAACTTATGCTGTTTGGTGACCTGGTAAAGCATTTCATGAGTTTCAATAGCTGGCTTCAGATCTCCTCTCAAAACCTGTGGAAACAATAAATGTCACTCCACCCCATAGAGACGTGTGCAATCATTTCTATTCCTTAAATGTGAATAAACCCTGACCTGTAAGCCAGGGAAGAATGCCAGGAGGGAGTCCATCCAGCTGCGCAGGCTCACAGTGGGATTGTGCATGTGTACATTGAGCAGCAGGGGAGGCTGACTGATGTACTTCATAATGGCACTGTAGTGCTGTTACAGACAAAGAACAAAGATATATCCGCAAATTAAAAAAAAGAAATGCCTTCTACCCCCAATCACTATATGAACGGCTAGCGGTGGTCCAATTATGTTACAACAGGGAGTACAATACAGCAAGTGCCAAATGCTTGGACATAGATTTTTATGTGGGTGCACATTGATGGGGGACTTACAACGTTGAACCTCTCCAGAAAAACATTGTCTCCTAGAAGAATGTAGGCCTTCATCAGATATTCATAGTATGAGTCGATACCAGCACCAACTCCACTTTCTGCAAAAACAAAAGTGATAAGGTTCATGTACAGAGCTGTGGAATATGTACGTACTGTATGTGTATTTTCTGCATGGTTCCAGTTTTCATCTTTTGTCTATAGCTCAATGTTGCCTCACCCCGCCGGACCCATTCTTCATTATGAATATTGATGACAGTCCCCACCAAGTCACTTCCCCTCTGTCTCCTCTGCCAGAGGACATCCAGAGCCTTCCTTGCATGTTCCTGTAAAACAATAATAAGTATTAGATTCTTGAAATATTTCTGGTAAAACATGTATATCTGTAATACCTCAAAAACAGAGTCTCCTGACAGTCTGCTGAGAGCAGCAAACTCCAGGATCATTGTTCCAGCACATGCTGTGCAGGTGTCCGATTCAGTTCCTGTGCGTGAGAGTGGGTTTAAGACTCCATACCGAAGATTCACCTGTAAAAACAAAAAAAACAAAACATGAATCTTCTCTACTTTATGATCTTGTCATTCTCGATCAATGCAGTGAGTCAAACTTCAGGGTCGTCCATGGTAACATTTGACAGTAGGACGTCTCCACCATTTACATATTTCACATCTAAAATAAGGCCTGTGATATTTAACATTAAGATAAGAAATACCTTAGGGTAGGGAAGGCCACTTGTGGTGTTAAAGGCAGGCAGTAATCGATGGCCCAGCTCTTTGGCCATGTGTAGGAGCTCATCGTCATACCATTGCATCCTCTCCCCACGTTGCCGTAGCAGGTCGGCCATCACATGGGCTCCCAAAAGCCCCCTGGAAAGATTTTTTTTACAATTACAAAATAAAACAGACTGGATGGAAAGGTGTTCATGTGGAATAATTCAATATTCAGAAGAATAATTTATCAAAAATGATTATAGACTTGATTGTTAATCAATTAAAACAGCATAAAAAATATATATACACACACAGTATAAGTACAATCCCAGACATGTTTCATACCCTAAAACTCTGATGTTGGTCTCAAACACAGACACCACCACATCGTTGTCCAGGCGTACATCGGTCATGGCCTTCTTCACTGCATCCTCAAACTCATCAAGCTTGTTTAACACCTGCTCACAGACAGGAACAAATAAATAGTGTCAAAAGAGGGGAAAAGGTCACAGTGGGAATAGAATACTGGGAAAGAAGAGCTGATCAAACTACTTTTATTGTTGTAAATAGAGGACGTACTCACCACCAGGGTATCAAGCGTGTCAATCAGTGTGAGAGAAAACCTACAGAAAATGTGGGAGACATGTTACGATGAGAGCCTCTGGCAAAGCACAGTGGAGCTGGCGTCCCACTTTGCCACTGATCCAGTTTCATATTAATAAACCACAGACTACTTAAGTGAAATTACATTATGAAAAGTGCATGGTGCATAAATGGATGTATTGTACAACAAGCCCATGACTTATTACCTTCCTGTGACTTTAATAGTCTTAAATGTGCATCTTATCCATGTACTCCTAAACAAAATTGGGCCATCTGGGCCATGAATGCTCTAAAGAGATAGCACTCCAAGCCAGTTACTGTTCATATTAGATGTTTTAAAGTGTCCATATAGCTTTGGGCTTCCTTTGGATGAAATTTTACTGAACTTACTTTCCCAATGAATCATCAATGTCCCCTCGATTAGGTTCCTGGCCACGGACTCTCCCCCTACAGCTTAGAGGCATCAACTCATCTGCTGGATATGCATATTTCTGCAACACAAACAACAGTTCCCGTCTTCAAGCTTCAGATAGCAGTCTACAGAATAGGTTTCATTAAGGAAAGTTGGAGGGTTGATATTTCTCTATGCGTGAAAAGAACCTAGCAGCCTAAAATCAAATCCCTCACACAACACAACAACTGGATCACTAGTGGAACGGGTTTTCTTTTTTCCTCACCATTTTACTGGCTACCCATTCCAGCTAATCCAGGACTGATATTGAAGGTCTATTTAAATTTGGTATCCCAGAAATCAGTTTCCAATTAGATGGCTTGACAGAATTATGAGGTCTGAGGACTAGAGCCCTACCAAGAAATCCACCAGTCACATATAAATTACAAAAAAAAATTACAGTAAAGTCATGCCAAATATTTGTTTGAGATCCAGGAAGCACTAAGCATTGTATTTTTCAACTGTTAATATTCAGTAAAAATCTTTGACTGAAATATGTTTAAAAGAAGCTTAAACTATATCTATACAAATATGTTTACTTGTGTTATGTTAAAAAAAACATTGGCAGAAATTTTCTATTAGATTATTTAAATCTTAGATGTTGATATTGGCCTAATTTTAATAATTTTAAATTAATTAATTTTTTTAATAAATTCAGGGTTTTGTCCATAGTCATAATGGGGTACTCACGTCTACATGTATCCTGTTCTTCCAACACTGATTAATACCATTCTCCTCAACTAAAACAGATTGTTACCCGTGCTACCATCTGTTTGCCCCATCCCTTCCATCCAACCACTCCCACAGCAACAATACCTGAATCAATACAATCAAGACCACCATGAATAACAGAATGTTCTGCTGGCATCTGTTGCAAAAGGCTGATACTGCAGGCAGCTGCAAAAAAAAATCCAGCATGCTTTCTGCACAACCAACTGGGTGACCATTAAAAAGGCCAAATGCATGTTAGTCTCATAGTAAAGTTGCTCTTTATACTACAAGTGTTTGACCTATTAAGCGTTTCAGAAGTTCCCTATTCAAATAAGGTTATTAAAATTAAGTGAAGACCTTACCATGTAACTGCCGTAAGCATGGTCAAACATTTCAATAATCTGGTCCCTGCAGAAAATAAATATGTCAATTAATCAAATGTGAAAATGGTACAAATCACTGTGATGATTTAACAATATTGCAGATAGTTCCACAGCCATTCATTCACAAACACTTTACCGGATAGCAGTCTTCTCCTCTGCTGTCATGGTCTGACTCTCTTGACATTTCGTCCAGCCAAGAAGACAGGTGATCAATAAAGTCTTCAGCAACATCCCACTGATAGAAGTGTGGCTCAGTTCCCAGTACATTGTATTTCCTATTCCCCCTGCGTGTAGTCTCGTTTCCGGTTTAAGCTTCGATATGGTCAAACGAACTCACGTGCTTTGTCCAACGCCCACACAAAGTCAAACAGTCCAAAAGGCACAGCTGTCCTCCTTCAAAGCCCCGATTATCCTCATTTAGGCACAGAGTCGGCTGCAGAGTTTTGGCTAACATTGATAGACGTTAACTACCCCCCAGTCCTATTTCTAAACGTCCACTGTGATTGTTCTGTAGCTGGTCCAGTCTTGTTACGAACAGCACATGCCCACAGTGCACTTCAGCTGATCGTATCTATGTAAACAATAGAGGCAGCTAGCTAAGCTAGTCCTCGATAAACAATGGCTGTTAACACTTTCACTATCAAGAAAAACGAGACTGACCGCGACAAAAATGGTTAATAAGAGAAAGCCCAGACAGGGCTAACAACACAACTGTAAACGTAAAGAAATATATAAAAAAAAATACTTCGGTAGTTGGCAAATCGAGTGAGACAACGAAGCTAACGCTTGCTAGCCATCACAGTGCTGAGAGGATCCATGTTGCTAGCAAGCTAACGTTGACAAGTTGCTAGTTCGCTGTCAGCAATGCTAGCTAGTTGGTTAGCCAACAAGTTCAATAACTAAAGAAAGAAAGAACAATAAAATCACTTTTTGGTTTAACACAACCGGTTCACGTGTACTGTAAACGGACTGTCGTACAGCTAAATGGTCAATGACACGTCGTCAAGTATCACACGGTCATACAGTACCTCAACGTCGAGTACGGAGCGAGCTGTCAAAGAACGGGCAGGCTGTTTTGCTAACTGCCGGCTGAGGGGGCTGTGCTGCTACATTGGGATATTCTTGCCCTGCTTCGCACATCTCAGGCAACATTTTACTCCCACGTAGGCTAACATGACGTATCCCCCTTCAGCAGGTGCCACTTTCGATGTTTGTATATATAACTGTCGCAGGCTTACATTAAATGTATGTTTAGGCTTGCAGTCTGACAATGTAACGGGTATCGGGTTGTTGTAGACAGGGAGGAAGGTCACCTGCCAGACCCAATAAAGGGCACACTCGCTATAAACATTTGGAGAGACGCACGTCACAAGGTAGGTGTTGTCAAATGCATTTCTTGTAAATCAGTCATACGGTAATTTACCGATTGTGTGTATTTACATTAAGTATTTTTTATCTTATAATACACTCACGGAAATGGTCACGATACTATATTTGTGTAAATGTTATTCGTGAAATATAATTTGTTGTTTTTTTCCACCACGAACACAATTAAACGAACCTAAAAACATGTTCATACCAGTTGATAGGTGTCTTTGCAACGTCATCCTCCACAAATCCTCATATCTTTGTAACTTTTTTTTTCTGGCCCCTACATCTGTAGTTTCCACAAGTTGCCACAAGATGTCGCAACACTACCCCCCGTCACTTCCATACCTCACCCGGATTTATGCATGTATTTGTAATATTTTTTAACTATTTTTTAAAAACGAGCTCGTGATTAGTTATTTTTAAAAATACAAAAAATGTATCTAAAGTTTTCCATCGTTTACATTCTTCTAAAGAGTCCTGGAGACCAATATGCTAATGTAGTGATGCTATAAAGAGATAATGATCATTTATTTGTCAGTTTCCTTCCGCCTCTCTGAGTCACGTCCTTGCCCCAAGAGCAAACACGACTTTCAGACTGTGAGATATTACAGTTTGTTCGATCACGCTGAAATCTAATGGCTTCTGGTGTGACAGAGATGGCCATGTAGCAGAAGTGTGCAGATTGTTAGTTACAGAGAAAGTATCCCAGCTGCTTCCTAACACAGACCACGGGTCAGGATAGTTACCATGGGCAGCGAGGAGGAGTTTACTGAGAAATAATAGTGCGTAACATAATGGGCGTTGCCTTCCCCAACTTGTCTCTGAAAGGTGTGGCGATTTTTTTTTACACACTGTAAAATTCCTCCTCTAACATCAATCCCGTTCCCTCACGGTAAGAGCAAAAATACAGTTTTCTGACTTTTTATGATCCTCCATGATCGTCTTTATTCTCATCGAGGAAATGGTGTTTTAGTCTGCAGCGATCGAGATGTTATGGTTTCATTTTCTGCTGTTGCAGTCTCGTACACGCATCCACGCGACTGTTTTCAACCGTACACTAATGCAAACGCAAGTCGATAGTACGTATTTACTGGAAGACATTAAGAAGAATAACCCAGCGTGTTGGATTATATTACCAAACTGATCAGAAGCAGAAGTCAGCTAAATCGCTGTACGGTGAAATGATGCTTAAACTTTCTGCTTTTTCATCCCCTTAGTTTAAGACTTCAACCACAACCATGTCTGTTTGGGTGAGTAGTTTGTATTTAAATTAGATTGTAATTTTAAAGTAACAGAAAATAAGAAAAAACAGTGATAATAAAGTATACATGTTGGACTTTTGTTGTAGGATGACTTGGACCTGCTCTTAGACTCCCCCTCATCACTGACCGTGACAGTAAGTTCAACATGATTATGATTACATGGGTTGCTATTGCTCGAATGAATAGTGACAAATCCTGTAGGTACACTTAGAATATAAAATATCAAACAGCAAACTATATACACCTTGTATGAGCCTGTGAGTGTGTTTCTCTGTTTATTCTAGTCCAGTGCAAGAGGAACTGTGAAGGACAAGGCAAACTTCAAAGTGGAAGAAGATGTGTCTGCAATAAGGAAGGCCATAGAGGGCCTTGGTAAGTTAATGAGTCACCATTATCAGTATTTGACCATATCAGACCATGCCAAGCACTTTGATCACATTTTACTAAATGTGCACGTCAGTGGAACCAGTGTAGTGTCCTTCAAGCTGTCGTCTCCTCTGTAGGTACGACAGAAAAGACAATAATTGAAGTGTTCACCCAAAGAAGTAACGCTCAGCGTCAACTTATCGCCAAGGCCTACGAGAAAGCCACAGGAAGGGTATACGATTTGACTTTTTAATTAAAAAAATCTTGTGACCAAGACACGGATCACAACGTGTGTGTTTATCAACCTTCCTCCATCAGAAATTAGTAGATGATCTGGAGGGTGACACCCACGGAGACTTCGAGGACTTGCTGGTAGCCTTGGTAACACCTCCTGCTGTCTACGACTGTCAAGAAGTCATCAAAGCCATCAAGGTTTATTACAAGCTTCATTTGCCTTAATTTGCTTCACATTTGTTTGAATTCATGCCTTTTTTACCCGGCTTGTGGCATAAGAGCAACTGAGATCCCATTTTGTTTCTCTCTATTATAACAACTTTCAGGGAGCAGGGACCACCGAGAGCACGCTGACGGAAATATTCGCCTCCAGATCCAACAGACAGATCAAAGCCTTGTCTGAAGCATACCTTGCAGGTTAGTTTCCTCAACACAAAGTATTTATCATTTCATAGATTTAATGGGAACTTGGGATTTTGTGAAGCAGTTGGCAAATGTTCACGATCGAATGGGTCTTCGATTTGCCATGAAATTGTCTTGTGCCGATTCATTCAAGAAACTGGAAAGGCGCTGATTCATGATCTGAAGTCGGAGGTATCTGGAGAATATGGCAAGGCGCTGCTCATCTTGGCTGAGGTACCGTACGCTAAACTCAAACAGTGATGTGCTAAAATCAGTAGCAGAGCTAACACATTCCATTTATTGTAGCTAGATGGGTCTGAACATTTCTACCCTATTCAAAAAATGTGATGGAAATAAAAAATAACCTACACCTTGAGAAAAAAAAGACTTAAATGAGCAGATGCCGAAAATATTGGATTCATTCTATGCATCACAAACTGTTGATCCTCACAGGGGAAGAGAGACGAGAGCACCAACGTGGATGCTGCCAAAGCTAAAGCAGATGCGAAGGTACGTTCACTACTCACTTCTGATGTTTCAATACAAAAACCGCATCAAACGGACGTCGGAGTGTGGTGTTGGCTCACTTCCTCAGTTGGTATTTTGACATTCTTGACCTTACAGTCGTTGCGCAACCTAACGCAGCTCTTGCCGATTCAAGCCTGAACCTCTCAGACATCTCGAATTAAAATCCTGATAGAAAAACACACTTTGTCACACTAAACCCATCAACTCTTAGAGTCTAAAGCTGTGTATTTTCTCCATGCAGGCCCTGTATGAAGCCGGGGAGAAGAAGTGGGGAACTGATGAGGACAAGTTCATCGACATCTTGTGCCACAGGAGTATTCCCCAGCTTCGACAGAGTGAGTTCACCCACAAAAAACATGGCTCTAGATGAAAAGTAAAGGCTTATTAGGATCCTCTAGACATTGTGAATGTCTGTACCGATTTCATGGATCAATAATTCACCTACACATTTCACCTGGAGCTACAAGTGTCTATTTCATGGTGGAGCTAGAGATAAAAAGGGAGCAAAACTTGTTTTGAAATGTGTTGTGTTTTGGCAGCTCTGGTAGAGTACAAGAGTATCAGTAAGAAGACTCTGCAGGAGAGCATTGAGAGTGAGATGTCTGGAGATCTGGAGAAGCTACTAGTGGCTGTTGGTGAGAATAATTAATCATATTTCCTGCCCATCTCTAACCCTCACATTGAACAGTGGTTAACCTAAAACATGTCACTTTTTTGGCGGTGTCTAGTTAAGTGTGTGAAGACTGTGCCTGCATACCTGGCTGAGAGGCTTTTCAAGAGTATGGAGGTGAGCTGTCAAACAAAAATATCCACCTACACCACCTTTTGAATCCCAAAGCCAGTGGCTCTCAAAACAAAATCCAGATATTGTTTGGTTGCACCCCATCCTTTTTAGCCACAGCAGACATTTGTATTCTTCACCAGCAGAGTGGAAAGGAATGTTAAGCCTGTTTTATTGTGGCTGCTTTGACTAAATGTGTACCACTGGTTTAAATGTGTCAATAGGCTCTTATAGATAACCAAAGAACGTGTTAAACCACACGGAAGCAGCCGTTATAGCAGGGTGATGTTTTACATTTAGGCAGGTCTAATTTGTGCCTTTGCTCCTCACCCAAATGTCCCTTTGTCCAGGGTTTGGGGACCACAGAGTCCACTCTGACCAGGATACTCACCAGTCGCTCAGAGATAGACCTGCTGGACATCAGAGCAGAGTACAAGAAGCTGTTTGGAACGTCCCTCTACTCCCAGTTAGAGGTCAGTGCACATGCCCAGAGATGACATCTCATATGTGCATTACACAACATAAATATTTAATGAATTTGAACCTGTTTCGAGACGTCGGACATGATTTGTGTCGGGTGGTTAAGATCAGAAGATCCGTGTTCTTAAAACCCCATTTCCTGTTTTATGTTTGTGTAGTCTGAAGTGTCTGGCAGTTATGGCGACGCCCTCAAACATCTGTGCGGTCAAGACGACTAACTCCTCCCAACTCCAGTGAAAAAGAAAATGTGGCGTGAGGGGGTACATGGGAGGAACATCAGCCAATCAGGAGGACCGGTCGGCATCATACCGATAACGTGTGCCTGAACCAACCATCTAGGAATGCTTTAACCATTTAGGTTTAACCAGACGGCACCGTGTCGACTGACTGATTAACAAGCGGTATCAACATTAAGAAACTGTTGAATGTCTTGAATTTATAAAAAATGTTTGTGTGGTGACTGTTTTTAACTCAACATTTATGAATTTTACCTTCTTGCATATTGTAACGTCCTGCACGTTTCACATTTAAGAAAATAAAAACATCGTCTCCTATTTTGTTTGTGAGCAAAGAGATACGAAACATGTTTTATATAAAAAAAATACTTGTTTTATTTAAGGGTTTTGTTTATATTGCTGTAACCGAGTCCTACACACGTCATCAGGACCTTGTCGCCACCTTTCCTTTCGTCTTCTGAAGGCTTCTGAACCTCGATCTTGAACATGATCTGGAAGAAATCTCTAATGTGTCTGAGAAACTCGATCCTGGAGAGACGGGGAAAGAGAGGGAGGAGAAAAGTTAAAAATGAGAGCTGAAATTTAATTTTTTATGCAAGGGAAGGCGTCCAGCTGTCAATAAATAATACACAGAGAGTTTCAGAACCCAGTGTCCTGAGTCTACGCCATGCTGTCTGCTTTAAATTATGTAGGTTAAAGTCGGAAGGGCATCAGTCTTATCCTTAATCTCACACACATTACCTTTAATTCATAAAAATGACATCTAATCTACAATCTATAAACCAAAGCCAATTTACAAGAGCAAAAATAAAAAATGCAAACACTTAAAACTTACTTTGACAATACAGCAGCTTTACCTGAGCAAGGAGAGGAGTGCTTTGTGATGGCACTGCCAATCTTCAGTTATCATAGTACTGTACTTGAGAAGGACACAGCACCGGTACCATGATAACTGAAAATGGACAGTTCATAGTTCACTCCCCAGTCGTGATGATGAAGATGTCTGAAATCAACTTCATGCTCATTGTTTTTTTTTTCTATACAATTACAACATATTATTCTAGTTTAAAATGCATCTTAAAGTATATTAATTCACACATTCACCAAACATACACACACTATGAACTGACAATGACCATGTGAGTGCACTGCTGACCAATCCCATGATAATACATGTCGAGAAGCAAATTAAGTGAATCAAAGTCCATTCTATTTAACGGAGACTTGTTATGCGTGCATCTAAAAACATAGTGATACAGATGAAACAAATGTTCAACAACCTGATGAGTGTATTTATTGTCTCTGGATTATTTGTCCAGCAATTCATGCTTTTCACAGGGGGACGAGAACTTTGGAATACCGTCACCGGCCAAATTTGGGCAAGTAGAAGAATAACAAAATGCATCCGTGTAGTAACTTATAAATAGGCCAAGGCAGGGAGCTTTCTATGCACGTCTATTATTGAGTAATCACGTGGCTTACGTGTACGGGGAGAGGGGTCCGAGCAGAACCTTCGACACGTCCTGTTGGCCAAGGGTCATCAAGAGCAGCGCCAGGCTTTGATTGGTCGAATCCACGCAGCCACCCTAAAACAGAGAAAGAGCAGGGGCGATGCGTTTTCAGCAACAAAAACAACACAGAAATACGTCACAGAGGGGGAGGTTTTAAAAGGACTCGGCAACCCCTGGACAGGGAATTGATTATCTCAGGGACAACACTGATAGCCATCTACACTTGCAAAACACAGGGGAGGCTCCTGGAGAGTGTTTGTATGCCTGATGTTTTTCCAGCCACACATTTATGGCAATAATGTCTTAAAACAAAACATTTTGAATCACAGTTCTGCTGGGTTTCTTATGTCAGACTGGCAGATGTTATTACCTTGTTATTTACATGTACATTTTAATTTTCTGCAGTACTAGTTTTTTTAAATATATATCCTTTCCTATTTCCTATTTCCTCTGGAATTGGTTACCCTACTGCTCCCCCTTTTCTTTGGCATTACTGGATATTGTGACAGAGGATCCACTCTCTCTTGCGAGCGATCACATGCCATTGTGATTACTCGACAACTGCAGTCTGCTATTCAGCAAGCCTGCGTGAAGACCGGACACACCCAGGAGCATTTTTATTAAAACTAATGACCATGAAATTGGCTGTCCATTCTGCGATTCGGTCCGTCTGGAGTACATTTCTTGTACTGTGCATCCATTCTAACAAAGTATGCCTTTGGCCCCAGTCACGCAGTATGATAGCATCGTGACAGCTTGTCAGCAGGATTATGATTCAATTACATAATCATATCACCCAAACCACGACAAAACTATGGCGACATTGTCTATATTGCCAATGAGGCAGCTAAATGCATTCCTCCTACAAAAAAAAATATAGTTGAGGACCACCTTACAAAGAACGATACCGCCACAGTAACTTATTTCCACCACTTTCCTCCATTAACATGCACTGATATTTGCAGTATAATGGTCTTACATATTCAGACATAAGTTTACCACACAATGCATTATAATGGTTATTACAAGTATGTTTTTTGTGTATAATTCCGACTGTCTGGAAACACATTTTTTAAGTCCAAGACATTTTGCCAACACACATGCATATTAAATTGAATCCAACAACTACTAAATTTCAAACATTTCAACAAAGTGGAGAAAACACCAACTACTGAAAAGTGTGGCACCTGAGCAACCTTACCTTTGTGTGTTGTTCTGAGCTACAGAAGTTCAAACGACACATTTCAGTACAGAATTAGAAATAAACCCATTTATGACAGCGAGCTTCAGGCCCTGCCTCCCAAAGAATACACCAGAGTTGAGATCTCCCAAGAGGCCACCAACCGACCACGAGGCCTTATGGAAATGTCCCTTGAATCCTTCCAGCAAATGGCAACCCCCTTTCAAAAAAAGTCAACGTGGGTGCAGACGACTCAAGCATACTATATTACGCAATAACCTAAAACTGTAACACTGATATTAAGAGGTCCTCCACAGGGTAAAATTTTAAAAAATAAAGAAAAACCCTCATTTTTGTATTTGGTATTTAGTATTACGTAGAAAAACAACATCTTAAAATGTTATGAAAGTAGTGAGAACTGAAATACTTGGATTATATGACAAAACACAGAAGCATAGTCGCAACAAAGTAAGTGAGTTCACGGACTAAAAAATGAAAAGATCAAGATAATGAACATAAAAACTCAACAAAACTTGGAACCACTCACATCAGCTCCTGTCCAGTGTTGATGTTGCTTCCAAAAACAAAATGTCCATCGTGTGGCTTTGGTTTACTACAAGAAGACTGTACTGATTAACCATTAAACAAACAAGACACGAGCGCCCATGCCCCTTTAATGCGAATCCAGCTTATTTCTTTTCCTTTCTCGGTTTTCAAAAATTAACTCTTCCAGCACAAATGTCGCACATCCATTTCCCTCCTTCTCTTCTCTGCCGTAGCGATCACTCTGTCCTCCTGCTATAGTTAGGTATTAAAATCAGCCGTTATTCAAATGCTGCTCAGTCTCTGAACTGGCGGACGTAAAACTGGAGGGTTTTAAGTACACCACGGAGGCTGCTAAATAGAAATGTTAGCTATCCGCTCTGTTGCTCAGAGTTAATCAGCACTACCCTGACCAGCTAACTGGACTCACATGGCTCGTATGAGAGGGCGGAGAGGCAGAGCCATGTGGATCACTGGATCCAATTGTGCATATCCTGATGAAGTGAGCTCTTTTTTCCCTACTATGTGAAATGATCTGTGCCTGCATATCTTTTTAGGAACAGCCTACTTAGTCTTTCTTACAGCTACTGCTGTACGTCACACATGGGGACACACTATATGGGTAGAATATATAAATAACGTAAAAATTCTAGAGTACCCAAAACATAACCCTAAATCTCCACTCAATAAATGCTCATTCATCAAGCTTGTTTGAACAGCACTCACGTCATCACCTCGCTGACTGAAACAGTTATTGACCTTTGCACATACATATCTGTGACTTAAAACTTAAGTCTGTTTTTCATTGATAATGGCATTTTCCTCATTTTTTCCCCATAATGTAGAAAAAAAGTACCAAATGGTCACAAAGTGTCATTGGGAAAAACAAAACAGACTTGGCAACTTCTGACAGAACAAGGAACTTCTTCTAAATCTAACTTTTCCAACACACATGCATACAACCATGATGGCTTTAATTAACGTTCATCTTAACGGAAATGAATGATCAAGACATCCGATGTGAATGGAAATGCCATTGACTTGTTTTTTTGACATTGTGGTTCTGCCCACAGTTTCTCAGTAAAATGCCAGACTCTGGCCATTAGTGGGGAATGCTGGTAAACAAGGGCAGCGAGTGTTAGTATTGCAAGCTCAGTCTCTAAAATATCCAAATTGCCTATGTCAGGTATTCCCCAAGAATTCTGCTTTGTCCAGGGACACGCTGAAAAAAACGATTCTCCAGCTGCCGTGTGCAGGGTAATCAAGACAGATCGAGCTGAACTTAAGCATAGTTTCATAATAGCACATAGTGGAAAATCAATACAGTAGGCTACACAAGCTAGCAGATGAAAGCTTCACCGTCATATTTGTTTCCACATAAATATGGCAACTTGGCACACAAGAAAAAAAATAAAAATAAAAAAAACAACAAAATAAAAAACACGCCCCAATAATATCCAAGAATAAATGAGCATTGGGTGGATTCTGTAAACTGGTATCAGACTTGTTGGAAATGACAACAGACGGATAGCTACTTTACCTGCTTGATTTATGCAAATAAAAACAGGACAGGCTTGGCATTTTGAATGACAGTTGCTGTGTAGCTCTATTAGGTGATCAAAGAGTTCTCAGTTGCCTGAATACAATGTACAACGGATCATTTTTTTTTTCTTTTTCTGATCGATAGCCGAATCCCTGCCCGTCAGCCAGCTGCTAATTAAAATAAATTGGTTTAGCCCCGAAGTCAGCAACAATTTCTGCTTGGGCTAACTTAAGGTGGGCTGATCTTTAAGGTGGACCAACTGTTCTCCTTATAGTGACAAGCTGATTTCCTGAGATTTTGTCCTTTTTGTATTTTTTTTGAACTGATAGCATTAATCAGTCAATAAAATGTATCTTCTATTAGCAGTTAATTATTGACATCCCAAAAGGCGGGACTTACTTTAAGGTGAACATGTTTGTGAAACGAGTATGCTGCGCTGTATGCGAGGGGATTTGCAGTACTTACCCGATGCACCTCCTCCAAAAGTAGTTTTGCACAGTCCCTGCCGAGGTCTTCTGGTAGCATGGACTCTCCCTGTCCCTGCGGCGTGGATGACATCTCCGCACTGAGGAAGGAACCATTCAACGTCTCTGCCACCAGGGTCAAACCAAAACCTGGAGATCTGCAGTGAAACAACATGAATTAGATTTGGAGGGAAGGGGGTTTCCCAGTGTTGTCCTGGTCCAGAACTGTATTATCACATGTGGTTTGTCTGTTTGAAGTTTACCACATGACGGCCTGAATGCCCTGTAACTACATTAATGTGGAGATACTCACTTGCCGGAGTGAGCTCCTTTCATGTGGTCTGTGTAGATGTAGATGTCTGGAATGAACTGATTGAGGACACTCCTGGTCGACTCCACTATCCTGTTGGCCATCTGAGGAGAAACTCGAACCGAATATCTGGGTTTAGACAATCAAGGACTTTTGGTGACTCATACAACGGTGCGCTCAATTTAAGGCTGAGAGGAGCACGACGTTTTGTTTCCGACATTAATGAGATAGATTCTAGAGAGATTAATCCATTAGTCAATTAGTTAACAGAAACTTATCAAGCAATTATTTTCACAATTGATTCATTTTTTTAAGGCAAAAATATCCAAAATTATCTCAAAAGAGGGTATCCGATGTGACACATCTGTAACATGGTAAACTGGATATCTTTGGCTTTTTGACTAATGGTCAGCCAGAACAAGATATCAAAAGCTGTCACATTGGACTTGAGGATATAATGAGAGTGAAAAACTGCAAATTTCACTATTTTCTGACAGCTTACAAACAAAAAGAATAGTCAATATATTAGACAACAAATTACAACAGGACTGAACAGTGAAAAGGCTTTAAAAATGTTGTTTACAAGTGAAAAAAAGCCACGACTGCGAGGCTGAGAAGGATACGCCACTCCTCTGATCCTCTTAATCTTTCCTGGGTCAGTCAGCTGCACTGGCCTGATGGTCCTGCGGACGGGACATGTGAAAAGTACCTCTCCTCCCCCGCCCGGTGCCATGCCCCTCTTCACCACCTGAGGGAGCAGCAACAGAGAACGTGAGAGAGAAAGAGAGACTGACTTGTTTAAAGGTAGCAGTGCTAGATTTTAATATATCTCCCCCAAATGTCTTACAGGACACCATTTTTATCGACTGACCACCGTTCTGTTCTCACCTTGAGATCAAAGCCCTCTCCATCAATGCCAAACTTCTTCATCAGAGGAAGAGCTGTGGACTTCAGCACGTCAACCTGCAGGAGATGTGTTTACATCCTTAAAACATGCTTCTACATTGTATAGAGGCGTTCCTTCTCCCATGAAAAGCAACAAACACCTCTCTCCAGTGCTCCAATGACTTGTCTTTCTTGTCTTATACACTTTAAAACGTGTAAGCTGGTTGAATCAGTGGCTGAAACTGGCATTTTGAATCTTCCTCAACTCAGTATGGCAACGTCTGATTAAAAAAACCTGACAATATGTCCTATTATGTTCAAAATCAATACCTTGTAAATAGACCAACATTGTTGATCTGAGCCTACATTTGGTTGCATTAAATGATGTGTGCACTAGAGGGCAGTGTCCATTTGGATTTGGAAGCTACCCCAACATTCAATGTATAAAAGAAGTTGCCAATTTCTTTGCAGAAGAATTCTTCAGCTCCACCCAGTGTGTTTTATAAGCTAGATGAGTCCAAGTCAGAAGAGGCAAAAATTAACATTAAACAAAATAAAAAGTAACGGCTAGAAGATGACCGGGATGTGCATGTGTGTCCTCACCGTCGGGTCAGTGGGATCGTTGGTGACTCCCCTCAGTGTGGCCTTCAGAGAGGTCTTCATGAATGGAGCCAGCATGAGCAGGGCCTCAAGATAGTAGCCAACCGAGCGCTGCGTGTTACAGTCATGTTCTACAGAGCCACCGTACAGCAAGCCCGGCTGGTAGAAGAACACGGTACCTTGTGAAGACAGACACATGGGGACAGTGAGTCCACAACGTAGTGGGTGCTACTTTACAATACAGACCACCAACTTAACAACAAAAAGAGCAAAAATGTGATAAAAACTACAGGGAAACACTAAATAACTTCTGCCAGTCATATCCTAATGATAACACTCACCTGTTTGGTTAATCTCTATTCTGGCTCCATTAGTGACTTTGTCCAACAGTCTGATGAGGCTGGCCTCAAACTCTGGAAAAGACGAGCAGACAAATATTTAATATTCAAAACAGATTCAGCGTCAGTTTGCCTAAACTAAAGCAATGTCTACTAAAAAAACAACATTCCCAATAAGTAGGTTGGAACAAACTAATGCCTTATTTTTCATTTTGCATAGAATATCAAACATATTGATTTAAAGTATGAAAACGTATGGATTCAAACAAGTGTGTTTAAGTTACTGTGGGAACTTCTGACGATGCTTACTCAGGTATGCCAAGACGAGTCACTCGAATAATGTAAGGGAAGAGCTCTGCAAACATTGGTTCAATGCTCTTGGCCAGCAAAACAACAACATAACTATGTAAATCAAGATATTATTGTATTTATCCCACATTTGCACTCCCGTGCCGTCGTTTCCCCACCTCTGACGCCCAGTGATAAAACACACTCCCAACTGCGTAACAGCTAGCACGTTAGCTGCCAAGCTAACTGCGACGCAACACGCTGAGTGAAGCTGCAACTCACCGCGGAGCCCCGGGTTGTCATCTTTGGACCGTATGCTTTTTATTTTAACACGCTTCCCGCTGAGTGTGGACAAAACCAGCCGCTGTCTGAAGAAATTACAGCCGTCGTAGACGAGCCCGTGGCTTGCCATGTTATTGTTTCTGCCTGGCTTCAGTGGAAATCCACGTGTGTTTGTTCAGGAAGACGTTGGTGGGAGGCGAAGGTACGGCAAAGCGGAAGGGACAAATGTGAGGTTTTTAAAGGGTGCATCGCCGCACTTGGCCACTGGATGGCACCAGAAAGCCATTCATTAAACACAGTGGGAGTGGCTTAATTATATATCTGCGTCTTAAAGGCACAGGGCGTGATCAAAATGTAAACACACGGGTTAAGCCCCCTTTTGAGGGGAGCCACCAATTATCTCCATAATCTTTATTTTATACCGACTGTTAGCATACAATGCTAATCAATAAAGTGGATAGGAACCTGATTTTCAGAATAAAACTATGATTCGATCAAGCCCTAAGTGGTTGTTTTCTGTACTATTAAAGTATCATTTAGAGCAGTAATCACTGCTAACAGTATTTAATCTCTTTAGCAACCTCAATTGTCGTAGAAGCTGAAAAGAGAGAGCAGATTGGTTGTTATTTAATCCAGCCTGCCTGCCAATCTGCAGTCTGTCCGTAGAGGAGACCGAGGCTGGGAAGGGATTAATCACCGCAACCTTGCCAACAAGCGTTTCCCCCCGTGGATCAATTACATAACCGCGTTATAGCCTGGGCAGAGAATAAATAGGCTGCATCTACAATAAAGCGTAAACGGGGATATTAGTGAGGACACGCCAGAGGAAGGAGATCACAGAGCGTCGTCAGGGGAGCGGATCCTCGCAGGTCTCATCTTCTTTCTCCTCCTCCTTGTGTTTCTGCATGGAAATAAAAACTCAAGGCTGCAAAAGACGCCCACTCTGGGTTGCGCACTTCTTCGGGAAAAGTCTCTCGACAGAGCATCCGCACGGTGAGGGATTTCATGGGAAAGGACACGACTCTGTTGCAAAAAAAAAACTCGGGTTTGAAGAAATAGTCGCGCAGAGATGATTCTCCAAAGGATTTTTCGTACTGTTATTATGGGACCACCGGGGTCGGGGAAGGGGACCGTGTCCGCGCGCATAACCAAAACTTTTGGACTGAATCACCTTTCTAGTGGAGACATTTTGAGAGCCAACATCAACGCCCAAACCGGTAAGAGTCACGTATATAAAAAATAATTAAAAAAAAAAGTATGTATGGATGTGATCTTAAACTAAATATGAACAGGAATGTGTTTGTTTATTAACTCGAGCTGCAACTTACCTGAAAATACACTTCAGAAATGTTATTCCACATAATTGTTTCCTGGTTAGACACTTAATTATCATGCTCAAAACATAAGTAGGCCTATTATTACACAAAAATTAGACATTTTATTGTGGGAAATTTGCCTGGAGTTTGGTGTCTTATCCTTCTGTGAGGTTGACTGGAAGAATATGCTCTCTTTAGCCAAGGTCAAGGTGGTTTGCAGGGTTGTAGAGGGTGTTGTTTTATGTTTATACTGGAAACACTTAACGTGACATATTACTGAGCTTTTCTAGGAGCCACTGCTGCTCCTCAATATCACCTTGAATGAAGATAAAGAGAGGCGTATAGATAAGGAGAGCTGCACCTTTGTTCCTTGAGAGGAAGGACTACAGGTAAAGAGGCGTGTCTTTTGCAGCTGAGGAACTGGTTTCCAACAATAGTGCAAGGTTCAGGTGGCGTTAGGAGTCTTCTGCGACCTGTTTCTGTACAATCAAGCCTTTATTTATGAAATCTTTCCCCCCTCATCACGCCCTGTTATACTGTCATACTTTACAAGTTCATGCATTTTCAACCTCCTTGGTTTACATTCTTGATTTTTGGCCCACTGCAGCAGTTGGCAGTCAAAGCAGTTCTTCATATTGACTTTCCCAGCTTGAATTTTCCTCAACAGTCCTTGGATCTGAATCAGCGACCTCACTAAACTTCTCACAAGTCATACCGAACTTCACAAATGCCTGTTTGGGCGTGAGCAGTGTTTTAAACAGATTGCCTCACATATCAGTAGCAGCATCATCCTGCGTTGTCACTTTGCCAATACTTGCCTTGATAAAACACCGTGCTCTGGGTTAAGTGGAGGCCCAAAGCATTTTCTCGACAAGCAGAGAACATACACAACACTAAACAGTTATAATGTCATATTTTTATTGCCTTGTACAATTGTAGTTATTGAGTGTATGTATTTTATTGCCCCTGTTACACTTTTATGGTTACATCAGTGCGGTGTATTAGCACTGCAAGGCTGCAGGACATTCCTTTCTTCAGCTGGACCGGAAAAAAACTCTCAGGCTTTAACCTCCTAAACCCAGATTATCCTGTTACATTAACTATTGAGTGGTTTTACAGCAGATACATTTTTGCTTGTTTTGTGCACCAGTTTATACATATTTCTGTAATCCAGATGTTATACGTTTATAAAGTTATTTTTCATTCATTTTCAAGAATGCTATTGGGGGGGGAAAGAGTCAATTTTGTAACAGACTGCATCTTCTCTCCCTGTCTGTTTTTCTGTGTGTGTGTGTGTGCGTCAGAGCTCGGCCTGTTGATGAAGTCCTGTATTGATCAGGGTCAGCTGGTTCCAGATGGTGTCATATCTCGTCTCATCCTGAGTGACCTGAGAGCAATGGACCAGAGCAGCTGGCTGCTCGATGGTAGGATCACTCATACCTGCTTGGAAGTGATTTCTAGTAACAACGTATTTAAAGCGTTGTTCTCTATTGACCCTAAAACAATTGTGATGTAAATTGTTGACCTTTTAAATACATGTCGTTATGCTAATAACAGGATCAGGGGCTTCAATTCATGCATGCACACTTAACCAAGTTATTTATCCCATCCTTCTTTCTTTCCTGTGCCTTCTGTCTCTACCAGGCTTTCCTCGCACAGTATTCCAGGCAGAGGCTCTAGATGACGCCTGCATTGTGGACACAGTCATCAACCTCGATGTACCTTTCCAGACCATCAAACAGAGGCTGACCTCACGCTGGACTCACCTTCCCAGTGGCAGAGTCTACAACACGGACTTCAACCCTCCTCAAGTCCCTGTACGTAACGTCCTCTCTCACCTGTACGGAAACTGCACTGACAATAGCATTAGTTAATCATGCATGCTCAGCTGTGTGACAGGCAAAAATAAGTTTGATCAGCATCATTTTTGTGCATGCTGAATCCTGTTTCCATGGATACCGACACAGCTCTGTGATGCAGCCAAATACTTAACATAAACAACATTATCTGACATTACCAGTTTCACGGGCCTTTGATGCTTTTACATATTGTTTTCAACCTTCCAACATGTATTAGTATAGTTATTAGAGCAAATGAAGTTAATTTCTGTGTAACTCATGGATGATTCATAGCCTACATGCCTGTGGTCACGTCACCGCTTCAGTGAGCTGCAGCACGTTCCTGCTCCGTTTCCTGCGCGGTCTGGATGAGGAACGCGTTCATAGTTAATCATGGGCTTCAGTCTATCTTTCATAGCCCTGTTTCAGAGAAAACAACGTAAAAGAAAAAGAAATAAAACAAGGCACGTCTTGTACCAGAGGTCTGACTTTAAATGTCAGAACAAACTCAATTGTATGAGATGAATTCACCAGGGGGTCCTCTTCAGGGATGCATCATATTCCTTGAACGATCTCTGCATGTTTCATAACATCTGCTGAATCAACAAGAAGATACACCGATACTATGGAGCTGGTCCCTCAAGCTATTACTATGAGCCCCCATGTGGTGTTTTCATTTAGATTGGCAGTTGGAAGGTTGTGGACTCGTACAATAGCTGGAAGTTACAGGGCCTCAAGCATTTTTAGAGTGTTTGTTTTTTTTAACTGGCTCGCCAGGTCTCTCGCAATTCTTTTTCTGGTAAACATGTATTAAACAACATCTCCTCTTATAATACAGAAGGTATGAAAGCAGTGATTCAAACCACCCTGCAGCTTGCAGGAGACGTGCGTGTTAAAAGCTGTAATTGTGTGTTTTTTTTCCAGGGGTTGGATGATGTGACAGGAGAGCCTCTGGTCCAGAGGGACGATGACACACCAGACACGGTCACACGGAGACTGAAGTCCTATGAAACCCAGACGGAGCCTGTCTTAGAGTACTACAGGTATACACATGAAGATACACCTCCACCTACTACATGCCAACTACATTCAGACTTTTTAACCTATTTTCAGCACTACACGGAGAACTTAGAGGAGAAATGGGCAGATGCTTGACTACATTACAGCATACCACTGAACTTTGACCTTTAGTCTTGTCACATCCCTCACAGTTGCTTGCATGACTGGAGAATTGCTTAAGAACCACACTATTCAACCATTTCCTTATTAAATTCATTTACAAACATTTTTTAAATGATGAAAATATTTGTTTAAACTGGGCTTGTAAGGCTGTGGACCCAATTTGCACACATGCATCATTCTTTCTATTTCTGGACTAATTAGGAGGGAAAACATGTTACCTTGTGTTCACTCAAACCCCAGGGTTTTGCTTGGCTAGTGTCCTACTTATTCTTACCACGTTTGTGGGGCTGTTCATCATTGAGGAGGTACAGAACAGTAGGACGAGGATTTCTGTTATTTTATTTGCTTTACAAAATACCTTAAGGTAGTGTTCACAGTTCCCAGCACATTATAATGGTTATTACTATATGATGCACATATTTGTCTAACCATTTTTTCTGTGTTTCTTCCAGGAGTAAAGGTGTACTAGAGACCTTCTCTGGGACAGAAACCAACAAGATCTGGCCGCACGTCGAGGCTTTCCTCCACAGAAAACTCTCCTCCGGCAAACAGAACGTTGCATAGAAAAGCCTCACTAAGAAAAGGTACAAGAAGGGTTAACGTTTATTGGCAGAAACCACTCTGTACGGATCGTCCAATCAGGTGCCAGTTTCTGTGAAGCAAGAGGAGAGCCATCTGTGTAGTAATATATTGTGAATGTTGAAATTGAGGACCACGCAGAGTTTATGGCAGGATGACATAGTCTGATTGCAGATGTTGTTGTGGAAAAGCCCCCCCCCCCCCCCCCCCCGTTGCACTGTTTCCACAATGTTGCTGAAATGCGTTTGTGAAACTCTCAGGTTGGTGTCTTTCAAACATTAATAGTTCGAATTTCGTTGAAAGAATGCGCGTCTTAGGTTTTCTATTCGCAATCGTGAGTTCTGTTCTTAGTTGCAGCAACATTCAAAAGAAATGCATATATCTGACTTTTACATTATTTGTCATAAGAAATCCTTTAAAGGCAATATTGCATGGGATTTTTGCCCCAAGAAAAACAAGTGTGCATCATTTGGGACCGTTTCTTATGGTTCCTTCAAGGGAATTGTGCCAAGTTCTACAAATTACTGTAACTTCACGTTTGCCTTCTGCTGCTTTTGAGAATGTAACAGGCAGTGAATGTAGTTTGTAAATACCTTTTATGAATATGGACCACAAAATGAATAATCTATAAACCACACTTAAAATACTGAATGTTATTTTTTAATTTAACCGTCATTGTGTAACGGCTTCTTTTAATCACCTCTAGTCTTAATTGCGTTGCCTCTGAAATATACCACATTGTTTCACTTTTAACAAGGCGTTCCTCGTTATGACCAAGTCTATAAATGTATACTGATGTTGCCGTTCAATGTGACATGACAACTGAAACCCCAATTGAACATTTTTTTTTTGGAATTGTGTGGAAAGGGCTATCTTATTGTTCTAAGATATCACAACATTCAACATTGACCTGCATTTTTGCACTCAAGCCTTTAAGAACGCTTGTTAAAAGCCACAGAAATGCTACCTTGCCCCGCAAACGTACGAATGTTTCCTGAATTGTACTGTGCATTTCTTAAACACTTGAATACAATATTTAAAAAAACACATCTCTTCTTTATAGACACCTGTGTCTTGAGTATTTATTGTGCATCACATTCAACTTCTGACACTAGTTGCACCAGAATAACACGACGGGACAACTTCCCAGTAATTGTTTTAATTTGAGTGATTTTGACAGTAACACACCTACCCCTTAAAACAGACAGTTAAAAGTAGCCTACTCCACCGATTCAGTCAACAGAAGATTATTAATAGTGTTTACCCATAATGCAACTTGCCTGCTGACAGTTGGTTGGCGATTTAGGTGTGTTATTGCTAGCATCGACTAATGCAGACTTGAGCCATGGCTACAGAGGTCTGGTAAACTCACTTCTTTCTAAACCCCAGATTGTTTTCCATTTTCAAACTCCTAGTCTCTAAATACAAGAGGATTAGTGCCACAGGGGGGGAAATTTGTTTTTAGTTCTGAGTTTAAGGTCAGAATTTGACTTTATTTGCAGAAATCTGACATTTAACCGTATTTAAACTCCATGTTTTTCTCCCGTGTGGCCCTTATCCTCTTCCTTATGTAGTTCCAACAAATGTTTTATAAACTTATCAGACAAAAGTCTTTACAGTACACATTCCTTCACACGCTGCAGTAGTACTACACTGTCGCCTGTAAACGGACATTGATGTGTAAAAACCAGTGAAGTTCCCCTTTAAGGATGACAAGTTGAGGCTCCTCCATTTTAAATGTCAGAGGAGCCCGTTGACTAATTCCTGCTGGTCTACAAAGAAGTGTAGCAGTTGACATCAAGACAAACATGTAGCACTTGTTTTAAATGTAGTTATCAACACGGCACAAGAAGCCAAATCTAACAGTAGTCTATCGTGAACGAGAAGTGTATTGTTTCCCTAAAACTCACAGCTTAGAAACTGAAATTCACATACCAAGTCTCTTAGACTTCACTCACAACTTTTGTGATAATCTTTAAATAATTTAGGACGTTGAGAAGCCATGGACACAGGTTAAGTACAACAGCTTAAGCCATACAAGTATTTTTGCATAGTTGATAAGTCACTGTGGTCCAAAAAACAAACAAACAAAAAACAGATAAAGAAATACATTTAAAACCACTGCAGCACATTTCTTTTTAACTTCACTGCTTAAAATAGCTGTTTATGTGTATATTATTTATGATTCTTCTCATATGCACTGCCCCACAGACCTAAATCTGTGAAATAATGTATATTGAAATGACAGGGGCACTGCAGAACAATGTTTCACATAGTATCTTTAAGTCATCAACACATGTATTGTACTTTAATTCCTCGTATGGTAACGTTTCCCATAGTCTGAGAAAAATCTGAGTAGGATTTTTATGCACTGATTCTGGCTGTCTTGTTAAACTAAGATTATCACCAAGGGGCCAATTAACTGGAAGCCTGATAAATCTGGAAAAAGCTCCATTGAACATTTAAACAACAGAACTTAAAAAAGTACAATTCAAAACTCAAGCTCATCTAAATCCTGCATTAAATTCTAGATGAATGCAAAACAACAAAAGTGACAAAATCAAAATACATTATGAAGAAGAAGAATAAAGTCAAGTGCTTTAAATACGCCACCTCAACCTTTTTTTTTTTCTTCTCTCGTTTCTCCGACGGCAGAGAAATATAAAGTGCAAGACACATTCAGATGCAGAGAACTCCTTTCTGCATACAAACATGCAGCAAAAGTCTCTTTGTAGAGCGCTCAGTCCTTTTCCCCCCTCCACTCCACACCGGTGCATAAGGGAACTGGTGGTTGTGATTCGGTTTCAGATGCTCGGTAATGTAGATGGCCTACCACTGAACCAGAGAAAACAGATAAACAAAGCCTATGCAGGCGGGGTGAACTCTTTCATTTCCATCACATGTATGCCAGTTGAAATCGGAGACCTTCATTATGGGACCGACTGATAAAATAAATGAATAGGAGAAGCATAACTTGCATTACCAAGCCTCTTGCAGAAAACAGTCCGTATATTGACAATTAATATCTTAACACCAAGACTGTCTCAAATATCCTGGGCTTTCCTTTTGTACCTCTAAAATGCATGTTTGCTTTATCGTGTGATAAATGCTGAGGTGTTATATCCTCACATACTAAAAAGCATGCACTATTGTCCTTGGCTCATTAGTCATCTGTGCTTTATTGGAAGCCAATTAATCAAAGAAGCAATTGATTATTGTTCTGAAAGGCTTAATTACCTCAGGAGGACAATACGAGCAAATGCAGTCAAGTGAACAACAACAATAACTGTAATCTTCTGGTCTACGTGGACCAGAATCTTATAGGTTTAGGTCTTATAGGCTTTGTAGGCGTCATGTACACTAGATCAAATCTGAATGTCAAAGATGCATGTTAATGGAAGATGTAAAGGAGGTAGTCTGGTAACTTATGTACGCCTCTCCAGACAAAATACTACTTTTTTTTGTTTTTAGAAACGAGTTAGAGATGTCTGGCTTCTCCTGAATATAATGGCACTCTGCTTGTGGTGATGGAAGCGCCAAAACAATACATTTGAAAAACCCAACAGCAGTAATCAGAGAAGGCAGACAACTCTATGGCCGGCATCTCCAAAACCAGTCAACTCACACCACACCATAACAATCTAGATTGATAAATAGCACTGAAGGTATGGGGGAAATATGTTTCTTGATTTCAGGGGCGAACAGAGGCCGCTCTCGATGGCGTTTCCAGCACAAGGAATGGCAACAATCAGGTCAAGAGTTAAAAACATCTTGAAGCGTCCCCGTTGTCTGCTCGTTTTAGACAACTGCACGCCAGCTAAGTGACAAGCCTCCCACACAAACTGCATTATTTATCTTCTCCTGATAATGAGCCGGAGAGACCAGTGTGCTACTCTGTTGTGAGTTTGACAGCTTTAAGAGCCAAGGCCTGCAGGGTGGACACAAACAAACTGCTCTTTGCTCATTAGCATACAGCTAGCAGGTGCATTTTAGTATATCAATGCCAAAACAAAAAAACTTAAAGATGCAGGGCCATGTATTTCTACCAAATATATTAAAAAATGGTATGAAAATGACGAGAACAAGTCTTAAAGTCTCCCGTAAAGAGACTTCTCTTCCATTCCACACTTTAACACCAAACTTCACCTTACAACTTTTCCCCCTCATTATTGAAATCTAATAAGTCACCAGACCACACCTCTTGAACGACCATCTCTATTTTACAGTAATCACTGTACACTGGCACATGATCAGGTAGTTTAAGATTGCCTTAATAAATGCTTATTCTATGAAATGTTCACCATAAACTTATACCACACTGGATACGAAGCCATTTGTCTGACAGTCGAGCTTCTCGTGATTCATTTAAAGCAGCTAGAAAACAATAATCATTGGATGTCTGATGACCTGAGTCCTACTTTAGGCATTTGATTGGGTACCCAACAGCCCAAAGACATTATTGGTGTAGTATTCTTTGTGTTGGATTCATTTGTCAGTTTGTTTTGCATCCATGTTTGGATGTTTCTCTTATTTGGGAGAAATTATAAAAAGGAACCAGCTTGAAGAATATAAGAACTCCACCTTTAAAACCAGCGCTATGGCACAACAAGTGCATTGAACTGGCAAGAGGCAGTGCAGGGACCAACTCACCAGAGGCCGGGCCACAGTGGCAAAATATTGACAACACATCGTCATCAGCAACACATTATTTCCTGCAGCGTAAAAGATCATGAGATCGTGACGCATTTTTATTCCTTGCCCAGCGCTGGCATTATTGAGCCTGGCCTGCTGTGTAACGATGGCTTAAAACTCAGGTTTCCCCTAAATGGGGAGGCGACGGAGATGGAGGAAAAGCAGGGGCCGACGCCACAATCACTAGGAGGTCTCCATCATGCGTATATCGTCCGTTTCTGAAGCGTCATCCTTTGCCCACCTCCCTGTGCTCGTCCACAGTCCAGCCTCTAAACAACGCTTCATAGGATACTCTTCCACCTAGTGGAGGGAGAGGAAGACAGGAGGGTCCAATGACAAATCAAAAACCGTAAACAGGTGAGGACTGTGATGCACAAATGTAAATTCAAAATTTGATTAAAAAAATGGAGCTGCAGAGAGACTCTGGGGATTAAGCTACCGTTTCATAGTTAGAGGATTATAATGCTTATATAACTGAAAGCTGCCTCTTTGACATTTCATCCTCTAATCTGAAACTAGATGTTTCATAGTGAAATCAATATGTTCCTTTGCAGAAGAGCAGGACTACGAGAGCCAAGTTTCGTTTTTAGCGGGCTCAATTGCATTCCTGGGTAGCCATCTTTCCTCTGTGGGAGAAGGGAAGGTTTATCCCCCCCCTTTCTCTGAGTAGTTGTTTGGCAGCTAATGGAGCTGTGGGGCCAACAGAGGGGAAGAGACCTCATTTCCTCTCGACTACAAAAGCCATTCAAACGACTAAGATAAGGTTTAGTAGGAACGCATGTGGAATTTGGCAACTCTAAAACTAAAAAAAAATCTGAATCTTGCAACAGACTAAATAAAAAAAAACATGTCACATCCGTTATTAAAGACATTATATGTCGAGTCACCGTTAGCTGTCTGGTCTCACTGATAACATCAGTAGTAGCAGATTAACTACAATCACTTAACTTCTGACAGCTGCTGTGGCCACAAGTACTAAGTATTGATTACTATATGAGAAAATTGTGCATATATTGTGACCAAAATATCATTAAGAAATCAAATACATGTGCCGATGCTTTCATGCGCAGCATCCAACTAAAGATGAGCCTTAAGAGTTGTATATAAACTATTGGACTAACAATAGCTCAATGGTGCCACCTTACAACTGAGTGGTGTAACTGCAACAGCCTCTGAAAGAGGAGCACTTACTGGAGGTAAAGAGCCCGAGGCTTCTTTGGGGTCGACTCTGCAGTTTGTGCCAGTTATACATTGTTCAACGTTGTTGGGCGTCCCGTCTCTAGACTTCAGCGTGTATTCCTTCACTCTGTGTTTGAAGGCCTCAAGCTCTGTATGGAAGACTTCTAGGTAGACGTCTTGTCCTTCCTACACAGCAACCAAGGCAACAATATTTAGAAATGTGCCCTGTCCATGCCCCTGTATACAGCAGAATGAAAGCCCCAGACAGGAACACAGTGAGGTGCAGAACATTCACAGTATTAACTGGGTGCTTGCATCTTACTTTGGCTTTGTGGAAGAACTGTCTGAAGCAGCCTCGAGGATCCTGCCGAGAGTTCAAGGCCATCTCCAGGATGAATTGCATCACTACAGCTTGGTGCGCCACCTGCTCCATCAGTGCTTCTTTCTGCGGGACAATACGCAATTTTAAAAAGTCACCTTTCAAATCACTCATGCTGCGTAATGACTGAATTCTAAGCACCAGCGCAGTATGTGCTGTTGTTTAGAGCTGCTTAGGACTGAAGTATAATTTCGGAAGGATCTCACTAAAAATGGCAGAGTTCTATATTGGCACTGACAGCTCGATTGTAAATGCTGTCCTTAAATCACCTTCATATTCTGTGACACTTCATATGGTGTGATGCTGCCTTAGTTTAAATTCAGGACCCACATGTGGGAAACACAAAGCAGGTGAGGCAATTTCTATATTTGGAAGTGTAATACTCTGGGTTGGCACCGAGGGAGTTTATGCTAAACTAACTACCCCACAACTGGATTGTCTGCAGATGACAGCCCACTGCGAAAAGATCACTGTTATGAGTTTTTTTGACAGAAATGGAATTTCTCCGTCACAGATTTAGGTTTTATTGTTGCGGTATAGTTAAAACATCATCCTCCTAATCCTTTCAGTACATTACCCCTTCTTGCTGTAGTCTCATGCACCACAGAATTAAGTAGTTGGCCGTGTCCTCACAGATGAGCTGAGGCATGTCCGCGAGGAACCGCTGACTGTCGTCCCATCTCCGCAACATACCTAGCAAAAAGATACAAAAGCATACGTTTTCTGAAGACATGGAGTTAGATTTTGTATTCAAAACTACTGTCAAAGAAAACTCAATTGCATACTACTGTTTTTAATGTTATTGTGTCAATTAAATAGGTGTCAGAAACATTTACAGCAAAAAGAGTATGAGAGTTTTGTATCACTCTGCACTCATAGGTCACATAATAGAGATAATCTTTCACCTTTTGTCTATAATTTGAACACCTTATTAGGAGGCAATGCATTTCTCATGTTAAACATATACATACACACATATACAGTACCCATGACAATATAAGAAGTGAATGAAGAAGAATGTATATTATGTTTGTGTTTGATAAAGAGAAATGGGAACGTGGATATCTCTCAATTTGAGGAGTGCCTATGGTTTGCATGTTTGGCATTTTATCATACATGTGTCATGCAGAGAGGGACTCTCACTGATCTGGCCTTAGTCTCAGCCCCTCAAAGTGTTGGTCTTGTCTCAGTCTCAATACTCTGCTTTCTCATTGTAAAATGTTTAACTATCCAGCACTTCTGCCAACACATTAAGAAATGTGTAGCCTGTGTTTTACATTTGTTAGATTACAGTTAGAATGCTGGTATAAACTGACTTTGCTGGCTGAAAGCAAACATTTAAAGAAAGTAATGATAGAAGACGCTTCAGATTTCACTTACCAAAATGCCTGAGCTCTTGGTCATACTTTTGGAGAAATGTCTTGCGCTTGTCCTGATCCATATCTACAGATTGATTTTGGACATTGATGATACTCTGGAAGAGAGTGAAGACCTTGATTAACTGCTGATAATGTTATTAAATGATAAGCAGACAGTAAAAATTAGGCATTCAAATTAGAATGTTAATAGATAACACAATATAAAGGTTATTTTGAATTAATTGAATCATGTCGTGATTTTGTAGGCTTTTAATTTTCCATGTGACACCTCAACAGCTCACCCAAGTGTGAGATATGTTTGCTTACCTTATCAAAAACGTCCCAACTTCTGACAGCTCCGAGCACAGGACTGCGGCTGGGTTCCTGACCCCCGAGCATGCTCTCCTTGCGGCGCCACTCCTCCTCGGTGTGCGTGAGTTCGGTGGGACAGGCCAGAGTCCGAGCGCGTTCCTGCTCTAGGGACTCAGAGCTGTGGACGCCCAGAGAGCATAGCTGATCCTGGGCCTCCGCCAGTCTCCAGCTGGAGACGATGGAGGCCTTCACACAGCGGTGCTGGCTCTGGCAAAGTGACGCCATGGCACAATCACAAAGGTGCCCCGATGGTGGCTGGTGTGAGGTAAATGGAAGAAAGAGAGATTGGGATTAGGAGAGAAAGGGAACATATTGTCAAGAGGTTCTTTGTTTTTGTTTAGAGTCTGAATACACATTACATTTTTTTTTCCATAGAAAAGACAGCATAGATTGAACAGCTACAAACCACAAGCATGCTGTATTTAGTACAGGGTGGGGCAAGAGGGCTAAATATAAAACACTCGTTTCCATTCTGTTCATGGCTAAATGCATTTTTTCTCGTCAGCAACACACAGCTGTCAGTGGCTGAGAATATGGGGGATGTGGGGGGAAAGTGAGCTGCTGCTTCATGTCCTGTTGTGGCCTCCAATCTCACCATCCTACACATTAGAGGGTCTCTCTGGAGCTGATGTCAGCCAGGTCCCCACAGGATAATTATACCGTGTCAATGGCCAGTGATCAGCTTTATTTATAACCCGCGTCACAGTGGAATATAGCGAGCTTGATCACGTTTGCATGAGGTCAGCATTCAATCGAAGATGCAGCCTGGACGCTGGTATTGTGCACCGTGATAGTTATTGGCTAAATGTAGACAGCTAGCTAGCCAACTGATGAGACAACGACAGAAAAGCTGGAAACTAGACAACAGAACACGTTTGTACACTGTTTGGAAACACAAGACACGAGTTCACGCGTTGCTCACTGGCGTGAGTTGGCACCAACTCACTTCACTTGATCCCCAAACAGGTTTAGCTAGTTAGCATTGCTTTTAATACCGTTAAGTGAACTCCGCGACGCCAAATAAAGCCTTCGTTTCCAGGCAACACACCGACCACTAGCCCGAACCAATTACCTGCGGGTGGGGATAAACACCGCTGAAGCCCTTGGCTGTGGAAGCTGGGTCACTGCTCGACTCTTCGTCGCGGTGAATTGAAGCTCCGTTACCCAGCCACTCCATCGCTGCTACGCAACTAGCTGGCTACTAGCTCTGCTGTGGGAGCCGCTAGCTAGCTAGCTGCGCTGGAAGAACCACAATGTTGCTCCTAAGGTCAGCCGTCCGCCAAAGTTATGATCCGAATACCGCTCGGAAAAGTCAGCAGGGCTGAGCTGAGTCAGCTGGCTAATATAGCTCTATATAGCTAGGGTGGTTAAGCTGCTGTTAATAACAACGTCAGCTACGACAACAACAGTCGCTTTTCCAAGTTACCCGGCTGCGTGCTTTAAGAGGCGTCTGTAGTGGAACGCCGTTTGCGCAACTATCGTCTTAGGGAATGCGTGTCGATACGTCAAAAGCGTGTCAAGACTTCCATATACGTTTGTTGACGTTTTTGACGTCATCGTTACTCTAACGTTAGTTTTAACTATAACTGAACATTAGTTTAAATTGACGACACGCGTTCTCCACTAAAGAAAATGTCGCTTACAATGATTTTTCACTTATTACGCAGCACTGCCCTTTCCAAAATCTAATATGTCTGTTTTGATTAATGTCTCAGTTTCATAGGAGGACTAACATCACAATGTAGGTTAACCTACTGTGCATTTGAATGTCTTGTGGGTCCAACATCTGTCCATGCATAGCCCTTATAACATAAAACTTCAAATATACTTGTTTTACTCATTTGGTATAATGCTCTGAAGTTATATCTACAAATTGATCATATTATTCTTATTTTTAAACAAGAAATATAAAAGCAATCTCAGCAAAACAGAGATTATGGAGTGTCTCCTACACGCCTACTGTTTTTCATTGAGTGGAAACAGCCAGCAGGGGGCGATATTGCTTCATTTACAGATGAGCCACATGTATGTCAAACAGACCAACAGCACACATTTATACAGTAAGAGAAACAAACGGTATGCTAAACAGCACCGTTCTCATTCCTGTTAAAGCCAATAAAAAAGAAAAAATTCACACTTTAACATTGTAGTAAAATGTATAAATACATATAAGTAAAGTTTAACTTACAAACAGAAATGTGTGGTTAAAGATAAAGATTAAAGATAAGTAAATATAATGTAAGATAAAGTTAGAACATTGTAGAAATAGCTGTGTATGTAGGGAGACCAGCACAGATGGAGGGTCATCATGGTGGTTTTATTCCATTGGACACTCTTCTCCTGTCACAGCAGCTCATAAAGCTTGCCGGTGTGTTTGCACGTTGCTGAATTTGCATGTTGCTGTGTTTCACCCAGGATGGAAGTTTTTCATAATTGTTGCTGTTTTTAAAATATTTCAGTGTGTTTGCCGTCAATGGGAAGAATAGATCTCTGATGTATAGTACGTTTGACAGGTAGTTAGAAAGTGCAGCTCTGTTTGCACCTCATGTTGTGTGCATGGGTGCAGTGGGTGCAGTCGGGCAAGCTGGCTGTGGGGGCATCTTGTCTCTAGAGCTCTGTTGTGGAATAAGCCAGGGTCACTTTCTTTTAGGTGGTTACAAAATTGAAATGCTTTCTGCTGGTATTGTCCTAAATTTGCATGCATTATTTGGTCTCTCTCTCTCTCTCTCTCTCTCTCTCTCTCTCTCTCTCTCTCTCTCTCTCTCTCTCTCTCTCTCTCTCTCTCTCTCTCTCTCTCTCTCTCTCTCTCTCTCTCTCTCTCGCTCGAAGGAGCCAGTCTTCCTGCTCTGAGTTCCCAGAGTTCCCGGCTGCTGGCAGTAGAATGCTGGGAATATCCGGAGAGGAAGGGGAAGTGACATCACGGCAGTGACCTTCCGTACCAGGCCATATCACCTGGTGCTCGCTGGAGCAGAACTCCCAAACACACACACACACACACACACACACACACACACACACACACACACACACACACACACACACACACACACACACACACACACACACACACACACACACACACACACACACACACACACACACACACACAGAGAGAGAGATAACCAGCAGCACATACTTCTCTCATTCTCAACACACACGCATACAAACTGAGAAACCATATTGACATACTTCAGTTTTGCTTTTCAGAACAGAAAGAAAGACAGAAAGAAAGGAAAACTTTGTGAGCAAGTTCCTATGAAGAGAGTGAGGAAGTGATAAGTGCAGAGAGGTTTGCATGGACAGGCTGTGCTTACCACAAGAACAATTCCCACCGCGCTTTAGCTGGTTCCTCACATCAGCTCCGTCTGTGTCACCAGCTTGTACCGGCTTCCCATCTAAATATATCAGAATGACTTCATTTCTATTCAGCCGGTTCCACAGTGTTTGGTGCCGTGTATAAGCCTGCTCGTTCAAAGTGTTTTTAATAAGATACAGAAAGTTAAACATTCAAGACAAGGACTCTTAGCCAGGCCTCCACCTGTCTGTTAACTGTTACACCTATAGGGTCACTGCACATCCTGAAACTGCTTGTCTTAGCAGTCGGAGTTGACATGTGAAAACACTGTCAAAAGAAGAAGGAAGGCCCAGACATGCTGAACGGAGTGACACACAAAGATTACACACAGGTTGCACACAGATGGGAGCTGGAAGTGCACACAGTTAACATAATATGGCCTGTAATGGAGATATTTACTGAGTTTGGAGAGCGTCTCAGAGGTTACATTCTTTAGGAGCAAAGGCTGGAAAACACATATATACAAACCCAACGTACTTGCACAAACGCAGACAAATAATAAAGAAAGAACATGTGTGTCTGAAGAGCAGGATGGACAGAAGAAAAGGTGGGGGGGGGGATGTAAAGAGATCCCGGGAAGAAAGAGAGAGAGAGAAAGGACACGCAGAAGTCCCTTGATGCCAAATAGGCAGAGCGGGAGGAGGGATGAGTAGTGATGAGGTGAAGAGGGGGAGGAGGAAGGGAGGGAAAAGGGAGAGACAGAGTGTGTGTGGTGGAGACGTCATTATACGGGATGACAAAAGAAGAAGGGATTCTCTGGTCAGCTGCTGCTGCTGCTGCCACTGTCTATTGTCCTGCCGACAGAAGACTCCCCCTCTCCACACACACACACACACACACACACACACACACACACACACACACACACACACACACACACACACACACACACACACACACACACACACACACACACACACACACACACACGTTACTCTCTCTCTCTCGCTCATCTTGTGTTGGACATCACTTTCTTTCCTTCTTCAAGTTCAACTCTGATTACATGGCCGACCAACTGGCAGCCCCCTGACATTTAAAGACCCCGCTCACCCCCTCCCCTGAACCCCAGCTGTGTCCTCCGAGCGCTTTCAGTGGCTCTGAGATCCAACAGATGTTTGCTCCAAAAAGACAGACAAATTGTTCAGGCGTGGAAAGAAAACAAGAAGAAAAAAAAAAAACATACTTACTTCACTTAAATACGACTCAAGCAGGAGTAAGAAGTAAAAGAACAAAAACTATTGGTTTGCAACTATAATGGACAAGAGATTGATATGAAATATATATGGCACACCCACTTGATTGTGTAATAAACAGCATAGTGGTCGCACAAATATTAAGGGATACTTAATAGAAGGAATTATGCTTCTGATTGCTGTATTAAGCCTTAGTTGCACCGGGCACCAGCAATCCCACATAAGTGCATTTGTCTTGAGAGAAAGTCATTAATAAAGAATCCTCTGTTTTAATGAATGGCATATTATTTATCTAAGCATGAATCAGTGATCCAGTCACCATCAATAAAGCCGTTATTTACAACGTATACACCCATTAAAATGCATGCCTGATCCATGAATGCAGAGTAACTGATTTAAGACAGTATTTCTTTTTTTTTTTTTAAGTAGAAGTGCATGGAAAAAGCTGCTCAATTAAAGCCACAAAAGTGCTTGTAATTAGTTGTTTTCCACCCATGGAGACGTTTTATTGTTTTTAAAGGGGGATGTTTTATAAGAAGAGGCGATAAATTCAGCCAACTAATAGAAGCAGCTATGAATGAAGCTCTTTTCTTCCCTTTGTGTGCGTGGCGTGTATGCATGCGCCTCACGTAGTCGCCAAAGGTGCTGAGCTCTGCATCATCATTTATCTACCTCCCTGGTGTGTTTCGGGCACCGTGCAGCAGGGTTCCCGTTGAGTAAGAACATTAAAATGTGTTTGTGTTCATATGCGGCCAGTGTGAGTTCATAAATGTTTACGAGTCATTTTTTTTTTCTCTGCGTCTCCATTTCTGCTTTCAAATCAATCCCAGGCTAATGACCCTTGACCAAGTGACCTCAAGAATGTTCAATCCTCCACTGTCTCTGCACAGTGTGTGACACTCTGGCCCATTCTGCTTTGATTGACCTCTCTTTGACACACACGCACACACACATACACAGACTTGCAGACAGACACAATAGGAGACCCAGCACATTCCTTTCCCCAGGTGGCATAAAAGACACAGCCAGATCAATGGCCTAATGGGCTCCAAACCAATGGCCGATGATCATTAACCCCCAACGAGTGTGAGTTCTTCATACCCTTAGCCAGACTATTGTGTGACCACTGTGTGTTCGTATACACACTATTGTATGAGGGTTTTTTTTCTTCTTCTCCTGCCTTGTGGAGCTGGTTAACTGCCGGACGAGGGGTCTAACTTAGGGCATTAGATGGTGACAACATGTGTTGTCTGAGAGAACTGAGACAAGCTGGACATTGACATGCTGTGAAAGATGTCCCACACAGAGGTGATAGAGACCGTGGTGGAATGTAACCAAAGTCCTACACTTACCCAAGTACAATTCAGTGGTTTTTATGTTTGTACTCACCTTAAACTTCTGCTCTGCTACATTTCAGGGGAAAATATTGCATTTTTGTTTTACAACTATAGTTACGAGTAATTTCTCGGATTCTGCCGTGTTGAAAATATTAAAATCCTGCATGCACGTTAATCCAGCTGTCCATATCCAGTTCACATATAACATAAACTGTTTTTTGCATACTTTTACTTTTTGATACTGATGTTTATGTTCTTTAAGTAACATTTAGTCCACTAGTTGCAGTTTGCAATGACCACCACTTGTAAAAAATTATAATTATTACAAACATGACAATTTAAATTGAAAAGATAGCAATTTTATTTCCATCCCTGAACTCCACCCACGGCCTTTTCTACTCCTCTCGTCCTCACTTCTAACGGCGCTCAGATTCAGCAGGAGCTCTCACTCCATCCCTCTTTCTCCTCCAGGCCTCCACTCCAATTTCACTGGGTCCATACAGCCGTGTGTGTGTGTGTGTGTGTGTGTGTGTGTGTGTGTGTGTGTGTGTGTGTGTGTGTGTGTGTGTGTGTGTGTGTGTGTGTGTGTGGAGGGCTGGTGGTGGGAGGACAATGGGCAGTAAGGGGGCTGGCTGAATGGGACCATTGAGTCTGCTCAGCCAAACAGAAAAGCATCTTCCATCTCACTTCAAAACCCACAGTTTCACTCTGTACAACCAGGCCTTTATTCCCCATAATTACTCCCTGACACACATGTACACATGCGCACACACACACACACACATATACGTACATACACACACATGCATACATACTTATAAATAATAGAATAATGATTGTATGCGCTAATCACAAAAACAACACAACCAGGCTGACTCTTGAAGGTCTGAAAGTGTGTCAAATGTCAGTTATTCGGTGTATGCAGCTCAATATGTGTCACTACAGCTGGTCCTTAATATGAATATAAAATGTTTTGATGTTTGATTGTTTTTTTTTTTTTACATGCAGCTGTTTTAAATCCATGAATGTATTGGATGACTCTCAAAGAATGAAGCCTGCTTTGGTGTACTTTAAGAACACAAACCCCATCATCATTGCAGACAAATGGAGCCTGTCGTTCCTTATACGCACTAAGTAATGCTTGTAAACGCAGGTTTATTGTGGCCGACCGGAACACAATGGTAAAAATGTGTTGCTTTGTTGCTCTAAAAACGTAATGCTTCTCGGTGAGTTGAGAACCATTATATGTGTTTTCTTATGAATGAAACACATCAGTTCAAGTTTGAATCATCACATGTTTTCAAACCCTATAAAGACAAGTAATTGCCCACATTGTAAGATCATTTTGTCAAAACTAGCCCATCTGTGAACATTGTCATGTTGTCTGTATGCACATTGCAGCTGGCCTGCAGCCAGAGTACAGTATGTTCACTTCCATGTAGTGGTTAAGGTCCAGCAGCCACGTGTGCAACTGTCACGTTGAGAGATGCTGCATTTGCAGTTTCTGCAGGCTTTCTGGATGAACCGAAGCACATTGGAAATGCAGACTTTCAAAAAGACAGAAAGCATTTCTGTAAAGTAAGTGATCTTTTTTTGTGAGTTATTTGCTGTTCACCTCCACCAGACCTAAATATAGGATGGGATGTGCATGCTCTCAATCACCCAGCTAGAAAGAAACAGCTCACCCAATGCAGATAGATTCATTTCCAAAGCCATCTCAGGCACATTTCTTCACTGTAAAAGAAAAAAATAGCTGCAACAGCTGTGTCACAATATGTAATAACAACCTAATACACTGTAAGCCCTTTAACAAGAGGTATTATCGTAAACAGCCTGTCGGACAAAGGCAGCAGGCCCTGACAGAGTACATGCTGTCACAGAGTGCAGTATCACCGGCAGGTTTTTGTCAGTGTTACACTGGGCCATTTAAACTTCACCGAGCTCGTTAGCCTAGATCCAGGTCCCGCGGCCGGCCTGGGCATTGTACATCCAGCACACTGAATCATTGTGCAGGGGGGGATAATCCATACAGGGTAACTGGTAGACCCTATCATGCAACACATAAGGGCAGCGGGATTTAGGTGTGGGTGGATGGGTGGGTGGGTCTGGACATCCATCCATCCATGCATCCATCTATCCATGCATGCATCCATCCATCTCTAAAAACACACTTTCTCCCACGTGGCTTGCAGGAGGTCTGTGTGTTGGAATGGCATGACATCTCTCTCTCACACACACACACACACATGGGGTAACAAAGGGTGCAGGCGGCAGGAGACGTGGTGTTGGAGTTGTGCGTGTTGTGTGTGAGCTCGGGACGGGGGCAGGCTGGGTCGGGTGGGGTGGGGTGGGGTGAGGTGAGGTGGGGAGGTGTAAGCATATGGGCACCCCACCCCTTGTACCCCCCACCCTCCCCCCTGCAAACAGGCAGATGTCAAATGGGACGTGCCTCCCTGATGGGGCACAGGGTCACACTGCACAGGGGTAAATAACAGAACAGGAGGGACGGAGAGAGAAGAGAGAGAAAGGCCTTCCTGCCAACACCACCCCCCTCCCTCCCCCTCCATCCAAAACACACCAAAATGTGTACACATGCTAGCAGAGAAAAGCTGCTGACACAAACATGCCAACACACACACAGCCATGGGCATTGAATTACAATACAGTCGAACAAACTGCAAACTATAAAGTGGCGGAATAAACCTGGCTTTTGATCAAATGGAGTGCCTTTCAAATTCATGCAGGGGAAAATAAGAAATTGTGAAATATATGAGAAAAATAAGGATTGTGAGTTCAATGTTTATTAATGAGACTTGTTACTGTGATATAAAAAAAGAAGCAACTGCTTATGCAACGTCCATGCTGGTCAGAGAATGGTTGTTCTGAAGGGTTTTATCAAGTTCAATGGTGTATTTTATAATTATTGAATTTGATTGTATTGCGACTGTCTATCTTCAGTTGATCGAGAGACAAGTTAGTTCAACCATAAGCCATATGTGACATTAGTCCATTCAACTCTTAATATTCAAGCCTACTGACATTTAAGGGGGCGGACAAAATATTAGAAACACCTTTCAGCCCCCAACGCCCCCTTAAATGACAATAGAGTTGAATCAACGCTTCTCTAGAAAAGTTTAATGGATTATTATTTAAAACTTTAAAAAAGTGTATTAATTGCTCAATACCAAACGGTGATGTGTGTATGTCTGTCGGTGTGTGAAGAATGTGTGTCTCTAATGTGTCCAGCACTATTTGAGTATGAAGGGAGATGCAACTCGACTCAAGGACAGGTGTCAGTTGTGTGTGTGTGTGTGTGTGTGTGTGTGTGTGTGTGTGTGTGTGGAGGTATGGGCCGCATCCCAAACAAAGCAGGGGAATGGACACACACACACACACACACACACACACACACACACACACACACACACACACACACACACACACACACACACACACACACACACACACACACACACACACACACAGGCTGCTCTCTGTGTCTTGAGCTCTGAATGGTTACGCCCGCAGGGCAGGAGTAAGGTTACTTTACATACTGCACTTACAGCTCCCTTTACCACTGGGGTATAAAATGGATTTGAATGAGAAAGAGGGGAACAGAGGGGTGGAAGGAGGGGGGAGAGGGGGTGAGAAGGGAGGAGGAGGGCCGGGGGATTCCCTTTGTGTAACAGGAGGCGAGCTGCTGCTCTGGCATGGCTATGGAGATGGAGGAGCGGGGTCACTCTCCCTGCTCTCCCTCCCTCTGTCCCTTTGCTATAGGCTGGCTGCTCTGTCTCTCCTCCTCATCCCTCCCTCCCTCCCTCCATCCCTTCCTCCCTATTAGCATAGCAGCTGCCTGATACAGGGCGTAGGGTGGGGAATGGCCAGGTTGCTGTGTGCATATGTGTGTGTGAGGGTGTTTGTCAGAGGGAGGGATGTTAGGGGGGGGAGGATGGAGGGGGGGGTCCAGTCAATGGCGGTCCGTCTGGCTGGTGAATAGCAGCTAAAGCAGGCCCCCGCAAGCTAGACAAAGGAGCTGTGAGGGAGGGGACGGGGTTGGGGTGTGTGAGGGAGATGGAGGGAGGAGGGAGGGGTGGAAGAATGAGGCAGTGAATGGAGCGCCTTGTCACTAGCGCTATGGAAAGAAGCACAGAATGAACTGGAAGAATGAAAGAAAAGTTCAAAAAGGAGCGGAGGGCAAGGAAAAGACCGGCCCGACCACCTGTCTCTCTCTCTCACTCTCTCTCTCTCTCACATTATTTCTTTTACTCCCCTTCATACTCACGGGCAGATTTTGGGGCGGGGGTGTTCACTGGTTGTGTTTAGCAACAGACCCTGCTTATGGAGAGAAAGTGTTGCATCAGCAGGATTTCAAGCTCACTGTCACCCACCAGCATCGCTGACTCGGGGCGGGTTTAGCTGCACATGGGCCGGGATTGTGGTCTAAATGATCGCTGTGCTTTCTGGGAAATGACAACAAAAAAAACAGCAGTGCAACACAGTGCAAGAATGTCAAAAAGATTGATGCTTTTTTTACTAACGATGATGCAACTGAGAGAGTTGTGGGTGATTATCACGGCTGCTGTTAAGTAAAGTTCACACTCACTCAAGTTTATACTCATTTGACATTGAAATTGGTCCAATTTTTTTGCAGTTATAAATGACAATGCTGATGTTGTATAATGTAACTGAAGAGTAAATATGATGTAGTTTAAGAACAAGTTGATACTAAATATAGTCAGCTGATGAAGTAAACAATAGAGAATGTTCCATGTGCCACCCAACTCAGTGTTTACTTTTATGTTGGTCATCAAACTTCGCGGTTCTCATCAACTGCACACTACTGCCAAGAGGCAGATACAGCTGAGCATTTGGCCACTAAAGAGACAGATATTTCCCAGAGGAGATGGTGGAGACCAAAACAGAACTAAAAGGAAAGAGAAGAATTTGCCGGCTTTGCAAATAAGCAACTATTTGCTAGCAACTCATCAACTTTATAAGGTTTGTGTTTGTGTCGTCTTTGCACTCAATTGGAAAAAAAAACAAAATTTGGTTATATTCTGACATATAACATTCATTTGGCAAATTATTGTTGGTAAAAATAAGTACAGGTGTGTAAGCCTTGCAGTTAAAACACTGTCATTCTGGTCTTAGACACAAATGTGTGCTCATGACTGAATGCAAGGTTACAGAAGAAATGGTAAAAGTCATAAAAATATCTTATGATTTGACATCATCATATAAAGGATACACCCACACTGGTATGTTCAGTTACTCCAGGTGATTAAAACTCTGAAGCTGGTTGGAGACGTGATCTGAAATTAGTGATCAGTCATTGAATCTATGTGCCAATTAGAATGATAACAACGCCTTTAACAAACCGACAGCGCTGGAAAGACCGTGTGACGCTTCTCTAAGTTCCTCTACATGTGGCCGCAGGTTCCTGCAGCAACTCTAAAAGTTCCTCATATGTGTTCCCGTCCTAAATGTAAAACTCATTCAAAACAAGCCATTCGTTTCACATTATTACCCAATCAGACAGCAATCATGTCAATCTCAAGGCACTTTGAGGAAGTCATATACAGGAGCGCATGTCGTTGTGTGTACGTTGAACAGGAGCCGTTATAAAATGAGGAATTCAAGTGTTGCAAAACCAATTAAACTGGGTTTTTACACATATCACAAGATGTTCGGTTAATCTTGTGTCTTACAGATCAAGTGTAACCCTTCGGATGAGGGGTGTAAAGCATGGATATGAATATTTTATGAGCCACAGAACAATGGCCTTTTGAATGGAGATGCAAGATAATCACACAGACGCACTTGATTGCAGCTGCTGTAACACGAACGCAACCAACAATATTTTACTCGATGTAATGCAAAACCAGACAAAACACACGCATGCACACACACTATATATGTCAACGTGGCCTGCTCGCCTTTTTAATATGTCGTTTAGATGCGTTTCTGCACTTAAAACAATTCCCTGAGCAATTTCCTCCCACTGTCTTCTCTGCAAAATTCCTCCCAAAATGCCTTGCGTTGTCTGGCTGACTAAAGCAGGCTGCTCCATGCAAAGGGCCAGACCAAGAGGAGCGAGGAAAGCCAAGGCACATGAAGAACCTATTAGGGGGCCTAGCAGCCAGCAGCAACCCTGGGAGGCCAGCCAGCTCAGTGTGTGAACAATAGGGTATCCCAGCTCAACAAAAACATCCTGCAGAAGTGAGAGACTCGGGGGGGAGAGAGGAAAGGACAAGCGAACTAGCAAGCCAGATAGCCCGTTCGGCCTGCCACGGCATCAAAACACAGAAGAGGGCTGGTGTTTAAAGGAGCGAAACCTTCCTGCTGCTTGGTGTGGTCAGCGCAGAACATTTGAGGTCAAAGACGGTTCAGCCCGCAGCTCGGAATGCAAGTTTAACGGCTGCTCTAACAATAAAAGTTTTTTAAATTCAGGATCACACTGAAATGAAAACACTCGAACCACAACCGTTACTTGAATCACATTCGCAACCCCTCCTTACTCAAACAGTAGCAGTTAACGGCAGGTCGACACCCAGCAAAAGTTACAACACCAACAAGGTCCCAGCACGCAGGAAGATGCACTGCAGCGCTGCTTTCCCACGACCCTCCCACAGCAGCGCAATATCAGTTGCAAAGCAGCGTTTCCATGAAACGGGTAGAACATGACTCAACGAAAGGTCTCATTTCAAAGAAGCAGGTGTTGAGACTCGTGAGCAAAAAGGAACCAGCAGTATTTTGTGCTAAAAGCCCGGTGAAGAACAATAAAATGATTGATGTTCATTTTAAGGCTTCGTTTAAATATTGCATGCAAAATTCACATTTCTTAACCTTTTTGACTGCAAATGAATGTTCCAGATTTTTGATTTATGGCGCAAATGAAGTGAAAGCGGTTAAACCAGACCACTTTTGGGGCCATGCATCATCACAGGGACGCTTCAGAACATGTGTATTTCACATGAAAACAAAAACACAAAACAGAAATGAAAATAAAAAAAGTTACAAGTTTGTTCCACACCACACAAAAATCATTTTTAAGAAGCAGAGTTAGTACCGCGTACAGGAAGGGGTTAGTGAAGTGAAAGGAACAAAGATAATTCCAGGAATAGAGCACAGATGATGAGTGAAAGACGCACTCAAGGGTGTGCGAGAGCAGGTTAGTTAGCAGAGAGCTGAATTATTGCGTAAAGCTTGGGCCTTATTCAGCAGAGAGGGGGAGCACAAGAGAGGAGTGTGTGTTGGAAAGTTGTTGAGTGTGTGGGGGTAACATAAAACCAGCTCTCCCACAACACACACAGGGGAGGGGACCCTTCTTTAAACTGAGCCTACCCACAATGCACTGGGCTCTTTTATCCCGGCAGTGAAAGGATGAGGCCAGATGAATGACAAAAGGAGAGAATGGGGATCTGGGTTGGGCCCGGCTTGGAAGACGGGGAGGGAAAAGAGAGAGAGGAGGGTAGGGGTGTGTTTCCCAAACCAACCTTTTCTATGTAAAATGCAGGAGGGGGGAGGAGAAAACGTAGCTTTTTGCCTGGGTGACGAGGAAGAAATGTATGCATACACAGTGTTTGAGTTTAATGATTTCTTTACTGGCTTGTACACAAACGTACAAAAATAATACAGCACTCATCTCCACATGACATCAGTCATCATCACAGTGTTACAAACGTTCAAAAATAAAAGAATACAAACAAAAAAATCAAACACGATGGAACATCTGCATCACTCATGAAAAATCAGCCGTTTCCCTCCTGCTTGAAATGAAGCAAGACCAGAAACACAACTTGGTCCAAAGAAGTCAGCACTTTTTTTTTTTCTCTTGAAAAAAAAAAAAAAAAAAATCATCTCACTCATGTACACCATTCCGGCGGCTGGCTCCTTACGTCATAAATGTTATGACCCTGGTAAGCCAAACAACCACACGACCGTGCAATTTTTAATCATGTTACAATGATCTTACCATCAAATGTATTATTCCCCTTTCAAATAAACAGGAAGACAGCACTTCAGAAAAGAAAGTGCCCCGAGATATCATCATCATCAGCGTTGATATATATATCCATATGTATATATACATACACCCAATCACAGAGATACACGCATCTTTGTTGAAAAAAAAAAACATCATGTTTTTTCCCCCACAAAGTAACACACACATTAGGACATTATCACCTGGAGCATATATTTATACAATAGTATTTTGTTGTGTTCGTTTTTTTTCTATTCAGAAAAAAAAAATAAAAAAAAAATGTTGACACATAAAAGCCAACTTTTCAACAACAGTCATCAGTGCAATATTCAAATAATAAAAAAACAAAACAAAAAAAAAACATCAAGTTTAAGACAAGCGATGCATATTTAATTTGTTGCCTGATACCAATCTATAGCTTGATGTAGTGGATCTATCGCTTCGATTACTTGTGGCTGTTCCAGGTTTGAAAAGGGAAGTTCTCAGTCTGGATGACTGTTCTAAACGACAGCGACGTGAGGCCCTCATGAGAAGCATCCAATCACACCAACACACTTCAATTAAAACAAAACAATAAAACACTCTTTCAACAGCTTCTCATGTGGTGAACCAGTGCTGCTATGAAGCTTCTATACAACTGCTGGCCATTTGAGCAGTAGGCTTAAAAAAATAATAACATAACATTAAAAAAAAAAAAAACATACAAGCAGCATTGATACAAATGTTAGGGTGCCATGACTTTCAAAATGCAGCAGGCAGTTTATGAAACCAATTAATTTTTCCTTTTCCGTGACATCCTGCAATAGTCATGTGTTGTTGTTGTTGTTGTTTTTTAACTCTTCATCGTCCAACAGTATTAGGGTCCTGCTCAGTAGTAGTAACTATTCCAAAGCCTTGGCTCCTGCAGTTACCCCGTACAAACACTGGGGGCGCACAAGGCTCCGCATTTTTGTGCAATAAAACTCCCTGCATTTATAAGTCATGCGATACAATTCCATTTTTTTGTAATGACTGGAAAGAAATAGAAAACAAAAACAGAGGCTAATGAAGACAAAGGGAGAGGAGAGTGGAGGTTTATAGAGAAAACAATGGCAGTGTGTGTGTGTGTGTGTGTGTGTGTGTGTGTGTGTGTGTGTGTGTGTGTGTGAGAGAGACAGACAGAGAACCACAGACACCCTTGCAGAAAGGCAAAACGACACATTGCTTGACAGAATAGGTTTGGTTGTGGTGTAAAATAAACTGTCCCGACTGAGGATGCAGGGATGGGTTCATTGCATCTTCTGTATGGAAGTCCATCTGTCCGTATAGGCTACAAAAACACATACTGGCACGCGGATGATCACAGACAAATTGTGAATCTCCTCAGACTCCAAACAACGTGGCAGAGTGGTGAGGGAGCTGAACAACTTGAGAATACTTTATAGTCGAGGTAGCTGGCAAAAGGCAACCAAACAAAGTCCTTTTAATGGGAGGAGGAGGAGGAGGAGGAGGAGGAGTGGGGGAGAAAGTCCTCTTGAGGATCAACAGGCTTTAACAGAGGGGTTTCTGGGTTTGGGGGGGTGGCAGGTCTACCTCCACACGGGACAGTTTATACTACGAGTCTGAAGCAGCTTGAGTCACCCTAGATATTCTTACACTTTAAAAAAAAAAAGAACCACAACATATTCAAAAATGCATCTTCTAAATGTACCTTCATAAATAAAAAAAAAACACAAAAAACCCAGCCTGCTTTCACAGTGATGACTAGGATGTTAATAAAATACTGAAAGGAGATTATAAAGTGAATTCCAAATGCGACCTTTTTGTTGTTGTTGTTGATACAAAGCGAAAGCAGCGGGTTTTTTTTCTCTTTTCTCTTAATAACACAATGAACCACCGGCAAAGTGGTCGCAACTGGCCTGAAAAGTTGGACGCCAGCATGGCAAGATCGGCATGGAGTAAGGCTGAGCGCATTCAGCTACTGTCTCTTTTCTTTTTTTTCTCTTTTAAAAAAATAAAACAAACAAAAGTAAAGCTATTGTGTACAGTACTTCACAACAGTGATGGAGTCACCCTGTTGTTACATAATGATTACACATCTGAAAGCGTGTTGGATAGCCATAATGCCGCTCTTTGAGTAACAAAAATAAAACTAATTTAAAAGAAAAGAAAAAAACCCTCTGGTAGCCAACAGAGGGCGACCCTTCTTCTCTTGTTCGTGTCTTCCCTTTCAGATATTCCAGCATGCAGTCTTATAGCATCAAGTGCCGAGTTTCTTATAAAATAACTTAAAAAGGGTTTTTTACAAGTGAACAATGGGGAGCAAACAGCCCCCCACAAAGAAACTATTCAACTGTATACTGGAGATGGAAGAAACTGGGCCATCTGCACTCTGGAGTCCAAACACACACGCACGAACACACACACGTGATACACGGACACCGGCTTCTTTTTTTATAGTGGACGACGAGATCTAGTATACACATTCAAGAGGAAAGCTTTAGTACCAACAAACTCAAAGAAATTGCGTTTCTTTTGTTAAAAAAAGATGCGTGTTGACGCGCCGTGCGTGAACCATGCGGTGCTTCACTCGGGAGTGCAGAGGAGGGGAGGGGGGGCGTTTGGTTTACAATGTGTGAAGATTATTCTGCAGGTTTTTATTTTTTATTTCTTTTCTTTTCTTTCTTTTTTTTTAATATATATAATTTGGCACAACTATGTAAATAATGGCAGTTTTGCTGGTACAAGAGCCTGGCTTTCCCGTGTGTTGCAGCTTGTATTTTCAACTTGTTATTTATTTTTATTTTTTTTCATTTTTTTCTTATTTTACCTGACAGCAGAGACAGATCACCGGGCGCCAGAGGAGTACTTGGCCTTGGTGATGAGGTATAGCACAATGTCTTGGTGGCCCCCGAAGGCAGCGATGTGTAAAGCGCTCCACCCTTCCCTGTTGGCCAGTCGGATATCTGCCCCAAACTTCACCAGCAGTTTTACCAGCTCCAGGTTGCCGTCAATGACAGACTGGTGGAGGGCCGTCTGTCCCTCTGGCCCGAAGGAGTTGACGTTGAACTCGCAGTTTGTCATGTTCTGCAGCAAAGAGTGCAGCTCCTTGGTGTTGCCCTTCTTCACCGCCTCCTGGAAAACCCTCTGCGGCGCGGAGCAAGTCGACACATCCGCCTGGCTCATGGTTGCAGCTCGCTGGAGGGTGGGGAACCAGTAATCCTGCCTGAGCTCTAAAGCTGAGAATAATCGTCTTCTCCCTGTTGAGCGTCTCTGGTCTTGTGACAATGCCACAGTTACACTGGATTACAACCAGTTATTAAGGCACTTTAAAGTACTAAAACAGGAAAAAAAGGAATCACTGTGTATATCCCAAAAAGGACAAGAGAGGAAATAACACACGTGGTGTGCAAAAAAAATGTTAATATTCGAGAGATCCTAAAATCCCTAAAACATAAAAAGGATGCTCTCAAGCGATCCGGAGGTCTCTAGACGTAGTTCCCTGTGTATAGCAGCAGCAGGTAGCGATGGAGGAGACGGACACCTCCGACTTCACTTGGGGGGGAAAGCACGACCACTATCTCCACAAGACAGCCTCCGCAGGTTTTTTTTTTCCCTTGAGCGGTCCTGAATCCTGGCTACACGTCCCGGCTATGTGTCGCTGCGCATGTGGCCAGGGTGTCTGGGAAAAGAACAACACACAAACAAACAAAAAAGGACAAGAAAAGTCCCGCATTAATCCCGATTCCTCACAAGGCGGACTGCGAGAGAGACCCTCACATTCCGTCACATCCACGAGTGAGAGGACACCTCCGTGCGCACACGTTTACGCGCGGCTACACCGCTACTGGAAACTCATGTCTGGAAAACGTAATCCGCTGCCGGTGTGTGGGCTTACCTGTGACAGATGGACGGGTCCGTAGCGACGAAAAAAACGATCCTAATCCACCGTGTGGCCCCGGTCTGCGTCCTCCGCGCGGTCAGTGTGAGACTCTGCCCTGCGCTGCGCTCCGAGGGAATATTTTACGCGTCCTTTATTTGCATGACAATGCCATCCCAAAGAATCAACTGTGGAGGAATGGGCGGAAACCCGGGGAGGTTATAGGCTGCCGGCTCGGTTAGGGGTGGGGGGTGGGAGGGAGGGATCAGTGCCCCATGTGAATCTGCGGGGAGGAGGCGTGGTCTCCCGAGGAGGGTGAGCCAAATGTTGCTGCGGAGATATTAAACAAGCCGCCCGCAGCAATGGTGAGCTCTATATCCGATCTCCTGTAGCCGACCCCAGGAAGCGGACTGAAAGCCAGAGGCATGGTGCTGCCAGGGCTGTAAAACTGCTGAGAAAGCGGGCACGTTGTAAAGGATCATCCACTGGATTAACATCAACAGGAACTCATAACAAAAACGTCAGTAAGCCTCTCCACGTCTCGTCGACGGCGATGGAAATGGTGACTGGCGAGGATGTTCACTCATGCAAAGCAACAAAAAGAAAGAAAAATAAAATCAACTTTACTTCACATCGTCGAGGTAGCCTAACTTATATGTTAACGTGACATTCCTGTTGACAGGTCCTCTTATTTAAAGGATTGCGACCCACAAACAGGAGCAGAATAAGGTGACAATGATATCCAGGAGAGGGTGTGCGCCAACAGCGACGTGCTGCCGTTTGACAGATACGTGGCCCAAACTTTCTGACTAACTGTCGGTGAACACGATGATTTAAATGAGCCTCCGGTATGTGTGTCATGGTGCGCAAAGGCTGCGATGCATTTAAAGTTCAAAGACAAGTCTTCAAATGGTTTGAGCTTCAAGGGTAAAATGTCTCATGTGGGAACGCGTCTAAAACCCCCAGAAACCCCGTGTGTTCTCTCAAGTCATTGCCTCCGAACCAAATGGCAACGACAGTAAAATAATAATAATAAAAAAAAACCCAATATCTCAGCGTTGACACTCGCATCTAAAATCAGCCCCGAGGAGGAGATTACAGGTGGCTGCCTGAATCATAAACTGCGGCTGTATTCCAGTTGTTTTTAGACTGTGGGACTCCGAATAACAAAAGGCCTGCGCTACTTCCTTTTTGCAAGTGAAAAGAGGTGACGCTGTGTGCAGATTGACACGCCGCTCAGCCTCCCCTCCCCTCCCCCCACCACCACCGTGGGAACTGTATGTCTGTGTGTGAAAAACAGGGTGAAGGTGGTGATAGATATTGATGTAGACGCAGGGTTTGACAGAAAGAATGCATGAGAAAGTGACGGGATGGGTCGGAGGAAAGACGAACAGAAATATGTGTAAACCACACCAGGTATAGCCTTTACATCTGCAGCCTCTCCTCGGGGGCGTTTGCTCCATTTGGCCTCCCTATCTCCTCTGCATGCGTAACACTTTAGAAACCGCTCTCATGGCTTGGCGGCTTTCGCACTGTCCTCGTTCCCCCCCCCCCCCCCCATAGAACTGTACATTTGGCGCACGCCTGCAGCCGCATCTGTCTGCACGAGTGCGCTATTGTGCGTCAGCATGGGAAAGACAGCGACAGTAATCCTACAGAAGAAGGTCACAACCTGTTTTATTTTATCTTTGAAAAAAAACTCAATATGACTGCAATAATATCTTAAATAGAAGCAGGCTCATTGTTTTCCATAAACACATTCGGGGTGCATTATGGGGGATGTTTGTTTGAGAGCTTGGCTGTTAAGTGTTCATTAAAGTAATACATTGTGGGATCTGAAACAAGTGTTTTAAATAAATGCAAGCTGTTTCATTAAATCACTGGTAACCAAATGGAAGAAGAAATATTAGCTTATATATTTATTATTATTTTTTTGGGGGGTGGGGGGGTGCAACATGCTGCTCCAATAGAAAACAGATTTGCAGCAATGTCACCTCCACCTCCCTCACTATTTTTCTGTCATCACAAACCCTGGTTTTAATTTTGGAGGACTAAACGACAAAACAAACTGGGTCCATTGTTTTCCATATCAGGACACCCTGGGGTGCATTTTGTTTGGGAGCACATTAATAGGCCTCACAGCTGTGATTCGTCTGTTTTTGGATACTTTTAGGTGCATCTGCAGGTGACTGTGTGTTTGTTCCTCTGCAACAAGTGGCCCACAGCAGCAAATGCTCCGCAACAAAAGACCGCGGCTCTGACTCATTCCTAGAAATGCGGTGAATACCTCAGTCCGATCTTTTAACGCAGACTTAAGTAACAGATGTGCGTTCCTCTCGACAGTCTTCATAAGCATTTACCTTCAAAGATCATAACCATCACAGTACATTAGGACATGTACAAAGGTTATGGTTACTTCTTTGGATTTGGAATTTTTGTTATAGCTTTTCTTTTATTGTAACTGAATTGTGCAGAACATCTTGTGGAAAATCAGGAACATCTGTCCGCTATCAGAGCTTTGGCTGCAGTGTGTCTGGACACTTGGAAAACATTTGCGCAGACCGCAGGAGCCAAAAGTTTCTCCGATTGGATGAGTTTCTTCCCCAAACTCTGTGGCATTTGCTCTCCTCTCTCTGTCCCCCCCCCCCCCCCCCCAACTTCGCCCCTGAGTCTTTCATGTGCGTCTGGGCTGCAGCCAGAACCATATACAACCACGAGGCTTTTGTGTAGCTTCAAGCAGAGCTGAAATACTTTAAACACATTTTTTTTTTTTTACAATCTTTCTCTTTCAACCAGCCTAATTAACGCAGCTGTGTAAAGGCTCAAATTCAGTTTAAAGCGACCAACCACGCGTCATGCGTGCGTAAAAGCGCGCGTCGATCACAGTCATCGATGTCCAAAAATATTCGGATCGTTTTGTGTCATCAGTCTGAGAGCTGGCTCTCCACAGTTGGTCACACAAAGATAATACAAGTAATAAAGTCTATTCTGGTTCTATTTTTGCAGCCATATCTATGTTCCTGTGTGCTGATAAACAAGACGTGTTTTTTTTTTGTTCCTTCCTTCACAGAGAGAAGCCAGAGTCTTGCAGTGTTGCGTGGCCGTCCTGTGAACGGATCGCCGGACAGATCGGTGCGCTGTGCGCCGAGTATTGGCGCCGAGACGCGGGGCAGCCGGGGCCAGACGAGACGGGAGGAGCCTGTTGTGCGCGTGCACGTCGCCGAAGAGGAGAGTCCAAATCGGAAAAACTCAAACACTGGGATACACGGAGGAAAAAACTGTCATGTACATTTTTTTTTTATCGTCAATCTTTGGCAATATTGATCTTTAACATTCATGCCAGAAAGCATGCTGGAGGAGAGAGAGAGAGAGAGCGAGAGAGAGAGAGAGAGATGACGTGTTACCAGGGGGAGGGCCCTTCTGAATCCAATTCATTCCGGGCACCACGTGTCCTCAGAGCGTGGGAAAGAGGCGAGCTTTTCTTCCCAGCAAAGAAAGAGCAAGGATCAAATAACACGGTGCTGCAGCAGAAAGCTCGCGCTCTGCGTAGAGGCAGGGGCTGCGACCACCCGGACAAGGACGGGACACGACGCACAGAGAGAGGGGCTCATTTGGGAGCTAGGGTGTCGACTTCATTCATGAACACTTCACCGAAGATTAATGTTACTGTAGTTATTTCACAGTCTGCTTTAAAAAAAAAAAGGCGGCTCGTTCAGCTTTGCGGATGGAGATTTCGGTTTGAACAGTGTAACGTCCCGTCGCGATAACAATCAGACCAGTCTGCCCTCCAGACGCATCTAAACGGCCATCTTCTGCTGGCAAGATCACTCATGCATCCAATTCATCATCAACCTGTCCCCCCCCCCCAACACCTGGAAGTCTGAACTCGAGATCAATTGAGACAAAGATGGAATTTCCCTTTTTCTAAACGTATGAATAAACAAATAAAGAATACATGAAATGAAACAAGAACTACAAGTGCAAGTCAGGTGTTTCCCTAGTGAGAAAGCAGCACCAATAACCAACAACAACAAATATTACAAACCTTTAAAATTCACAACACTATTATCCTAATATCTTAAAAAGTTAAAGACTAACCAATAAACGCATCATGCTGGGCTTGAGAACCAGTAAGTCACGTCTGAGACGGTAATCTACATGATCTCCTTTGTCCGAGACAGCTTCTCGTTAAAGCCTAAATGTTAGATCCACCTTCGACATATGAGCCGCAGGTTGGGATCCGGATCACCCAGAACTCCCAACAATGCACCGTGAACTTCGCATTCACGGCCACAGACACCCACTTTTGTCAGAAGTGACAATACTTTTAAGGTCCTTAGAAATAAACTGCATTATTTACATTACCTACTGCAACAAAAACCCCGAAGCCTACTTTGTGTAATACACCCAACGTTATGCAACTGGCAAACGGCGTTAGATCACTTGCATGTGGAGGTCCTGACCTGCCCTTCACTCATGTGCCGTTTAAAAAACGGCCACTTCTTCCAAAGTAATTTGGTTAGATAACGCCACATTCCGAGGTAGCTTCTATTTGCATTACTCGCTGTGACACAGAGTGGGCAGCAGCTCAGCTTCCTGCAAGCTGACAGCACGTAAAAGTTAGTGATTCAACAGCTTTCACACATTAAGGACTTTCAAGGACATCTGAACACTCGATGCGGTTATTCACGATATGATAATCAGGTTGTGGCGTGCATGCTCCGGAGAAATGCGCTCACCTTTCAAGCGTCCTGAGGAAATGTTAATCATTGTCCAATGTCATTGAATCATCCTGAGGTTCAGATCTCGGACTTCCTACTGCAGCTGCAGCGATCAAAACACATTTACCTCAGTGATTCACAGTATGACTTGTCTTTGGAAATCCCTGTGGCTTTTTTTGATGCCGATGATGAAGTTAAGTGATCAACTAAATAAAGTGCACATCTGGTTGTGGTTCGGGTTTAGGATTTTTAAAAAGAATTCTGGTGTTTTCTGGACATTAGATCTTTCAAAACTCTTTTGTGCGATATCATTTTCTGCAATCGCACAAACACAGTGGGGTTCGTGAGGAGAGCAGAGGAGAGTTGGAAAGAAAGGTATGAGAAAATATGAAGGGATTCAGGCGGTGTGTGTGTGTGTGTGTGTGTGTCGAGTTACTCTGTGACCCCTCTGCTCTTCAGCCTCGGGGCAGGAAACCCCCACACTCTTAGTGTTACACCTGACAGACATCAGTGAAGCTCAGATGATCTCATCAATCTGTCCACTTTCCTCTGCCATCTGTTTTGTAAATTCCTAAACATATCAAGAAGTACCTGTATACCGACAGAAAACAATTAGGACTTTTCACATATTAATGAAGGAAATTAAAAGAATTTTATTAACGCATATTCAGCTTCGAGCTAAATCGTTGAAAAGATTCAGATCACAGAGAATGAAACAGATATACCACAGACTGCTAAATGGTTAATCATTTCCCTGCACATTTTCAATCAAAACAATACAAAAAATGCAAGAAACTGTATGATAAAATAATTCCTTTGTGAGGGAAACTTCTTGAGGAACAATTAAAATTATTTAAATAAGATCCAAACCACAAATGTGGTGTAACAGCAAATACAAATATCAACAAAAATGACCAAGTAGAACCGATCAAACTATATGTATCCGTTTTTTTTGGTATGACTAATATTTTATAACCAGGTGGTAAAATCCGATTATTTCAATGGATTTGAAGTCGGTGTCTCCCTGGTGAGGTGAGAGGAATGCAGTCCGTATGCCTCTTTGATTACTTAGTCAATTATAAAAGGGCAAATTTTAAAAAAGGCAACGGATTTTATGACAATTAGGTTCTAAATATGTAAAATATGTTGGCTGTCTTTGAGAGTCAGATAAAGTGCAGCAGCTACACCAGTCAGTCCTGCTGTGTGGCTGCAGCTGATTCAGTGTCCCCTCCTGTTATGTGCAAGACATCCTCAAACATGGAGAGGACACGGCCAAAGTGAGAGCCTTCCCAGAACACCTTGCCACATCTGGTGCAGACGTAGAAGAGCGGTATCCTCGGCAGGAGGCCAGGGGGCACGGTGTGGAGCTGTACGGGTGCCCCCCCGGGAAAGGTCAGGGTGTCGGGGTCCAGCCCCGAAAGTGGGGCCCATTGACACTGAACATACCTGGGGATTTCAGGGGTCAGAATGTCACCAAGCGTCTCCTCTTCCTGTTGTTGTGTGTGGTCAGCGATGTCCTCGCCCTGCAGAAACCCTACAAACAAAATACACACATTTAATGATTTTATTCTTGTCCATACCAAGTTAAAAACGACACCAATCAGAAGCAAAGACCTAAGAAGGGATGTACGTCCTTATACAGTATATTATATTCACTATCATAAATCATAAATCTACAAAAATTGTGGTTTGACTGACCTTTCTGTTTAAGCATCCTGACCATGTCCTTTCTGGGCACCGCCACGTACTCATCACTGTTACATGCCTGAACAAACACATAGAAACTATAATCAGTAGCAGAAAAAAAAGCTTTCAATCATTCCAACATGTCTTATTATTGAGGTATAGATTACTATGATCATTTTACAGTCGCTGGCAGCTCCCATTAACTTGAAAACAAGTTAAATATATATTTGCATCTTAATCGTCACTGGTTGGTGTTCTCACAACGGCCGCATCTGAAGCTATAGATATTGTAAAGGGCAGAGTACGCTTGAAACAAACTGGTTGGGCGACGTCTGAAGGGTAAAGTGTATTTAGCTGTTCCAAACAGCTACACCCTGAAGGCTAATGGAGAGGTTGTGATAAAATCGTTCAATTAGGGAACAGCGCAGATTTTCAGTTTTCCTGGAAGACACTTGTTTGCACATATAAAAAGTGACAGAATTTGTTTTTGTGACAAAACGAGTTTGAGAAATAAATTAAAACCTACTATTTCACTTTTGTACACCTGACCCATGCATGAAGTGGATGTGTCTGGTTTTTGAAAATAACAAAAAATCTTGGACGACGAATAAACCTCTGTAGGCTATATTTCTGGGGTTCCTGTGTGGTCAGCGGACATTCAGGCCAAGATGCTGCTCATTGTTTATAGTCTGATTAGCAACTTGAGATGCAAGACAGTAGTTGAGATTTAAGAGAGTGGAGAGCAACTGGATTGTTTCAAAAGTGGCCATAAAAAGTTCTTATTTTTTGAAAATAAAAAATGATTTAAATCTTTATTTCAGCTCTCCCTACGGGCTGTTTACCTGCATTCAACCAAAGCCTGCTCAAACGTGATTAGTCAATACTCGGAGGAAGGAAACCAGAACGCTTCATTTACTAAAATCTTGTCCCTTTGCCTCCAGATTCTGTGTATGAACGCAGAGATTAAGCAGCAAGGTGTGTGCTACTGTAAGTTTACTTTAGTAACAATAGTGACCAGAGTTCACCCATTCACGTGGGTGAACCCCCTGGTCTACACTTGGTTAAAACCAGGTGTAGACCAGACTCTTTGGTGTGAAAGGGGCTAAGTGTTACAGAAAGATCCGATCAGCGTGTGTGTAGACAGCGTTTACGCCTCGGTAACATTCACATGTCCATGCTGTCCTGGCTCTCCATGGTAAAGGTCTCCTTGGTGGGACATTAGTGACCTTGTTTGCCGGCCCCTAACGTGCACACACTCACTCGTCTGTAAGCCGTCCTGACAGCATGTCAGTGCTAAAAGCCTTGTCAACACACCTGAGCTCCACCCAGCAAACAGCATTCCACTTAGAGGTGGGCTGTAAATCAAACCACACTCACAGACCTCACAAAGCAACATCCCTGAGTGGCTCACTTAAAGCCAGCATGTCCTCTCTTTACCCAGAAAAAGTTGAATAAAAACTGCAAATCGGGAGGACACACACAAACACACACACATCCAAAGCGTCTTCTCCTCTGAGTGCACATGCAGAAGGGTGTTTGCCTCTGTGGTAAGTGAGGTCGCGACAGGAGAAAGCAGCGAGACAGTGGAGGTGTGGGAATAGCAGAGGTGTCATCTCCTGTTGTTTGTGGGAATAAAAGCTCGTCGCTCCCTCAGCACGCTCTGTATCTCCTCGTTCAAACTCACCACACAGACAAAACACGTTACAGTGTGCACAGACTACGCCGCGCAGTGCACATAGACCACATGCATACAAGCGCTCGCAGCGCATACACATGGCTCACACATAGAAGTGTGGCGACAGCCAGGAAAACAGACCCAGCTATTTGCACAGCTCACAGTTTCCCAGAGTAGAGCAAGCCAGAACCTGCTCTGAACTCTCAAGGCTAAGCCACGGATGGGCAGGCACACACGCACCCCATCTCACACACACGCAACCTCGATGGAAGGCATTCTATCTAGAATTAATGACAATACGGCTAGTTCAAAAAATTGTATTATAATTAGACGAATAAATGAAGCAAAGAAGTGAAATTACGTACATTTAGAAAATAACTTATGACGAATATTACAGCGATATTAACATATCAACATATTAATTGTTGCTTTAATTGGTTCTCAGTAATTTACATGATAAAACGAGCTTGGTTAGTGTGGTGAGGTCTTGCGGTGCCTTATATATTAATGAACACATGGTAGCTCTGGGTTTTCATTTAAGATTTAAAGTCGACTTGGACCGGCTGATTTCTGTGACATTTTTTTTCTGTTTTTGTCTTGCTGCGGAATATGAGGACCTGATTTTTCCACAGCACCACTTAACTCGTGAAGTTCTTTAAGCACACAGTTGTCAGAGAGACAAAGGAGCCCAAACATACGAGGGTGCCTTCTCTGCCCCTGCAAGTCTAGCGACACAGAAAACATTAGACTGACAAGTGTTGTCAAACCTATCATAATTCGGCGTGTTAGCACAGGCAAAATATCAAGTTAGGGATCATCAAGTAGCAAGATGTGGCTTCTGTCACCGCAGTCTGGATTTTTAAACGTTTTTATAGAACTGATGCATGCAAACCGGTCCTCACTGTCATTTAATTGATTGATTGTTTTGAGCATGTCTTCTCTAACTGCAATACACAAGATTCTCCCTACGGCATTTGCAAACAAATCATATTTCAATAATTGGCTTTGAGCTCAGGCCATGAGATCAAAAATAAATATGAAATCTGCCAAAATAAAACACATTTTCTTCTTTTTATTAACTCTGTAAAGTTTAAGGCAGTTGCTACATTTTCTTACTGCGTCTGCCTTTTGTTCTTGCTGTGTTTTTTAGGGAACCTACTGCATTCTCACACTCCGTGTGGCCTCGCCGGAGAAAGAATGCTCCTTGCCGTGACAACAAAGACTATCTAAAGTGTGATACTGTGTTTCAAAGGATGGGAGGTGGTGGAAAAAAAAGAGGAGAAAGGGGGATAGTGGAGAGGAGGTAGGAAAGAGAGGGAGGGAGGGGGGTGGGAGATTTTTCCCTAACATGCTCACACACACACACACACACACACACACACACACACACACACACACACACACACACACACACACACACACACACACACACACACACACACACACACACACACACACACACACACACACAGAGCACTGGCTCCGTAGGCAGCTCCCATGGGAAAATCTGAGACCAATCTCAAAAGGCGGTGCTTTTAGGGCCGACGTGGGTCACATGGTCAGAGCAGCCAATTGGGCACTAGTGATTTGATTCAAATTGTGGTAAGTCAGGTAAGGGGCAGTGTGGGAACCGGAGAGAAGAAGAGCGAGAGGGGAGGATGAACTGCCCCATGGTTTCCATTAGGAAATGTGTCTTTTCAGTCTCACTGTGAATATCAAGTCCAAGTAAAAGGTTAAAAATACTTAATTACACTTTCCAAGGTTGCTGTGGTCTAAAACATATACACTGTATATAAGAAAATGACTTTTTTTCTTTTCTTGAAACAACAGTATCCCTTCCAAGGTAAGAAAAATAAAACATACAACACCAGAGATTCATTGTTTGCTCCCATCGTCCCATGTCTGGGACCGTCTGGCATATTTTGGGATGGCACACGGAACTGGAAAAAGCAGCTTCACACTACTGTAAAAATGATGAGTAAGGAGAAGCTGACCAGCTGAAACCATTGACCTTTTCTCTTTTTTTCCCACAGTCCCAAGGTCATGCTAGATGACTTGGATACCTTTCAACAGCAATTGACAACCTGGCACAACAATTCTTTTTTTACTGACGGGGGCAAACTGGAAAAGTGACCCGTTTTCATTTTCTGCGGCTTCATTTAGCACTCTTCCAATGAACAAGCTGACATCATGTCAGTGTCGATCATTAAATCATGGTTCAGTAATTGTAAAATCCTACTTGTGGGGTTGAAGTAGCTCTTATATTTTATGGTCTAATGCTAAATTTGTATTTTATCCCCTACATTTGCTACAAGGTGGAATTTCAAATGCAGCCAAATTGAGGTGCAGTTAGACAATTGCAATCTCCCTTCTCATGTTGGAAAAAAGGTAAATGAGAAGATGGGTGTGCAATGGTCAATAATTTAGTAAACTCAGATGGGCTTCATGTGAGCTATTGTTGATCTGAATTTAGTTAAAATCTGATGAAATAAAGCACATAAAGTGTATAATGTAATGGACAGAGTGATGGGATTCCATAAAAAATACTGGGAAATATAATTGATTCACACAAAAATGTAAATTGACAGTACAATATGATAAACACCCTTTTAAAGACAGAACCAAGCATGTCTACTAGGTTAATTCCTTCTTATTACTCTCTTCCTCATCATCATATTACTATAATTGTACTGCAAATTAATTTCGTCTGCTTTTTGAACAGGTTTGGTACCATTTATAAAGTAATCCTTCCTGTATATACTGTCTCTAAATACCTGGTGTGGGGGTCACCTTCCTGCTGCAGCAGGAGTATGAAGGGAAATACTGCAGTGACCGACTAAATGTACTTTCCCACAGTACCCTGAGGGTATCTGGCCAGTGTCTCAACCCGACAGTCTGACGTAATTACCAGCTCTGCTAACTAACCATTACCACCTGACAGCAACCTGAACTTGGACCACAGCAGAGCCTGTCTGGGCTCGACATCACACACACCTTCCTCTGAGTCACTTCAATCACACACATGTACAAACATACACACGCACACTTACTCCGCAGGCATGCAGAAGATGTAAAAAAAGCTCACATGCACCTCTCTCACAGTCGCACTCCTCCCCTGACTCACGTTGCGCCCTGTCCTGATTTTCCCAGGGATGCATCCAGTTTTGTCACATTGACTATGACTGCAAATGTAAACAGTTTGGAAATTGGCATGCACAAAGACGATTTTACAAATCCAGTCCACTTCTTTTCACATCACACCAGACAGATGTGCTATGGTTTCTATGTCAAGTTGCTTTATTATGTCAACGATCTTGAATTTAGACTGACAAATCATAATATACCATAGACCGAGCTCCGAACAGGGTCTGACAACTAAACGGCTCATCTCCAGATTCTCATACAATCCTTACAGATTTTCTCAATTTCAGGCCTTTTTGGATTTCGAGTCATGGTTAAACGTTGTGCCCGGGTCACAAGTAATACCCGGAGAAGATGGAAGGAGATATAAGCAGTGTTGGGCAGTGAATTCATTCAATTACCAAGTAATTGTACAACTTAAAGCAAGATTAGCAGAGTACATTAGCATATATAATATTTATTCTTGGACTGTGTGGGCTCCTGGTACCGCCGACAGCGGGGGGCGGGGCTTAAAGAAGGGTCAATTGCCCCACATGCTCTACCCTTTCATTTTCCTGAGGTTTGAGGGCTTTGACCCAACATCCATCTTATTGGAAAAACTGCCATGAATACATTCCCTGACTTTTGTCTTTGAACAAGCAGCTAAAGAGTGTAAATACATTTCTTTCACTTTATATTATTCTTTAACCTCTTGTCACTCAAATCATTCATGTCCTACACATATGAAATGCAGCATTGCATATGCAGATTGTCATCATTGAAGTGGTCGTACTATGGCTTTTTTCAACATGCTCATCAAATTCAGTATACGTGGTTGCCTTAGTTAACAGAGAATCTCTCATTTCATTAACATGCAGTTATTATTCTACATTAGGAGCTGTGACAGGTGACCCACAGCAACACCGAATGAGGCACATTCATGCCTCTGCCCTTCAGAATATAGGGAAACTTTAATTATCTTATGCCTGGCTTAGCCTGACTCCCCGAGTCTGTTTAACTCTTGCTCAATCCCTTTTTGTTTCTTTCTCCCGTCAACTGTGTTTTCCACTTTCAACCATTTTCTCACCCTCTACTTGGCCTCAACATTTCTGCCTTTTCTTCCGCTCCGTGGTCCCTCTTTATTGAGCTCTCTAAAAGGGGTAATGAAGAAGATAATAGTCTACAGTCTAGCAGATAACACTCTAGCCGTCGCACAAATAGCACTAATGCTTTCCCTTTGCTAGACACAGTCGGTTCATTCTGGGTTTTTTTACCCACTCAACCTTAAACCTCTATATCCCTATCTCTCCAACTGGCCCTATGTCTTCTCTCTTGTTATACGTCTTGCTTGAAGCTCCATCTACTCCCTTCCAGTGTTCCCTTCAATCTTCCTCTCCCCTTCTCTCTAGTTGTCTCTCACCTCTAACCTCATTCTTTCTCTACATCTCCAAGTATTCTTTCCCCCCCTTCTCTTCAGTCGCCAGATAGCTGGGGCCAGTCAAAGCCAAACAGCTGAGGAAAACAACATACTGAAAAGGTCCATTGACAATGCTGCTCACTGGGCAGTGGGTTTTGAAGAGGGATGAAAACAGCTCATCTCAAAAACATAAAAAGCTTGATTCAATTGCCAGCCAGCATCCATTGATTGGTTGCTTTTTTTGTATGATGAGTTAAAACAGCCAGACTCTAAACATTGTAAGTTGGAGGAGCAATGTGGTGACATTGACATTCAACACTTGCCCTCCTGTGCTTTTCAATTGTAGTAGTTAATTCCCATGTCAGTGTTGGGTTGGATCACAACTGAAAATTGGTCCGTGCTTCGGACAGAGCAGATCGGCGTTAGGTGAAACAATTAGTCCTGTAATTGATTTGACATCAAATTTAATCCAGTAGTAATTTAGTTTGATATGGTATAATGGCAATTTAAAGTAACCGTAAATGAAAAATTGCATTACATAAGTTAGAGAGTGTAAAATAAGGCTTTGCCTCCATTAATCGCGACAGCAAGCCCTAATGATGCAACCCCCCCAACAACCTCCCCTTGAGCACTCTTTGCTTTGAACCTGCTGAATTATAAATGATGCTTGTCCGGAGATTCATATAAGAAGCAACAGTACTCTGAATTGTTCTCACAACCTATTAAACACCTATTAAACTGAGAGAAAACTCCACAAACCCTGGGATCCTTCTCGGCCTGTTTTCATTTGGAAAACATGATTGTTAAGTAGACACATGGTGGGTTTTGTGGTGTTGTCTTGTGTGCAATAAAGACAACTGGTTCTCTCAAATATAAAGCATCCGTGCTACTGTTAACATTTGTCCTTTTGAAGCAGATATGGTGCACCAAATGCTGCCCCCCCACCCCTTCCTGTGTGATGTTTAACAGACGCTCGCACTCTAAAACTCTCTAAATATGCTAATTCTTCCCGTGCCTCCACTGCACCCATTCAACCCAATATTGTTACGACATCCACAGCTTTCCTCAACATGCGCTAACAGTTCTCAAACTGTCACTACACCCACACACCCGCCAAACTGAAATTCCACCCACTCAACCTGAATCCATCAACCTGAACTACATCTGCACACACACATAGCTCCGTCATGGGAGAGCCACCGGCAGATTCCTTTGCTCAACGTTTATCGCTGCTGGCGCATACTTCAGCCTGAAGTCCCCCCCCCTCCCTTCACCCCTTCTCCCATTTTCCCTCATCTCTTCCTGATGTAAACGCACGCAGGCATGCAGGGAATGTTATTGTAATACAGAGTGATTCATCCACAACTGTAAATATTGACAGTGGTGACGGTTGCCACTGCAGGTCTGGTTCTCTCCTGGAGAACTATGAGGGAACAGAGATGAAACGACTCAGTTTCCGGGTACCAACAAATCAGTTTACATACAGTTGGCCTTCTAATTGGCTAATTCTGCACTTTGACGCATACACTGCTGGCCAGATTCACACGTGTGTGGGCTGGTATATACTTTTTCCAGGTCTTATTTATATGGCAATAAAACAATATGTTGGTAAAACGACATCAGTGAGCACAGCGAAAGTGTGTGACGTTTTTGATGACGTGTTATCTGTAGGCCTCAACTAGTGCAAGATTTAGCAGCAGTTAGCAGCTAACCCACAGAAACGGAGAAAGGCAGTGAATTAAGGAGACAAAAACACCTCGTCAGTCAGTTCACTCGCATTATTGTTTAGGATGCAAGCTGCTATCCAATGTGTTTGTTACACATCACACTGCATCTTTTGCTCTTCTTTACAACAGTATTGCAGAATCTCTCGGTTAAAGGGGTTTATGTTTGTCACAGGGTCATTATATGCTATCAGGGGACACACACACACACACACACACACACACACACACACACACACACACACACACACACACACACACACACACACACACACACACACACACACACACACACACACACACACACACACACACACACACACACACGAAAGGCTATGGGAGGCAGAGATAAAGGCAAAAAAGGAAAAGGGGTCAGGGTTAAGTGGCAATAATGATGTAGAATAAGATATTGGTGTGTGTGTGTGTGTGTCACATCAAAGTGTCTCTGGGAGCCTTGTTCATGTCAACAGGAGACACGGGAGAGGAACGCAGCATTAGAAACACAGAGAGGTAGAGGGGGAGGTAAAAAAAAAGAAAGAAAAGGGGATGTGGGGGTAAAAAGGAAGCAGTACATGATGGCGAACAAAGGCTGAAGGGAAAGAGAGGACGGAGGTGGAGGAGGGTAAGGGAGGGTTAAGTAGAAGTGGGTCGGAGGTGAGAGGTTGTGGTATTAGGGCAGAGGAGGGGTGGGGAGGGGACTTGCAGTAAAGGGGTTCACCTCTAGTGTGAATGCAATGAGGTAAAACCAAAAGAAAGGACGATGGAGAGAGTTCCTGTGTCATACACCCTCCTTAATTCTACCCTTCCTTCCCTCCCTCCGCTCCTCTGCCCCCTTCCCTCCCTCCACTGCTGCTCCCTCTCTGCGACCGGTCCCAGCAAATTCCCTAGGGCCAGGGGCAGTCCCCTTTCAGTCTCCAGTGACACAGTAATTAGAAGTGTGGGAACTGAATCCGTCCCTCTTTCTGAGCCCCGCACTCCCCCCCGCACCCCTCCCTTCGCTGGCCCTCAGCCCCCCCACTTTACCAGGTCCTGGCTACTACCCTTGCTAGTCTCCACTTCCTTTGCTACCTCTCTTTTTGCACCCCACCTCACCTCTCAATCTCAGGAAGTAGCATCTACCCTCAGAAAGAAGTCTCACATAAGGTTAGAAAAACATGATATCCGAGGCCGATATTGACCTCATATCAAAAACAAAGTATCAGCAAGCCTGTATCATTCTCATCAAATATGATGGATGTATTCAAATACATACAATCCATGTTTTTAATTGATAATTCAAGGCTATTTAGTATATGAATATCACCGAGCAGATTCAATAAATAAATGTGCATCTAATGAGACCCCATATTGGCTTAATCTTCTTGGGCCACCTGTGCCCTTCATGGGAGCTACACATCACACACACTCACACACACGCACAACCCCATACCCTTCATTCACCCCCCCTCCCCCCCAGCTCCCAATCCACCCCACCTCACCCCGCCTCCCCTACAGCCACAGAGTCCCCTATCTCTTCGAACAGAGCAACGCTGTCTCTCCCGGTCTCTGTCAAGCCCACCACCACCCCAACCCCCATTCGCTATCTCCGCGGCGATAACCATGGGAACAGCAGCACTGTGGGAACGGGCCACCAGTTGACCAAAATAGACAGCAGGAAAATGGAGGGAAAGAAAGAAAGAAAGGGCTCCCTGCATCCAAGGAGCCCTGTGTGTGTGTGTGTGTGTGTGTGTGTGTGTGTGTGTGTAGGAGGTCCATGGGATCATCCAGACAGACAGGTACTCAGGCACTCCAGTCACCTCTGCTTTCCACCAACAACAAAGGGGACGCTGGGTAGCTTGAGTTGCAACATTAATTCATTAATGGATATGCGGCTTTGGTTTGAGTTGGTGGGACATACGGAAAGCTTTCCTTCTCACACTCACACACTTTTAATGGCCCTACTGTCAATAGATATAAGCGTCCCACGCAAAAAAAGGCTACACCCTTAACCATAAACACTCACACCAGACCAGTACACTAATACTACACCATCACACACCCAGTCACACCCGCAACCTCACGTGCAATAACAAGCGTTCGGTCTAAACGTTTATATAAGTGAGGAATGAGATGACTGGAATGGTTGGCATTCATACATTTTAAACAGTGAGGCAAAAATAACTTTTAAACAATACTCGGGGAGGGGAAGTCTCTACACTTAAATCTCAAACTCAAATAGAAATGTGCTTTTATGATCATAATTCTTGATTCTTTGCAGTCCAGTCCCCATGTATTCTAATTATAAAGCATATGACAAGTTTGTTTGATGAATTGGGCTATGATTATCTTTTTATTATCGGAATTTGCATATGATAAGATTTGTTATTTGTATGCACCACAGCCTTACTAGGCCCTTTGTCACAGAAAAATATGGTAGGATATCAGACATGTGATCCTTCCAATGATAACATCACAGGTCAAATCAAAACTATAGTTTTCAGGATTTAAAAGAAAACTAAAGTAGCTGACACGTGTATCAAAACTGCTCATACTTTCCGTGGTATTTTATTGTATTATTTGTGTTAGAGCACAGGCAATGCTGATGGTCCTCAGATTGTACACAAAAGAATACATGCATGCAAACAAAGGTCTCGGACTTCATGACATTAGTTTAAATGCTGGGCGGAAGTTCCGATGAGAAATATTAGATGCTGGTTTTCCTTGGCCTGAATGAGGAGGAGGAGGAAATGGGGGAAAGACGCAAGTTGTGCATCATCCCATTTTCTCTCTATTTTTTTTTTTTTTTTTTTTTTTTTACCTACTGTGGGTCTAATTTTCCATCCCATTTATATCCCGAGGGTCTCTCTGTAGCTTAGAAGTACAAGAAATCTGTAGCTTAGAAGTACAAGAAATCTTGGCTTAAACCAGGGATCAACAACTTGCTTTATTTTGAAATGAACCGGCTCATTACCTTAACTTAGTAACTAAATTAGCAAAAGGATCGACTCGGCCTATATGACAGATTAGTCTGTCTTTAATAGTAATAATATATATTCAAATTCACAATGAAAATAAATAGATTTCGGATTTTTTTTGTACTTTAATATAAATAAGGTGCCTTAAAAAGCATAAAAAAAGGGGAGATCCTAGAAACACCCACATTTACAACTAATATGCAGTTGCAGCTATTAAAGAGATTAATGTCATACACACACATATATATATATATATATATATATATATATATATATATATATATATCTTATTCCTCTCTTCTATGTGCTCTCTCTTTGCTCTTTTCTCCTCCTGATTTGTATCAATCCATCTATCTCAATCTATCCACACTGCCCCCCTTTGCTCTTTCAGGCCTTTCCCAGGCCAAGCAGCCTGACCTCTCCAGCCTTCTACCTCTTTGCTCCCTAAGGGGGGGTGTCCTGCCTGACCATTCCCACTTTGCAAGGACTTTCACTTTAATCTGACTCTGTGAGTAACAGAGAAGAAAGAAAGAAAAAAATGTGTGCGTTCCTGCCAAGCCAGCAGCTCCCAAAGAAAACAGGTTTCTAACCTCCTGATAGCATCACATCACGCAAACTGCAGGCTTTAGGAAGAACCACGGCAAGACTTAGTTTCAAGTTTGAAAGCCGAGCTGGCCTCACATTCCCAAGACTTACACATGCACGTACAAGCAGCACGGCCCGTTGCGAATGCAGGTCAGTCATCTAAAGAATGTTCACAGAATGTACATACACACATCCAGAACATAAACTGTGAAAACAGAGTCACAATGATGATGTACACGGTTTCACACATCTGAGACAAGTAAAAGTTCAGCAATATATCCGAGGAACATCAAAACACACACATGCACGCACGCACACACTGTACTGTGGTTGAGTTCTCAAACCACAGACTATGTGGGGGGTTACCATCTAATATCTCTGAATCCATGAGGTTTAAATTTAATTGTTGACACAACTCATTCTTGGAAACTGCACGCGCACACACACACACACACACTAGCCCTAACACACAGTGTGCACATACTTAGGGATGTTGAAAAAAATAAAATAGGACCACAATGGTTGGGTTATTGTTGGAAAACTCCATAGGCCAGAGGTTCCCAGACTTGCTGGTTTTCTATCCAATCAGTTGCATTAACCACATTCATGTGACACTGCGTTTCAACGGGGCATATTAGTTCTTGATTGATGCTAGAATACCAACAGGGCTCTGGTTCCTGTGGACCAGGATCTGAGATGTTTTGCACAAACCAGTGTTTCCCACACATAGACTCTGACTTGTTATGTTCATGGCAAGTATATTTGGTTACCCAATTTAGCATTTTGTACTTGTATCTGTCCTAGAGAACGAAGCCATCTGTGATCAATTAACTAGAGGAGCTACCCCTCCTCTACCGGTTAATTCTGCTATCGCAAGAAGGGTCTACTGGCAATTGCACATGGTCTTCAGAGAAACAGAGAAAACAGCTGGCCGAATTCCTGAATATTATAAATGGGGAGTTTACGAATGGTTAGTATCATGAACATCTTTGCACACATTTGTCCAAAACCGATGTATTCACTCTGATAAGTTAGTCCGTCAATATTCTTAACAACGCTATCAACCTTGGTGACCCAACACTTCAAATAAGTTATTAGCAAGCAAGTTTAGCATGTTGTACGCTGGATGTGCTTCCTTCACCGCACACGCGTTATCTTAACGTCTCGAAGCTCTATAAACAGGAGACAGGAAGACACATACAACAACAGGACTTCAATACCCCTACTCTTGTGTGACACTAAGCACACACACAACAGACCACACACATTCATCATCCGGAGAGGCAGCAATCATGAGCTAAAAGGTAACTAAAATTATGCAGATAATAACACAGCAGAGAAGAGCTACATGATTGGTTCCTCGAACTCATTTATGCCGGAGAGGATGTTGCTATTGTAAACACAAACAAGGTACCTTTCCTTCTTAAATATTGCTTTTATAACTACATGTTTTCACCAGTGATTAAGCTGGTGTCCTAAACATTAGAAAAACCACATATCTAACAATAAACTTCTAGTTTTGCATCCTAGAGCTGTGTGCTATGATGCTGTTCGGTCATGTAGTTAAACAGGATATATATATATATATATATATATATATATATATATATATATATATATATATAAAAATACAAAACTTCAAATATGGTAGAATGACAACAACAGGGTAATAAGCAGTCTTGAATCAATCAGTAAACAGAATACTGGCTCCACGTTAGCCCGTTAAGTTGTTTGCCTCCAGACAAACTGATGTAACCCTCATATTCTTGGCTTAAACCTACAATCAAGTTATTTTCTCTCCTGGAAGGCACAGCAATCAGCACAGAGTCCAAAACAACCCTTCAAATAGAAGGTAAAAGAATTGGGTTTCTGCCAAAAAGACTCATTTGTAATATCACGTGAGCGAGCGTGGCTGACGCCAAAGCATGTCTGCATGTGGAGGAGTTACCCAAGCTACTAAAGTGGGCCCATGTGCCACAGGGTTGTGATAATAATGACCCTAAACCTCTTTCTCACTGGCAGGTATTCGCATGGCTGACATGGATTCTTTATCATCCCAGTTGTGTGAAGCACAGGCAGAATGAGTTTGGTTGGTTGGCTATGTTGCACCGCGTGTTGAGTGTGGGAGAATGATCTATGATGCACTAAGCTGCAAAGAGCGAAGATCACATTTCACTATCGCAAGGGAAACCATTATACCATGACCACAGACACAAAGACAGTCATACCAGCAGTATCTGGGAGAGGAAAACACGATTGCTGGGGCTAGTTCTCACAACATTTTCTAAAACGTACCTACTTCGATTTCAACGGCGGAAGCTAATTTTGGGGGTGACCTTTGAGATGCATAGCTAATCATGCTTTAGTGCTAATCGAATTGTTCACAAACATTTCTAATGAACAAAGGTTTGAGCGACTTTTGCAACTGGTTTCAGAGAATCATGCCCTAATTATATTTTCAGCCTGACTTGTGTACCTAGAGATAATTCAGGGTATTCAACACAGTGAACTATTATGGATTTTTAAAGGCTTCATATCTGTTAAATTGTTCACATTAGCTGACCCGAGCGATGTTATTATCCTGCAAAGAATTCTGCCTCCCTTAGGAGACTATTTAGACGCAGAGGGCGATCACTAAGAGCAACACAGTCTGGCTGTGTGGCTACTGTACTAAACATGAGAAACTTCCTCTTTCTCTGTGTATGTTTGAGAGGAAGGCATCAGTAAGTGGTTCCCTCTCCCTGAGCGGCAGGGGAAAGTAGACCCTCTCGAGTGCCTCTCGGCTTCCCCACCTCCCCCATGAGCCAATAACAGACAGACAGAGAATAGTCAGACAGACACACACACGCACACACGCGCGCACGCGCACACGCACACACACACACACACACACACACACACACACACACACACACACACAGTGTGGTTTCTCCTCTGGAGGGGAACATAAACAGGGCTGTCTGTCTGCAAGCAGAGAGCTAGTTCTCATGACATCACCACCCAGCAGGAATGCTCTACTCTGCCCCGTCAAAACCCCTCCACCAGCCAGCAACTCATACACACACACACGAAAGCCAACACACATACACAAAAACACATGTTGAATGATTTATGCACGTCCACATTTTCACAGGGAAATGTCCCACATTGGCAACATGCACCCACATGGCATCGTGCCATTTTTTCTTTTCTTAATTCACAACTTTTCATTTCTTGCTGTACGGACACCTTCTTCCTCTGCAGCTCTTCCCTTATCTGTATCAAACTATTTTGCTTATACTTCCTCGTAATTTCTCATTCTCTCTTTATCTGTATTGCCTCTGCCTTCCACAGTGTCAGACCACACACAGACCATAGAAACAGAGCGCAAGCATGAGAGAAAAATGTGAAACACTGAAGAATAACTGCCTGAAAAGAGAGCTATAATACTGATGAGAAACTTTGTGTGTGTGTGTGAGTGTGTGTGTGTGTGTGTGGGTGTGGGTGACATGGGAAATTACGCACTACTTCATTGTATTGGTGTTTGGAGGAAAAGCCCTATTGAAGCTCTCCCTCCTTCCTTCTCACCTCTCTTCCTCCCTCTCTAACTCTCTCCTCCCTTTTCCATCCCTCCATCACTTCCTCCCCCATCTCCCCTTCTATTTTCTCATTCTTAGTCCACCTTCTTGCCTCCCTCTCTCTCTCCATCTCAACCTGTCACTGCAACGTATTCTCTCAATTTCTCTCCCTTCTTGTTTTCCTCCTCACTGTTTCTCTCAGGCTTTTGGGGAAAGCAGGGGCAGGAAGCAGCTTGGCTCTCAAACAATGGAACACATCAAAAAGCAGCACCAGCTTTACCAACTTCACACACACACACACACACACACACACACACACACACACACACGCACACACACGCACACACACACACACACACACACACACATACACACACACACATGAACACACACGAACACACACACACACACACAAACAGAGCAAGACAAACAGGACATTCCAGCTGCCGGCTGCACCGGATTCCTCGCCTTGGCTAATCTGAAACGGAGGAGAGTGAGACTGGGAGTGGAGCGGAGCAGAGAGGCAGGGTGAGAACAGTGGGGTGAGGGAGAGCAGGGGAGATGGAGAGAGAGGGCCAAGCAGAGGGTGAGAAGGAGAAACAGATACAGGGAGGGAGCAATGTTGGTGAGCAAAAAAAGGGGAAGCTGGAAGACGAGGGGGATAAGAAAAGGTAAAATAACCAGCTAAATGTAGTTTTTAAACAACAAGAATCCATGTATGCATACAATTTTGCCCTTGGGTTGTCTACAAGGTCACTTGCTAATAGTGGCATGCATACAAATTATGATATGCCTATGTCATGATATTAAAAGTACCTGCCAAGACACAGCAGATGGGAAGTCTATTTTTTTTCGGATGACAATAATGTTAATTTGTACATGATCTGTGATAAATTAGACTGTAAAAAAGAATGTTGTTGAATTTGTGTCATCAGTAAGTCATATATGGATGTATTTAGTTGAAATCATCCACCAGGAGTTGGCAAACAAACAAGACAATTGTTTGAACAAATAGAGCGTTTTGACAAACAGTTCCTCAGAATGTCTTTGTGATAACTTGTTTTCTGTTTCAATATACAGACTGCACAAAAAAATAAAAATAATTATATGACAGTCATAGATGCTACCTTCTTATATCGACTAATCAACTGAGTTTTACACTATATTCAGTCACACCAATTCACACACATTCAAACATACGCCTTCATACACTGATGGCAGAGGAGCCACCTGCACATCAGGATCTAACTCATCCATACACATTCACACGCTGATGGCAAAGCCTGCGGGGACAATTTGGGGTTCAGTATCTTGCCCAAGGACACGTCGGCATGCGGAGCGGGGAAGTTGGAGGATGACTTGCTCTATGCGATTACATAATAATACAAAAAGCTGGAGGCACCTTCATGACCTCTGTATCATTTTTTAGATCTGTAATTAAATATCCTAAAAAAAAAATACAACCAAACACACATTAATCCACCCCTCTGAGTGCCAAGAGAAAAACCTCAGGGGTGTCTGACTAACTATGAATTCACACACAAGCATGCAGATACATATCATGCATGCACCCGCACACACAGGTGCCATTGTGTTGCTATCCTGGGGCCAACTTGACTGTGGGAAAAAAAGAGCAGCCGTGACGACCAGATGCTTGGTGAGTGACGGCTCATCCTTTTCCTCGTCTATCTGTGTGCCTGTGTATGTGCATCTACTATTGTGTTTGTTAGAAAGCCATGACGATCATCTCCAAAATTTGTCGGGGATACTAAAGACACGCCTCACAGGTTACGAACTGCCGGTTTTTCTGTGGGATTTTCACACCTCTTCCAAAAGGTAGATGTTGTAGTCATTACATGCAGGTATCTGTAGTTTCCGCCGGGCAGGGAAACTCAATCATTAAAATAAAGTGAGATCTTGCATTTCACGTTCTAACTTCCTGCCTTTTCTCAAAGACAAACTAGTTTGCATCCCTCAGATATTCAATAAAGATGATTATTATATTAATAATAAGAACAGTCTTGGTGAAATAAGGTAATGGGGGGGTAGTATGGTTTACTCAGGGACGCATCTGTTTGGGAAGTGCTCAGCATATAACTTCATAAATGACACTTGGATGACTGTACGAGTTTGTAAATGGATGTTTGATATGGCTTTGCTGTTGTTCATTTACTTCAGCTGATCTAGGACTTGTCATTGTGCAACACAGGAATGCACAATGAAATGCAGGTTGTAGCCAGCCATTTGCTACAAAGAGAAACACATGACAGACAAAACAAAAACAGATGTGCATTCCTGTAATGCATTGTTTGAATTTGCATTAGAAGGAATAAACGGAGGCAACAACAAGAATTCTCTGGGCAGAGAACTTGGCTGACAGTCCTACTCGTCCCACTAGAGTCCTGCGCCCGGTCCTGTGGTCTACCCGTCAAATGCATCGATCCGGGATGCGATATTTTGTCATATCCCATTCAGTGTTCCAGTAGTAAACACAAAAACACCAACAAATCATTAATTGACCTCTAGTCATTTTTATGACTATATGACCTTATAATGATATACCATCACAAGTTGGGACAATGAACATAATACACGAGTAAAGTTGTTTTTTGGTTTGGTCTCAGTTATTTGCTTTATCATGAAATATCTCTTTAGGAAAATATCCTTATTATTATTGTGAGATTGATTTCAACCATGTCAACCAGGACAAACGATCTGCTGTTTCAATGATTAATCCAATACATCTATAATGTAAATATTATAATAAATGTGACTCATATTTACCATTGCATAGGAATTCTTCATAAATATGCATAACACTGCTTCCTCTTTCATTGACATTATTTTCCAGTGAAGCACACAGAATATTATTATCATTTCCGATAAACGATCACTCAATAAGTCAACACCTCTTTCCAGTAAGGAAGTAAGTTCCACAGAAAACCTCTGAGCAGCTAAGTGTAATCTTAGTATGTGATCATTTCTTACTTACTCAGTCATTCATAAACTCACACATTGAAGTGACACGACAATAACAATGGCCTTTCAGACAGACAGAAAAAGACAGACGCAGCGACACCATGTCACCCTTCAGACAAAAAAAAAAAAACAGACAAAGGAGATGGACATACAGGCTGCCTATCAGTCACTCATAACTGCACCCACTAACTATCTAAATGCCAGAAAGAATGATTGTTTAGGGTGATCTCCGATATGTTTGAGCAACACTTTCTGGCAACTTGCGTGTATTCGCTTTTAGCACTTTCTCAAACCGTATGTGTGTAACAGGAGACACGAAGCCCTCGCCACACACAGTGGGAAATATTTGGGATGGTTTCCCTCGGAATGTCTTGGCGTGCCTGTGGAATGCCCCCCTTCCCACCGCCTCTTCCTCCCCGTTCTCGCTGTCGCTCTCCTCTAGTCTCCAGAGAGGGGAGGGAGAGTGGGAAAAAAAAACCCGGCGGGACACACAAAACCTATTTTGTCATCACGAAAAAAACGCTACACGCACAGAGACAGAGCTCATACGCACTTATGACACATACATTGTGTACAGGGTCATGAAAGTGAGAGAATGGATGTTTGAATCTCAAAGGTTGTGAATGACACTGTATATTTGTGCTGTATACAAATGCTGTGTATATATATATATAAATAACAAATGAAGGTGTGAGAATATGAGTCTATAAATAAGTATTTTCTGTGTTAATGCATATATCCTGATACTGACCAAACTTATTTCCTCACTCACATACAGGAATATAGACCGATATGCACACACAGCCAGCGGAGGGTAATTTTAAACGTGTCTCAACCTCTCACATTCCTCCTGTTTCTCAGCCCGCGGCTCTCTTTGTAGATCAAAGGACAAACAAAAAGTCTTTCTATCGCCTCGCCCTCCTCCACCCCTCCTCTTCCTTCAATGCCACCTTTCTCAGACACTCTCTCTTCCTCTCGCTCTTCCTCACTCAACAAAACACTCATCTCGCTTGCACACTACCACACACACACACACCAACACACACTGATTGTTTGGGACTTTCTCACACAATCTCTCTGCACCTCCGTCTCGGCGGCTCCATGTTATTTTGGTCTTTTCTCCCTAACGAGGCTCAACAATAAGGATTGCCCACTTGCCCAGGGTAAGTAAAATCCCACATCGGACCACTAAATGTAGCAACTCACCAAAAAAGAATTGAAGACATATCTATTTCTGGAGCTTATGATGGAAGAGGCCAAGGAGCGAACCACCTCACTTCCTTCATAAAATCTGTGCACAGTGCACAGTACCGATCGGGCGATTCTCATGAGAAAATGGCAGTGGGTGAAGACTAAGTTTATGAGCTGAAGTGCAAGCAAGCATTTCAATTATCATGGAAAGAGGGTTTTAGTTGGGTGGTGTCAGAGGATATGGGTGAAACTTCAGAGTAATTTACTCAAATAAAGATTAAGCATGACAATTAGCTTTGGTCAGCAAATAACTAAAACAATTCGTATTGGGGCAAGTAGATTTCTGACACACTTGCCTGATTGGGCAAGTGAAAAAAAACTGACTAATTTGCTTTCACTGGCGTTCCCTTTCTATCAGTCTTTTTACCTCCCTGCCATCACCTCTGTTCTTACTTCTCTCCCTCCCTCTCCTTTTCCTCTCCCTAGCCCCCCATCTCTCCCACCGCTCCCTCTCACGGTGTGGCGGTTCCTGTTGCTCTTGTTTTCACTTCCCCAGCAGCCTGGTGCGTGGGAACCAGAGTTTCTGCTGCAATAGCGTCTACGATGATTCTGTGTGTGTGTGTGTGTATAAAGGTGCTGAGGTGACTGTACATGGGTGTGTATGCATGTATATTATATATACATTTATGATGGTGTCTGTATGTGTTTATCAGTCATTGGCTGGCTTCATGTCTATCTCTCAGAATATCTCTGCTATCTCAACATGTCTATAAAAGGCCAGTATGGGACATCTGATAGAACGGCACAACCCAACGGAAGTGTGTGTGTGTATGTGTGTGTGTGTGTGTGTGTGTGTGTGTGTGTGTGTGTGTGTGTGTGTGTGTGTGTGTGTGTGTGTGTCCATGGAAAGTATAGACGCCGCAGGCATTGGTGTAGGGATAGGATAAAGCTGAATAAGGAAATTGTAATGGACCAATAGCCAACTCCACCCTCTTACCCAACCCCCTGCAATAACCCACAGAGATTACATTAAAGGATTTAAGACTATGTTAAATACAGTGACAAATTAAAAGTTACTTGCTTCATATATTTTGGTAACATTTTGACGCTATGTCACCATTTTTTTCATTACAAATTGACTGATATTGTGAATTAATTACAAATGTTTGTTTCCCCATTAAATACTGGATATTTGGGAGAAATAGAGCTATGTTCTTCAAAACTATTAGTCATGTGAATCACTAAACTAAGAAACAACAACAATCCCTTTTCCTGCACAATCAAAACACACACAACATGCACTAGTCTATGATTAATCTCCTCTCCTTCTCTATCTTTTTTTCACTTCCCTCCTGATGACATTGATCAGTGGTGTATGTGCATGAGGAAGATACACAGAGACAAAGGGAAAGAAACTAACCCATCCATTGCTAATCAGAGAGCTTTACAATCAGATAACAAAGAGGTAAACTTCACCTGGGTGGGCTACGGCGCAGCCCCCAAGGTGAAAATCTCTTAACACACACACACACACACACACACACACACACACACACACACACACACACACACACACACACACACACACACACACACACACACATTTTTTTAAACACATTTTAAATGAAACAAAGGAGAAAAAGGAGGAAGTTACAACCTGGCCGAGGTCATAAAGGTCTACCCACATGCCACGCCACAAGGTTTGCCACCTGAACTTATGGGAAAGATGTAAGGCAGAGCTATTACTGGTGGTGTGCACTAACGTCACATTTGGCCTTCCTTTAGTCATAAAATATCAAAGAGACTTTGCCTTGAAGCGGCATCAGGAGTGACCAATAAATAGGAAAGGTAGGTGGATGACCATTTGGCCACTGTGTGTGTTTGCATCATCATTGTCCCATCAAGACAGGAGAGAGCATCAAGGTGGTCCAGGTTTTTTACATCTTGGGTCCGAGACAAATGCACCCAATGGTGTCTCTTGACACATTTAGGGCCTCCCACCAGGAGCAGGTCAGAACACCCAAGTTTAGAAACAGTCCTGCAAAGATACCCCTCCCAATCACAACTGCTACCACAGACACACAAACAGAGCCGTGGCAGCACATACAGGTTTCCCTAAACAGCCACCCACGGAGATATCAACAGGTCAGGTACCATAAATCCCACAATGATTGGTAGCAATAAGCTTACTAACAAACATGTTTTCCAGGACCCTCACACATCATTCAGTAGGAATAGTCCCGGGGTGTGGACATGCCAAGAATACATCATCCCAGCCTCAAATGGCCACCTTCAACATGAAGGTGCAATGGTTCAACTTCAATTTTCTCATGAGCCTAATTTGGTCACTTCTATCTGAAAAACTTGTATCACCATTATGGGACCAGCTAACATATATTTACGTGTTCTTAAAGTCCCTCTTCCCCATTTCCCTCACGTATATTTATTTCTTCCGCTTTCTCTCAGTGTTAAACAAAACAACACAGCCACCACAATGTCTGTTCTTAGAAATCAGGAACCAAACACAATCAGCAGTTTATAACCACAGACATATTGACTACGTATTCATATTGCTTGGACTTCTGATGGATATAGGAAGTCAAACTTTTTCCTCTTCCTCATTGAAAGCTGTTGTGTTTAAAAGTTTCAGGGAAATGCATAAAACAGAAATGAAGTCCATGCTATGCAAAATGTTAGAATTATTGTAAAAAACGATATATGTACTGTTTTATCTTAGACTGAAGAACTTATGAGCCTCTGTGCTCACTAAACTCACTAGTTCCCCATTTCTATGCATTGATAATCACTTGCATTATTTTAATTAGTAGTATGGCAGAACTTTATTCCCTGTTCATTACAGAAATACATTCAGAACCAGCGTTGATGTCCTTACCTGACAGCGGCTGAATATGTCGCTCTGAGTGAGCTGTACATTGAAGTGTCTGAGGACTCGAACAGCCTGGTCTCTGGCCTTCTCCGAACAGTCTAGGGACAGACAGCGACCCTCCCCTACCTGGGACCGCAGCTATATAGGGAGACATAGACGACACGTGTTTACAGGCAAAAAAAAGGAACGTAGACAGACAAGTGCATGCAACCACACACACGAAATGCATCATGATTTGTTCATGAATTCCCATTAGAAAGTACTTACACATTGGAACGGTTGTCCACATGTGAGTATGAAACGGCCTTCAGCTTGTGCTAACTGAAACGCAACAAATTACACATCAGAACAAAAAAAAACCCCCACATAGATGCAGTAATTATTACTATATAGGTTATCTAAAATATGGCTTTGTTGTGAGAGTTCTTGTTATATGCGTTCATTTTGTAGAATATAATACAAGGCATGTGTGAGTGTGTCTTCAGCTCCGACTGCTAACTAACCTTTGCCGCTACTCTGTGATCATCAGTGTTCTCCAACATGACCACATCGACTCCTAAACAGCGCAGGTACCTCCCGAGTCCCTGCAGCATGTTGTCACACACGACCCGCAACTGCTGGGGGGGCAGAGGGGGGGCGTCTTCTGAGGGCTTCACGCCACACAGGAGGCCTTTCTCTGCGTCGGAGCGAGGGGGACTGACCCGTTGAGCCCCCTGACATTCCTAAATGGACAGAGACAATAATGTGATACTTAACTGATCCCCACGGGGGGATTTTCTTTTCACTTGCACCACAGTGCAGGGAGGTCAAAGCACAGGGGGAGCTGCACCCCCGGAGCTGATAGGAACTGTAAAAGTGTCTTGGTCAAACACATATTGTCCCTCCCTGCAACTTGGGGGCTCAAATCCAGGTTCTTAAGTCTTTCTGAATTCATTGTATCGCATGGAAGATCAGAACATATATATCTATGTTCTTACCTATAGCACTTTGATCATCGTTGTTCTTAAGGTATGTTTGCTGAACAGCTACTACATTACTCAGAAGAGGACCTAACACTACTCTATTTTTTTTTTGCTCTTACTTTATCGGCAATGATATGTTGTGGTTTCTTTCTGTTGACAAATGTACTTATTGTAAGTCGCTTTGGACAAAATTCCCTAAATGTAAATATATAATAATTCCTAAAATTAAAAACCATGACCTTCCTAAAGTTACCTGCTTATTATTCCTCAGATTCAGGGTCAAACCTAAGCATGTCAATGTCAGGGTCAAGAATAAGTCATGTGGTCAATGGATTCTGGCTTCCAAAAACGAAATGCACTCCTCTTGATTTCAACCCATCTGTAATAAAAGTGTTAATGTTGACCTCCTTAATGGTTTATTTATCTTAAAATCATAGAGCTAGGGGCATATGGTATCAATTAAAACCTCATTAAAATAAAAAAAAAACACACCATCAATAACGACATTTGCTTGAGAATTGGTAATTGACCCCTGACCTCTTTGTCATGGCCCGGTTTCTCCTTCAGCTTCTTGTCTCCACTTTTCTGTGATTCGCTCGTCGAGATACTGCGCAGGTCGGCTGGCAGCCCAAAGAAAGCTGGGTTGCTGGAGAGGACAGAGTACACGTCCAGCAAACAGTAGGCATCTGCCACTAGGAGGAGGATAACGAGAGAACGAGAGAGAGAGAATGTATTGGTTGGCCGTTCATCAGGGGAAGAAGAAATAATCTGCGATATTCTATAGCGAAAATAATTGTCTCCATGTCACTGTCTGTATTCATGCATAAAACCTTACCTGCATATCTTGTTTGGCTGATGCGCAGTGGCCGTTTCTCCCAGTGGGACATCTGCTCTGTCTTGTCAAGGGGCTTTCCTAAGACCTGTTGTACTAGCAGACTGAGGCCTTTCTCTGCAGAATCCTCTCCTACCAGCACCCCTTTTGGTCTATTGGCTCTCCTATTGACCTTTCGGCGCTGGATCTGTAAAGGCATTATAGATGTTAAAGTGAGAATTTAATGGTATGGTCAAGTGTTGAATATTCCTCCACTAGGAATGTGAATGTTACCTTTTGGTGTACAGTAAAAAGATCAAGCATCCCCTCCATCTTCAGTGGCTCCTCTAAAAGCTGGTGCCAGGTGGCTAAAAGACACTTGAGATCCCCTGACATACCATAACCTGAATGGGAAGAAAGGAGGATTACTAGAGCAGGAAGTATACACAGAAATACTCCGATGAATTTGATTTAACCTCCGCCAAGTCTCTTTCTTACCCAATTTAAGGATGTCTCTTTCGGAGAACAGGTTCCTGATGAAACTAATAGTATCTGGGTGTTGACAGAATCCCTTTACACAAAGGTCTAATAAGAAAACTTGGTCCAAAACTGCAAGCTGTATGAGGGCAACTTGTTGAGTTGAGATACAGCCAAACGTGGGCTGCCACTCCATGTCGACTCCTACAATTCCACCCGCCTAGGAAAGGATGAAGAAGGTGGAGGTCAAGACATGATTCACAATAAATCTGTTCACAAAACCTTCTTTTAATCAAGCGTTTAGTTCTCTGTACCAGCAGCACAATGTTCCGGCATCTCTGAAGAGCTTCTGGCGAGTCCACAAAATGAACCTTGTCTTGGGTGAGTGGCACCTGGTAGAACTTCTGACGGTGAGACAGGGATGGCGTCCACTCCTCAGTTTGTCCTGAACCACTCAGACCTACTTCTCTGTGCAGAGGTGACAAAAGTGTGTATATTATGTGTATGTTTGTGAGTGTGCACATTAAAGGAGACAAGAGTGGGAGGAAAAAAAATCACAATCAGCCAATACAGAATAAAAGTGGACGGATACCATTAGAGATACAGTGAAAGCCAACAGAGCGAAATGCAATGTGTAAGAAATGGTTGTGGGAAAACACAACGTATGCTCCGGATTGCACTTCAGATATAAAAACTCTCAGGCTGTTGCAAAGTAAGATATGCTCATGCCTATTTTGGCCAACTCACTGGAGATCAGGCGGTAGACTCTGCTGCGTTCTCCATACTCCAAAGGGAAGCCGATCTCTGGGAATGTTGTATCTCAGTGACCACTGAGAGGCTTTCTGAAGATCACAGTACTTCACCAACATCTCCACCAACAGGACCTGCAGCTCAAGGTCATCCGCCACGACATACTACGCACACATAATACACATATTCACGCAAAGAAATCACATAAAACGTCATCCTTGATATGCTGTCATATCTACAGTACAGCACATACCTGTACATGGTCACTCCAGTTCTCCTCTGTCATGGTGTTCTAAAAGAAAAGAGGAGAGAGAAGAAAATAGAGTCAAAAAATACAAGCAAATGATGCATGCATAAATTGGGTAATCATTAGTGTTGGTTTCACCAGTTGCTTCTACTGTGACAGTAAGACTTTTATTAAACACCTTATTTGAAAGCAAACCCTTGTGAAAGTCTTGCAATATGTTTTCACTAATTAAGTCAGGTGATTAAATACATTATTAAACACTCATGGGATATACATATTGTTGCTTGTCAAGTCCCCTCTAAGAAATTAGAGGCTGATAGATCACGCAATGTTTTTAAAGTTAAGAGTACAGCCTTTACATTGAATTAAAAATGCAGGTATAATGGACACCAAATAAGAAAAGGACATCTGTCTTCCATCTCAAATGTAAAAAAAAAAAAAAAAAAAATGCAAGTCACTGATGAGAAGCCTGGTATATATCGTGATGCTTAAATTAATGCATTACTTGCCTCCACAAACCTCTTGTACATGAGGAAACGTAAAGAGTCCAATCTCCTCTTGTGCAGAGCATTGGGACACAGTCCTGAGTCAAAAACACATTAATCACATTAATTTCTGTGTACACCCATAAATGAACAGCGACACACGTCCCCGGTCACACACCTTGGTCAACGTTGAATTTCTCCATGAGTCTGTAGACATGTTTGGTGAGTATCTTGGGCTGGATCTGGCTCATGTACTGTTTGGTCAGAGAGAAGCTGGGGAACCAACTGTGGAAAACGCACACATTCAGACACAACCATGAGTTCATAGAGCGGCACACTGATGCCTACACAGATTACTGTAGGTTCCCATACATTCCCACGCACGATCCATACTTGCTTATCTCTTCCACCATGAAGCTGGGGTGGCACCACGAGTCCAGCAGTGTGACTAGTCGCTGTTCTAGATGACTGTAGCCTGTGACCCAAGACTCTGCCAATGGCAACTTATTCTGCAAGATAAGTGGTACACACATCTGCAAAAAAAAAACAATTTTGGAAGTTGATTAGAGGTTTTAGAGATGCCATTTGCCACTGAAGAGTTCAGATCTAAAATGTAGGCTGCTTATGAATAAAGGTCACGCAGACAGTTTTGTCTCACCTCCTCCATATTCAGTTCTTCCTGTAGATTCTGCTTTATGCTAAGCATGGCTGCCTGTGAAAAAGTATAAATCAGTGCCGTGTCAATTTGTTTGTCTGCTATCTTTTTGGCATAAAAAATAATGTCAATGTCAAATGTGGAACTAACCTCTTTGTAGCAGCGAAGAGCCTGTAACCTCACAATGTTCATTTTGAGTGTGGCTCTATCCAGGGAATGGAGTTGGTAGATGTTTATGAGACCATCTACAAAGCTGGGTTGGGTATCTGTTAGTAAGCTTAAAGCCCGTTGTTGAAGTGCCATTGCTTGCTGCGCTGAGAATGAGCTCAGGGTCACCTGAAAAAATAGAGACAAGCAATTTCTTGAAAAAATGAAAGAAAAAAGAGATTGTCTGCCATCTGGTTATTATCTGCTCTACACTGAGATTGAAAACCTGAAAGAGTTGGACTTGTAAGTCTGATACTGGTGGAACTGTAGCTCTGCAGTACATTTCTACAGTTTTAAAAGGTTTGTTTGATGAATCGTGTGTACCTGAGGATGTTCCTTCATCCATTTCTGGAATTCCATGAGGATGTGATGGCCGAGGGTGTGGCTCCGACCCTTCTGTCTGCCTGGACAGCCCTCCAGGATTGTTAGTAAAGCCTCCAGAGGCTCAGACAGCTTTGAAAAACCATGGTGGGCCGCCAAATGTAGCTTTGGGGCGAGAAAAGGGAGGGGGTAATTTGAAATAAAACTGAGAGGGAAAGGCAAATATTTAAAACATCTTTGTAATCTTGTTTTTGGTAGATTCATTCAACTCTGAACCCTATGTGCATCATTCATATTACAGCCACGCAGATTTAATTGACAAATATGCACAACCCTCGCAGCATCTCCTCACAACACGGTTGTATTAGTTTGGAGCTAAACAGGTGCTTGTTTGCCACCATTTACATGTGATGCCTGTGTGTCAATGGTGAATTTCTTGTTATTACACTTAGCCTGTTGTGCAATAAATACTGTGAGTTAAGGAGTCAAAGCTGTTGGTAAAATTAGGTAACTGACAAGTGAATTTGTAGAATAACTGAAACACAGTAGCCGGTGAGTAGCTAACTTCCTCATGACACATTTTGGGTCTCAGCTAAAGAATGCAAACTCTGGCATTAGAAACTTCCTACACAAGAAAATAATATCTGTGTGAGAAAGGCATGGGCTGTGTCTTAATTTACAAAACAGATGTCATCCACTCAATATCCTCCTCACACAGATCTCAAGTTCATTCAGTACAACACAAATTCCTTCCTTCCTACTGACAGACACTCTGGTTTCTTCATTAACACCCCCCCCCCCCCACACACACACACACGCACACACACACACACACACACACACACACACACACACACACACACACACACGCTACATTTAAACATGCCAGTATCCGATATACATATATATATACTTGCAGACACACAAAGACGACATCAGTCTACCTTTGTAAACAGACACACACTCAATATTGAATGTGTGGAATTGACACACGTTGTGAAAGTGACTCTCACCGTCTTCAGATCTTTGTGGCTCCACAGCTCAAAGAATTGGTCTCTCAGCACGCCAGGGTCAAGACCTGGGGGGGATCACACACACATGCATAGATGAGGTGGGGTTTCACTCTGAACTCTGACCTCCATGAACCTGTCAAGGAATCAAATCTAAGTTTTCTTGTTTTTTCCATATGAGGCACCTGACGGCTCTCTATTCAGGTCTTGTGTGCCTTAAGTAGGTAGCTAAAGAAGATGAAAAATGATGCAAATCTTCTCATGGCTGGAATTCATAAAAAAAAAATAATAATATGCAGAGGATATGCAAGTTGGTCATTTTGCTCACGAATAAAATCAATTTTTTGAGGAAGCATTTATTTGTCACACAATAACCTGCTTGAACAGTTTTTTTTTTTTCAATCAACTTTTCCACACAGTGTTCCCTAGCTATAAAGGTGGACATGTTATGTTAACATGCTGTATGTTTTAATATTACACTGTTTGTTTTTACTATGTTTGTTGTTCAAATTGCCCACTGGGGACACAGAATTAATTGATAAGGCCTTGCCTTGCTATGCAAATCTAAGTTTGGTAAAGAAAAAACAAAAACGATGATTTGCCATTGCACTAAAACACTGGTTATGTTAATCAAAAAGGTAAAAACATTTCTTGAAATAGTTGTTTTGTGTGCATATCTTAGAGGTAATGTGATATACTGGAAATAATCTTAGGCCTAGCTGAGTAGTTATAATGTCAAATATTATTTCTAATTAACAGGCATAGCAGAGCAGCCATAACATGGGATTAACAGCTGAAGCTGGTTGGATAGCAGAGAAACACGACATTAGCTCTGCATTCCAGCTGAATCTGCAGCCAAAATACTCTAGAGAAAACTCTCAGCGCACATATTTTGGAAGGCCAGAAACAAGATGAAGTAAGCATACATGCACATTTTGTATCTATCCGCATGTCCATGTGTTCCTTCCCTAAAGCTCCAGCTCGTTCTCCGTCGATCATTCTGTGTGGGCTTTACCATACCTGCCCCCTCCCTCTTCCCAGGGCTAGTTTTCCTGTTCTCCTCTCCCTCCCTGCAGCAGCCTCTCTCGGTTTTGTCTCGGATTTCCCCAGGAAAGGGCTATGCGGTGGTCATGGTGTAAAAAATCCAACCTTCCTGATGCATAGCCTGGGAAAGCAGACCAAAAGGCCTCTCTCTCCCTCTCTCTCTCTCTTTATCTTCCAGCAGCACCCTCTCCACTTTGCCCATTTTTTTATCATTTATTTCTTAGCCAGCCCTCCAACCCTGTAAGTTTCTCTGCTCTTTGTGCCTCATTTTAAAATAGCACAGTGACTTTGATTCTGGTCCATTCACTGCAAATGATGCATTCTCTACATTAGTGCCTGTCATTTTTTAAATGCATTTCCTTCCTTCCAGACAATACGTGTTTTAATTAGTTTGGACTCGAGGCAACATGACAGCATGCTATGGAAAACAGTCGACAGCAAAGAAGACTTGGTATGTAGAAAATAAGCTAAAATGTGCAAAAAGACCGCAATGGTCCTTTGAAGGTCGTTTAATTTCAAGCATTTGAATCGCTACATACTTTCCATTGCAGTTCACCACGGTTCTCTCATTATACACCCCGCTCCTGCCCCTTCAGCCCACTGACGACCATGCATACATGGACAGGGAACTCACGCAAACACAAACAGGACAACCCACTTCACTTCAGTCTCACGGTTTGTGTGAGGTGAGGAGAGGAGGGGAATGTGGAGCATGTGGGTTCTAAGAGTCTTAGAGCTGCTGGATGAATGACGGAGCTGGAGGCTCCCCATTCATTGCGACATAATAACCTCCATCATCACCACATATAAACACATGGACGCACATACATTCCGTGCATTTATTGACCTATTTTTTGAGACAAGATCATTAGAAATATGAGGAAAACACTGTATTTACACCAATTGGATTGTATCCTCCCACTCTCACAAAACAATAAAAGCTGCACTTAAATTTCAGTAAAATTAGACAGAGATTAAATCTACTGGCAGCTCTAACTGCCTGTTGCCCGGCAGCTGCCAAAATAAAGGAAACACAAAGATCAAGTGTCTAAATGGGGCATTTGGTGTCACTACAGCCACCAGAAAAGCTTCAGTGTGACTTGGCAGAAGTTGTGCTTGTGGCTCAACTCCACTGGAAGGATGCCACAGCACAAGTACTTCTCTCCTTTTGTACGTTGTTGTAGGAGCTGGAAAAAAAAGCTTTCAACAGGTGCAATGAAACAATCTTGAAAATCAAGAGAGTACAAGCACTTGCAGAATTTGATGCTTGTTAAAGCAGTGTTTGAATGTTAATCACCTCTTCAGAATTGACTACAACTTGGTTTCTCCAATTGTGGACTGACATACCTACGGACTGCTATGGGAAAAAAAGAGTAAAATCATTGTACACTCCATTAGCTCCTTGTGTTCAGCAAACGAATGTTGCAAAGAAACGTGTGTAAACGAAGCTACAAATCAGAGATGAGTCGAAGTTAGTTACTACAACAAAGGGGCAACACATTTATTTAGTCTATATATGCGGTAGCCTCAAAGTTTGAAAAGTGAATCCAGGTCGTTACCATGGCGATTTCCAGTCTGGAAGTAACATTTTGGTCGCCTCAAAATGTCTTATTCAGCATCACCCCCTAATATCCCTTCTGTTTCCAAATAAACGAGATGGCGAAGGCAAAAAAAAAAAAACCCATGTCAGAATGTTTAAAATGGTAATCCACAAACCAACAGGTGACATCACAGTGACGATGTCCACTTCTTACAAACAGTTCATGATTCTACACTTCAATAGAGAAAACCTGAGAAGTAGTTAGCCTATAGAACTACATTTTAAGTACTAACAGTAATTAAACATTGCTTAAATCAGGACATTAACAATACAGTCCATAGGAGTGATAACATAGTCACATTTTCAGCACAACAATCTGAAACTTGAACAAACCTGTCTAATATGCTTGTACTGATGTTTTATCATATTAACTGTGTTGCCTCACTTTGTTTCGTCCTGAATTGTATTTCTCCAGATGTAAAATTCTGTAAAAGTCTGTATATTACTCCACATTTAACCCTGGTGTGTGTTGATTCTACAGTAAATATTGAAAGAGAACTTTGTTGTAAAACTGTGATACATACCCACTGCCTCTCTAGTCATATCGTCCATTTTCGTCCACAGGATGGAGAGCTGCTGTTACTCTATCAAAGGAGGCAGACAAAACCACACTACCATAAATAAGACCATCACAATTGCTCAAATACATTTTCACAACATTAAACATAATTTTATTTGCAAAATATACATCAATTAAACTGTATCAATGTATGTAACACATGCAGTGATATGGTAAAGAAACTGCACTGAGCTAGGCCAAGATAGGATAGCCTACGCTGAGCTCGTTAGTTTATGCATTTGTCCTCCTTTGGCGACAAGAACATTCCAGTGTCTTGAATTATGTCACTGTGCCAAAAAAAAACCCAAACAAAACAAAAAGTATAAATCAAACCCAAAGAAAACTGTTCTGCAATGAATGATTATAAACCATCCATCCATCCAGCTAACAGGCTGAAGGTTACACCCTCGTCGCCAGGCTATCACTGGGCTGATGCATAGGGACAGACAGCCATTCACATTCACACCTACAGGCAATTTACAGTCATCAATTAACCTAATCTGCACATCTTTTGACTGTTGGAGGGAGCCGGTGGGCTGAAAGAAAACCCACGGTGACACAGTGAGAACATGCAAACTCTGATTGTAAACCAGTTTTGCTGATATTATCACTGTTGCGCACACACAAACCTATGGGAACAGCAGCCTGAGAAAGGGCAAGATACCAGCTGGCTAGGAGACATGATTTCAGGCTGCGGATGTTTTCTTAGGCCTGAAGTCTGGTTTTATCTCTTGTCTGAATGCCTGCGAGCTTAACCCTCTGAAACCAAAGCATTGGTTTTATTGGTGTAGATTTTCAAGTCTACATACCTAGATGCATTGAGTTGCTGACATGTGATTGGCTGAATAGATAGTTGCCTTAACACGCTACCTAACACAGTGCCCTATTATCTGCCAACCAGAACCATTGAAGGCTAACCCCTAATCTTAACCCTTTGACCCACATATAGATTACTGTATATACACTGCATATTGCCATAGATTGCACAGTTGATTAATTTACTCATGACTCAGGGATGAAAAAAGTGAGTCATATTGAAATCAAGTGTTGCCTTTTTGCCACACTGAAAAAAATCCCTCCATTATTTATTATTATTCATTATATATTTTTAATCATCAAAGTTTCCTATCACAAAACAAAAATATCACAGGTCAAATATTTGCTTGGAAAATTGTTGGAATTAGTCCAATAGAAAGAGCAGGGGAGACAGCAGTGTTGTTTGAACTTTAAAGTGGTATTTCTTTCTCGTAAACATCCAAATGTGTCTATGATGCAGTTTAAACAGTTTCAATGCCACCAAGTTAAAAAATGATGCTGTAAAGTCGCAACTGTGCACCTCAGAGGGTTTAAGAGGCCGGCGTTAGCATGCAACACTACCTGGGCAGCAGCACTATTTCAGGGGATGGCGGAGGAAGAGAAGGGACACCTGTAGCCGGGTCTTCTTTTTATTATCTTATATCGCCACCTAGTGGTAACAAAACACGTCTCACTTCCTTAGTGCTTGGTTTCACATTTTCTGTTAGCAAACATTAGCTCGTCTGACACAGACAAATCAAGCTAACCTTCTGACAACACAGGTGCGTGAGCTGTGTCATAATTGCGCGAGTGTTTCTGATGAAAAGCACTAAAAGCGTAAACGATGTTTGTAGTTTTGCGAGGGACGGTTACCCTGATTTACGTTAGCTCGTGACTCACTTCAGGTTAGCTTAAACCTCACAGCTAGGCTGTCATGTTGCTCCGCAATTCACACATTTCAGTGTGTTGACAAGCGAATATATATATATTTAATCACGCAAATGTAACGTTACATTGGACTCACCGTGTGCTACTGTCCAGTTAACTAGCTATCCTCGGAAATACTACAGTATAGTGACGTTACGTTACCTTGCGTCAGATGCGCTTGTGCGGAACAGTGGATCAATCTGTTCGTGTGCTATTTTCCCCTCAGTGTTGGTCCAAGGCAGCCCTTTCCCCTGAACTGTGCGCAAAATCAGATTTATCCGGCTGAATTTACAGACCGTAACCCTTGAACCATGTCAGAACTCACAGCAAAAATCAATAGCTACAATTTCGGATATTTGATAGATTCAGACCATCAGGAACGTGAGATACAACGTGGGTAATGTAATGCTGCCTGTAATCCTACACTCAGGGTAAAATAAACCATAATGTAAGCATTCTTGATCTACTGCTTGTTTTTCAGTGGAGGCTGTCATGCAGGCTCAAAGTGCACTACTGCCATCTTCTGGTCAATGCCAACCGAGCAGACAACTTTTATTGAACCACATTCTACCTATGAGACATTCATATCCGAATCTGTTTATTTCTTTCTTGTTTTTTTTTTAAATACATGCAGTATTAGTTCAAATATAATATTATAATATTCTTCTTCTTGTGTTCTTAAATTAAAATGTTATTCTCTGTTGTTACAAAACATAAAGAAAACATGAAAATATTCCACTACAACTGCAGCAACTGACAGTAAACACAACAATAAATATGAGGCCATGTTAACCAACCACTTGATCTGACTTGCAACTAATATACAGCATAACTCATAGCTACTTCTAATTTACTCTGATCAAGATATTTACACCAGCGGTCTGGCATCTGGACTCGGAGTCACCTTAATGGCCAGAGGAAGTAATCAGTTGGCTATCAACATCTGTAATACCTTTCATGACCTTCCATAATCATCTTTGCTAAAACATCTGTGGTTATTGCTGTACGGTATAATTCTCTGCATGTATATGTAATAACAAATATTTGGCATGTGCAGATGTTTGGTCTAATGTTTACATGTATTTATGGACTCCAGTAAGCGACTGCATCAGAAACAGATGAGCGAATAACAACGACGGACCAATAAACAAACACCAGAGTGAGTTATGACTTGTTTTTATTGGTGATCTGTTGGCGACCTCACACATTCTGTGAGTGCTTTGTGTGACTAAGATAATGTTTGTTTCATGTGAACCTCATGTGATGCTGGTTTGTGTTGCATCTCCGTATGTCGAGTTCAGTTTGTCTTCAGGAGCTCGTCCTCTGTAAGAGAGCAGAAATGCATTATGTGTTTACCAGTGTGGGTGGAGATTTGTGTGTGTTTTATATCTCCTTTATCGCCTCACCAGCATTGGTCACCCCGCAGTACTCGTTACACTCAGCCGTGCTGTAGAACTTGTTGCCGTTGCCCTGGCAGAAGCCACGTTTGTAGGGCACGCACAGTCCGATGGAGGAGTCGAAGGCGACGATGGGGGGCTGGCCTGTGCAGGGCTGGGGGGCCATGGGCAGACGGCATGCAGCTGGGGAGACAGAACAGAGGGGTGCTGATATTCTCCCGTAGGCCTTTTTCTAGAGTTTCACAGCTGAGAGGGGGAAAAGTACAAAATGCAAACAAAATATTGCACCGACACAGAATCAACTATGAGCAAAGCGTTGATGCTCCGTGTTTGGTGCAGTCATCATGTGCAGATGAGGTCTGCGTCAGTCCACTTCTCACCCTCAGTGCGACATCTCTGCAGACACTCTCTCTCGGTTTGAAAGTTGTTCTGGTTGCCCGCACATCCTCCGTAGTTGAAGGTCTCACAGCTCATTGAGGTGGAGTTGTAGTAGTAACGCTGGATCAAGCCAAAACACGGTCCAATATCTGGTTCTGCTTTACAGGCCTCTGTGTGGAGAGAGATACAGCACGAGGAAGGGTAGGCAGCCATTAGTTGGAACATCACGATCAGCACCTCACATCCATGGTCATAAACATGCTGTGCTGTCTAAACGTATCAGGGTAATTCAGCCGGGGAAGTCGATCACTTACCGGTCCCGTTGAAAGGTTCACCCTCATCGGAAAAACCAGAACCCACTTCTTCATCGAGCACCACGTTTCTCTTCATCCGCTGCATCACAGCAGCAGATAAACTCAGTTAGGGATACAAAGAACCCCAAATATTCCACTCAAAAAAGTGTTTCAAAAATTAATTCAGACAGCAAGTCGAATCCGCATTATAATTATAGCATTTCTTTAAGGGAAAACTTTTCGGGATGCCTTCAACTACTGCTGGAAGGGCTATTTATAAGCTATTTCTTTGAGTTAAAGTAGAGTGATCTTAAATCACTTCCTATGGGGAATAAAATAAGAACCCAAATATAAAATGCAATCGAATTTGTGCTCAAGTTAAAATATAATCCAAAGGTATATAATAAGACTTTTTTATGTTAGATTAAAGGTTTGTGACATTCAGAATATTAATTTTGCAGCATTAATATGTCCGTGTAGAGCTCCTTTATTTCAGTGTATTTTTAAGTACCTGAGGCTGTGGACGACCTGTTGGCTCCGCCACCACCGCCGCCTCGCCAGGAACACATTCGCCTGCAAAGATGTGAAATGAAAACCTATCATTTAGATACACGTGCACTTTATAGCCAAACAATGTACGTTGTTGTGCTGATGTTTCGTTTTGTTTTGTGTGTGTGTGTGTGTGTGTGTGTGTGTGTGTGTGTGTTTGTTCGAGAGTTTCTATACTTTTTTATATTCTGTTCATAAATTTGAGAGATTTGAGCTAATTCTGGAATTCAATTTGATGATAATCCGTACCTTTGTTCTGGTTAATGATAATAGTGTCGTCACTCATTCCCTGTTGTCTGACCAGCGTTTTGAAGTCGTCCAGCACGGTGTCTCTCACAGTCGTAGTTCGGCCTGAAGAGGACAGTCGTTCGGATGAAGCAGATTTAAACTATACGTTTTTTTTTCATATTTTATAAACAGTGAACATTTCCAGTGAATCCGGGGAGGGCACACTCACTGTAAAGCTTCACCGAGGTGCTCTTATCCCCTGATGTTTTCTGCATGCTCATGATGACTATCGCGTACTCGTTGTAGTTCGTGTGAACCACGTAGGCATCCACGTCAACGCCCCCTGGAAAGGGACAGAAGAGATAATAACACCTGTATGACCTTCAGAGACAACATGCACGGAGGAGAGACCCGTATCACTGCAGCGTTATAAAGAGGGAGACGTACTTGGAATATGGTAGGAGAATCGTCCTGGTGTGGTGGTCAACACGTAGTCCCCAGAGATCTGCTTACATGGTCCTTGTCTGCAAAAAAACAAGACATTTGGATATAAATGGTGCCACAACCGCCATTTATATCAACAACCATGTGCAGAAAATGGAAAGTACATTTACTTATATACAGTATGTACTTACTATTAACTGTATTTTAGGTATTTACCACTAGTGGACTTTGTATATTGTATTGTTTTCAAGATTTTCAGTGTTTTTAGTCAATGTGTGTGCATTATGATGGTAGTTTGGTGGATTCTCTTATTTTTTTTATGTATTTTTTGTGTTGTGTGTAACGGTGTGGTGCGTGCTTACAAACCTGAGTACATTTCCAGTCATCTTGAGTTTGCCTTCGGTGGTGTCGCTCTGCAGAACAATCTTAACGATGGCTGAATCTGCCCTTCGACGTAGCATATAGGGACATGTAGTTGCCACAGCAACATCATACCAGGTTCCCATCATCTGTTAGAAAGAGGTGCTGTAATGTGTAATGTAACAAACCCTTTGGAGAGCTCATTCCAATAAATCTCACAATAAAAATACTTCAGGACACAAAATGTCACTTTATGCAGATGATGTTATATGTTATATACTCATATGTGCTGTACTTATACCTACTTTGGCTGTGTAACTGAAAGTGCTGTCTCTTGGCCAAACTGCTTGAACATTTCCGACATTTCACAGATCACAGGAGGTTTTTTTTTTTTTTTTTTTTTTTTTTTTTTAAATCACAGGAGTTATGTGGTTATTAATATGAGATGTTCCCCTGCCCTAAAAATGATGATCCCATAAAACAAAACTGCATCGTGAATTGCGATTTGAGAGAAAAGTATTTTGTTGTGCAATGTTTTTTTTACCTAGAATTTTTGTCGCCTAACTTAACATCGTTTTGTAGCGTTTTTTATTGTTTTGCTTCAATTTACAACGTTAACCGTGTTTCTAACTGTTTCAAACTGTAACCATAACCCGAGAGAAAACACATTTCCCTCAAAATGTAATTTAGAGTGCAGTTTACTTATTGAGACTAATATTGGAGGCGACAGGTTTGAAACATTTCATGCCCAAAATATTAAGTAAAGGGTATTAATATAGTTACAGGGAAGGGTGAGCAGATAAAAGCTGCACTCAGCCTTTTACTTCTTTATACAGAATATATAGTTTCAAAACGACACATGCAAGTCTGCAGAACTCACCCGGGTCAGATCAAAGTTCTCCTGTGTGGGGTAGAGAGGATCTGGGAGAACGGGGACCCCCTGAAGGGTCGAGGACCACCCCAGGACCAGCAGGGACACCAGAATCACTGTTTTCTGCATCCTGTCAGCCTCTCTGACTTGACTATGTGAGGACTAATGTCTGAGACAGTGTCTCCCGGTAAGGCCCACCTCCTCCTCATCGTTTCTCCCACTCTCAAATCAAATAGGAACAGGGCACTGACCTATGTTTTGTTTGCACTGCATGCACTCACTCCCACAGACAAGTAAAAAACAAACAAGCAAAAGAGTTCAAAGTTCTGCTTCTCTGTCTCTCGCTTCGTGTTCGGACTTGCCCGTCTTGCAGCTGACCACTTCATCATCGTTGTTAACGGTTTCATCCCACACCAACAAATCAATACATAACCTGACAGACTGATGGGAAACATGATATGTTATCCTTACCTGGGGTCTTCACAGCAGCTCACTGCTCCCAAAATGCTCAGGATGCATTAAAAGCAGAGGACACGTTTACAATGTGTGTGTGACAATTTTAATTAAGTTTTACATGATAGTCTGGTTTGTGTGATGATCCTCCTCTCCTTCAGTGATTCAACATGATCTGTCAAAAGTAAACAGACATGTATTCATTTGCTCAAATTGGACAAAAACACAATATGGATCACCTATTTTTACATCACAGTTCCATGAGCGTATAAGGCTTGAGGTTAAAAACGCCTGTTGTAGTTCCTTTTCAACATTTCTCTCCCCTCATTTTCTGTCAAGTCACGTTTGTACATCATGTAAAAAAAGGCAGGGATAAGAACAAGTAGAAATGACACAATGACATGACAAAAATCCCCTTTATATGCTACTCTTCCCATGGACAACAATATGTGATCTGTGTGGAAATGAGTGTTTAATTAAAGGTGCGTAACATGAGGTTTGGAGCAGCTCTCACCGGTGATGCCTTGTAATGTAACATTTAAACGACGAGTCATCTGTCCTCACCTGGTCAAACATTACCAGCAGCTTCCTCCAGGAACCACAGGTGGCAGCATATTCATTCATTTATATTTTCATCATGCACATGTCATGTCAGCACGTGATGGTGTGGATGGATGTACCTGAGGCTGCGTAGTGACGGGCTGGGTCTCCTGCTCACCTGGGACACACTCACCTGGGAAGGCAGTATAAAGGAGAGACGGCGTTTCTGTCTTTCATGTTGACCTTATATATGTCTCTGTGTGTCAACAGTCTTTTATTTAGGGAGGAGCAGGTATTATCAGCAGTATGTCACCTTTATTCTGATTAATGATGATAGCTTCCTCATTCACTCCATGTTGTCTGACCAGCGTTTTAAAGTCATCCAGCACAGCAGGCCTCACACTCATTGTTCGACCTGGAGAGACAGAATGACCATTACACAAAATGTACAACACACTAGCATATTGATAGATACGATTGCCACTCACTGTAAAGCTTGACTATGGTGGTTTTATTTCCGGATGGTTTTTCTGTGCTCAGCTGAAGCATCATTGCATACTCATCATAGCTGGAACAAACCACGAAGGAATCGACGTCTGCTACGAACCCTGCAGAAAGGCGTGTTCACATTGTGTTGCATTGACAGATTCAGCCTCATGTATGTGATATAAAAGATATGGACAAAGGATGATTATATCTGGAGGAACATACGTGCAACGTGGTGAAAGAATCGTCCTGGAGTCTTGGTCAAACCATAATATGTGGACATCTGCTTGCATGACTCATTCCTACATGCAGGCACACACACATGCAAATACGGCACAGGTTCCACTGAGTACAACCATACTTTCTAAATGACTAGAATGCATGCAAGTCTGACCTGAATCTAGTGGATGTCACTGTGAAGTTGCCCTCAGGTGCAACATGATGCAGCTCCAGTGCAACAATGGTGGGGTTTCCCCTCCTGCGCTGCATGTAGTGAGGACAAGTAGAAACCACTGCTACCTCATACCACTTCCCCATGAACTGCAAGGGAAAAGACATGTTTATTCTACAAAGCATTGCATATGAAGAAAAGGAGGAAAACACTGGTTCTTTGCATCTATGAATGATATAATAAAATCTGTATTTCAGCCTACTCACCCGGCCCAGATCAAAGTTCTCCTGAGGTTCTGGGGGCACAAGGTCCGCTTGCAGGATCCTGGCTGACCCCATGATCAGCAGAGGCACCAGGAACACCGCTCTCTGCATCCTGTCAGCTCCTCCGGCTCAAAACGACTCACTGTTTGTTTGGGTTTTTGAAAATGTCCTCCCACAACACTAAAAGAAACTCCAAACTAAAAGAGCAAAGTTCGGAGTGTCTCTCTATCTCATCTTTGTGTGCCTTCGTGAGAGTGGGGGGGTCGAGCCACTTAATCAGCAATGAATCACTGGACTTCAGAATTTGAGGCTAAAACAAACAACCAATCAATACATGTCAGAATTCAACAGCTGATATTTACCAGGAAATGACCCCAACACGTCAGTATTTTTCTGATTCTATACAAAGTGGCTTTAACTTGATTTCTCAACGTATCTTTATTATCATATGTATATTATAAACTGCATGATATCAGGTTACATAACTAGCTTTAACATTAGCCAGCACTAGGTAGAGCTATAGGTCTGGTTCACAGCAGAAACACATTGCAGTGATGTGTAGTTCTGCCCTCTAGTGTTCATATGTGAACTATACTACTTCACACAGAAGTACACACTCACACATGCATAGTTAGTGTGGTTTATTTAACTGGGTCAACACTGTGAATCCACACAACGCATTATATCCAGGTGACTAACATTTAAAACTCAGAATCGAAGAAAAAAAAAGAAAGAAAAAGACAAATGACTTAAATATCCTGGAGGTTAAAATAGTTTATTTAAGTATGTCAGCACAGCAGAACTAGAAAATAATGTAAAAGACTACTTAACAGAGGATGATGTTTTCATTGAGTCAGAAATATTTGCTATTTATCATGTTTGCAGTGAGAATGATGAGGTTTTCTGAGGATATTCCGGTGAACACAGAACTGGAGCAGTGTATCCAAATATGCATGGTTGCATCATCTCAGGTACATCTAAAGGGAGTAACAGAAACTCATTTACACTGAATATGTGAAGTCACTTCACTCAGTAGCCTATTTTCACGTTTTCAAAATAAAATAGAAATAAAAAAGACCCACCTAACGTCCTGATCTTGATGGTGGGCAATTTTCTGTTGAAGAAAACATATCGGAAACTTCAGGGTCATTTAGGTCGCTATGTTCTGTGTTTGCACTATATGTGTTCCCTCTACTTTACCTGCTGGAGGTGGAGTCAGAATAGAATCCCTGGGGAAGCCCTGGGCCTGAGCGAAGGCTTTAAACTTCATAATTACATCGAGTCTGACCGTTTGAGAGCGACCTGCAAACAAGTGCAGAGACCCATTTAGACAGCGTTGACACTGGAGCTCATTTATTTCAAATGAAATGTAAAACTCACCATAAAGTGCCACCTGTGTGTACGCTCTGTTAAAAACCTTGTGTTTGAGAACCACAGCGTATTCAGTGTAGTTGGTGTCCACCACTGTGATGTCCTTCACCATGTTATTGCCTGACAGAAAAACACACAATGCATGAAGGACAAAGACTTCCTGTCATTCAGTGTTAAATATCAACTTAATCAGAGAAATGTGAGCATGAAATCCATGTTCTCTGTAGAATAATTAATAACATCTTCAAAGTAAAAGAACTTACACTATGAATGAGTGTGATTTAGGATTGTTAGGCTTACAATAAAATAGATTTCAAACAAACAGGGTCTATATGAAATAGATAAAACTGGATGTAGTTTACCAAAGGCAATTTTAGGAATATTACATGAATGAAAAAAAAGGAAAGAATAAAACAATGAATACATGGATGGAAATAAATCAAGATGTACATGTATTTTAAATTACATTTTAATTAATTAAAAATATATTTTAAATTTAGAGCACAAATACGTATACTTATGACTGCAATGTTTAATAAACACAAATATATCTCGGGAATTGAGTAATTCTGGTCATTTTGCAGTCACATGTTCCAAACGCCCTCCAATCATGTACATCCACTCTCTCTCTCTCTCTCTCTCTCTCTCTCTCTCTCTCTCTCTCTCTCTCTCTCTCTCTCTCTCTCTCTCTCTCTCTCTCTCTCTCTCTCTCTCTCTCTCTCTCTCTCTCTCTCTCTCTCTCTCTCTCTCTCTCAATAGACCATATAAATATTTGACTCAGATTCAGTCTGCATACAACAATGTTGAGCTCTGCATCACGTTCATATTTGTTCCAGAGGATCACATGAGCGGAGGAACACTGCCGAACTAAAATTCCTATTGACTGAAATATTTGTCAGATGTCTTGCCTGGTGTGGTTTTTATCCGTGTGCTCAGGGTGGTGGTTTGCTCCTCTACACATCCAAACTCAATAAGCTTCTACTGCTGCACTCGCCGAGTGCCAGTCAAATATTTACATTGAGTAAAGTCACAGAGCTTACTAAAAAAATCCTTTCTCTTCTCTCTTGGCAAGGCGATTCAAAGTGAGCAGACTTACGTGTGCTGAAGTAGCTGAACTGTCCAGGGACGTTGGTCTTCTCATAGTTGTACACCTTTCTCACACAACCGAAAGGTCTGAAGCACACAGAGGAAACACAGCCTTCACTACGCAGTCCCCCCTCTTCTTTAACTAGCACGTATACTTTTCCCGTTTACCACAAAAGACTCACGTGGCATCCCACATTGTGAGGTTGACATTGCCGTTTGGCAGCACTGTGACGATGCCCATGGATGCCTTCAGTTTGTCTCTGAAGGGCGTGAACTGTGGGGAGTCGTAGGCCAGGCCCACCCGGTACCATCTCCCTGCAAACTAAACACACACAGTGAAGTGTGCATATTAAAACATCTTCAGTTTCTTAAATTCACCTTAAGGTTAAAACCTATATATTATTCTCAGTGTCAATACATACAGGAAAATGTAAATGAACCTTCCTGAGCATCAGCCATTTCTGTATCACCTTATATTATCTTGATCAGATAAACCAGCCACTTCAAAGATATATATATATATATATATATATATATATATATATATATATATATATATATATATATATAACAAGTTTTACATTTACACGTTTAAAACATTAGTAAACGTGTTCTCGCCTGTTCCCTTTCATCAGTTTAACAAAAAGAATGTATGCTAGATTTTCATATTAGATTCAGTGTTGAAAGTAGGCAATACTTATTAGAACAATGTGAACATTCAACAAAAGTGTACTGCAGATATAATGTTAAATTAAAGACTATGGAAGAAATTCTGCTAATTTCCTTGGCGACCTGAATAAAAATTTCCCGCTAACGCAACTTTGGGAATGGCTGCGTTACTGGGTATTTAAGGAAGGGATTGACTTGAATGCAACTGTTTTTTTCTAGTCAGTAAGTCACTGTTTGTCACCGAGGTGGAGAAAGTGAAATGCTTTATGGACTGTTTTTCATGCATTTCCACAGGAGTGAGCTGTATTTGCACCATGTTGCAAACACTGACGCTAACCACAGCATTTCCTCATATCTGTACATTCAGTCAGACACACTGCCTGGATGGAGGGAGACTGAATGCTGAATTCAGATGGAACATCCTGAACTTCACCAATACGACAGTTTGCATTCTTCCTTATGCAATATATTTATCTGCTGCTGCATTTTATTTTTATTTTAGACTATGTAGCTAAAGAATATTTTACATGAATCCTCACCAGATTGGCAAGTAACTGACCCTTTGATTAATATGGAACAATCCCATCAGGGATATTTAAAAAAATAAAGGAGACATTTCTCATGATGTGTTTTCCGTGAAGTGTCAAGCTGACCCCTCTCAACCGCTCATGTGTGAGAAAACCAGCTTTCACAAATATATCTATCATAACGATTTGTGTCAAAAGGTGAAACTTCAACCCGTTTGTTTCGGATCACCCAACCAATACAGCTGTTCTCAAACTTTGACTTCACATTCACACAATCTTCCTCCTACATGTGGACATGTTCTTTTCTTTGCTTACGCAAACCACAAACACACACAGAACACAGCGTTCCCAAGCCAAAGGAGTCACTTGATAAACAACAATTAATGAACGCAGAACTTTTTAGAATTTAAAGGAGTCAAACTGATTCAAACATCAATGCTTACATTTAAAAAAAATTAAATAAATAAGATGTGTCTGTCTCTTACCAACTGTAAGTTGAAATCTCTCTGCGGCTTCACGTCTGCGTCCACCATCAGCGCGCACATCACCATGACAACGGCGACCACAGTGGTCCTCATGGCTGCGTGGAGAAAAAGGAAGCGGCAAGGTGGATGGGCTGAAAGGTTGAGAGAGGGTATCTGACCCGAGCCTAAAGTGAACTGGAGGCAGTCAAACAGACAGGTACAGAGTGGCAAGGCCTGTGGCAATGTTTGTTTTTCTCCCGATCCACCCACCTGGTCGTCAGCCAATCATCGCTGGGGATCAGGGAACAGTGGCCAAGTGTTGAGGATGTGTGGCTCCAAAACAACCCCGACTTAGACTTCACTTCCCATAAGTGCAGTAATATAGCCGCCTTGTGGTCTCTCAATATCAGCTGGAGACGCATGTGCTTCCTTCACAAGACACTTGGGTTTCACAAGACTTTGTCCCACGTTGATAGAAGAAGGAGGAAACTTAGAGGGATCGGTAAGTTCTGCATCTAAGCTCCAACACTGGTGGAAGATGTCAAATCATTTAAGTAAAAGTAGCAATAAATGTAGTTGATTAAAAGTTACAATAGTTCCCCTTTCCCTTCCCAAAGTAAGAAAATAAAAATACTTAAAATTTGTACTGTAATAATACAGTCTTAACAGTTTGATGATTGCATATAAAACAAGCTTGCAGCATGGAACACAACTCATAATTATCACTGATGTCATGAAAAGAGACATCAGTGACTCATCTGTAAAGAGGTTCAGGTTAATTTTGAAGTTCCTATTCAAGCTTCAGTTTCAGGTTGCTCCATTTCAGGATCTCTGCCTCGATAGGATCACTGTAGTCTTGATAGAAAATCACCACAAAAATCAGTTAGAATACATTTCCACAAAGGACATTTACTAACATTTTCACTGTTCAAGGTAAAGCGAAATAATAATTAAAAACTAAATAATTTGTATTTCTGGTGTCAGCTTGAGCTGCTGACTTTCCAAAAAATTCTTAACGTCTGTTTTACACGATATCGAGCTCTTCTCTGATGCACCTGCCTGAGAAATATATTTCCTGATATAGTAAAACATCAAATATGTGGACAATATACTATGTGTAAATTAGAAAGAATTTGGAGTGCCTAAAAGGGGCAACTCATACGATTGTATGAACCTATAATTGCATTGCTGTAGGTCAATAATTAAGTAACAAAAAGTACATACCAGGAAGTTATTTCACAGGAAAATGAGTGTGCCCCAAAGTGAACCTAATGTTTCAGGGTAAATGGCCATGCTGTCATTGTTGAAACAGTTGAAACTTGTGTGGTCGTCAGTGTTGCCAGAATATTTTAGCTTTTCAATAGTCAGAATCTTTCTGGATAAACTAAACAAAACAGGCGTGAATGCAACTATGAAATCTGCTCAGTCGCAAGAAAAGTGTTACAACAATCAGAGCCTAAGTGAACAATTTAAATAGTTTTTTTTATTAATAATGATTTTTCCATTTGCAGCACTGCTTTTATCTCATTTTCTTGAATGATGCATGATGTATACAGCTAGCCTTCAGTGGACAAGAGGACATCAGCGTGTGTGTCTCACACACACAGCACACCTCACAGACCTCCCCTACACACTCCGCACAAACCGAGAGCTGCCGCCTGTGCAATGAAACAAAATTAAATAATAACAGTTAAAAAAAACAAACAACCTTTCACACACATAGGCAGATGTGTACAAACGTGTTTCCTTCTCTAGCAATGCTCGATGTTCTCGAGGACCACGACGGGGAAAAACAAACAAAAAAGTGCAAAAAGCAGCAGTTTGAGAAAATGTTGATCAGAGGCATGAGGGACAGTGAGAGCAGCGTCACGGGAACGTGAAACAATTCCTCCACCAGGGTTTCTGGATGATGGTACGGCCTGTCTGGTATGATATAAATTATATTATTATATCGATCACCATTAATTGACTAATTTTGTAGTCAGAGTGTATTAGAGGGCTGGCATTACATTGGCTTCAATAATGACAAAAATATCCAAAAGGACCTGAAACATGGTAATTTGTCTCTTAACCAAGTTTTAACATATAATATGAATAGCCGGATTCAAACATTTAAATCCTTTACAGATATATCATGTATGGATTCATTCCCACCAATACGCTGCTATCTACAGTCATATTTACAGTACATACAGCAGTCATTAGGTGCTTTCATTAGTCGTCCAGAGACTTCATGATAAAACAATGCCATGGAAACGTGTCTTTTACTCTCCCTTTTCTGAGAAAGGACACAGCGCCGCCCTCTGGTGGAACACACAAACCTCAATGTAGTCTGTCCCACAGACCCCTCACACCCTGCAGACCTGCATGTTGGGTATGCCAGCAACTTTTCAAAAACAGTATCTATTAGCTATGACATGGCTAATTGGCTCCAGGTCAACTTCTATAACTACACCGATTGAATCCAGAACTGTTTGCTCCCCGGCCGCTTCCTAGTGCCTTTTATAATAAAAAAAAGAAAAGAAATAAATACAAAAAAAAAAGTAGAAAAACACAACTGCCAATCGATTGTCTTACACTCATGCATGAATCCCGTTTTTTTTTTTTTTATATACCAAAATCACAAAAGCTATGATTTCACGCAAAAGAAAACAAAAGCAAACACATACAGCAGTGAAACAATAAAAGTATAATTAACAGTTTCTTCAAAAATAATAATTTAAAAAACAAAAAAAGAGTGGAAAATGGAAACATCTTATTCAGAGTGCTCTGCCATGGGACTGTTTGGTCAGGGTCGACAACCCCTCAAGCCACAAGCATCATTACAGCCAAACTGTGTTCCCTTAGATACGTAACCTTTTTCTTTACAAAATCATCATCATTGGTCACTCATTTGCTTTTTCAGACATTCATGAGAACATTTTTGCACAAATCATTAAAGAAATAAATAGAAGTGAGCGACAGAGACTCTTTGAACCACTGGGATTAATCTCAAATTCTGTCAAACGGCTTTGTTGGTCTTTCCCCCCCAAACGGGGAAATTAGAGCCTGTGTCAGTCAGTGCAAAGTATGAACGTGAATCGCTCCGCAGAGAACAAAGTAGCCAAAGCATTGCCTCAATAAAGCCCATAAAGAATAATAAGTAATCTACACTACAGCCAGTTACACAACCAGTGTTGTGGCCGGGCTGGCTGTACTGGACATGGCTTTGGATGTGGTTGGTTGCAAAAGTGAGACAAAAAAAAAAAAGCCCCAGGGTAATGGCAGACTATGCACAACACGCATCAGCAAAAGATATTCGAGGACAGTTTTGAGTGTGGAGTCGGAGCCAGACGAACACTTAATTAACTCCAATTAGGAAATATCTGAAATATATGTGACTGTTTATACCATCGTATGAAGAGGAGCACAGCGAAGATGAAGCATACATGGCTGAGGTGGGAGGCTCGGTACCCGACAGAGGCAGCGAAGGGATGGAGAGGGAGAAGACGGAGGGAATAGGTTAGAGATGATGATGATGATGATGAAGGGATTGGGGTCGTTGGCAGACAGATGATAAAGGTGCGGAGCAAATGGAAACTTCTAAGACAACCCAAGAAATGGATAAGAAATCTAGAAGACAAATTAAGATTACAGTTTGGATTAATTAAAGACCGAAAGCGACCTCAAAAGGAGAGGAAGCGAGGACGTTAGGAGTGCGAGAAAATTTGGATTGAAACACCAACACAAACTCTCCAGGAGTGCCATGGATTCCTATCAGAAGATTTTCAGAATAAAAGCATGAGCTCCCATGATATAGGTCAGCTTTGTGAGGCTTTTATGACAGGGAACTTGAAGCCAGACAAATGAGATCGTGGTAGACAGACGCTGAATGAAACATGTCCGACATAGGGAAGCAGATGAAATACTATGGGTGGGCCAGGGCCTGTGAATCTGGGAGGTGAACTCACAGTAAGGCACAGTGCTCTGCTTGCGTGGTTGATGATGCTCATTCATGCTGCTACAACCTCCGATGACAGATACCGCAAACAACACACTAAACATCGATGACAAAGCACATTTTCCTCTTCTTCTTCTTCGTTCCATTTCCACGCACCCAGTCTGTGACAATGTTCCCAATCCTGCATTTGAATCTTTGGATCTTTTGGCTCTCTTGAATCTGACAGAACGATCCCTCTTTAGCACCGTTGGAAACACAAGTCCTCGATGACGAGGCGATTTGGTGCTTCTCTGTCTTCAGTCAAGTCTTCTACACATGTCTTAGAAGAATAGACACACACATACACACACACAGTCTACCTTTTAGGACAAAACCTGCACAATACAGCTACGCAAACATACTGCATGTCAGCTCGAATAAGACCTGTTTATGGAAATAGCCCCATGTATTTAGCCCAGGGTTGGCTTTGTGCTCCAGCAGCTGATATAAAATACAAACCGCAGTGTTGTTTTGAGGAGTGACTAAAAGCACGGATTTGGATACATGTGAACATAACCCTGATACATTTGCACTACAACAAAAAGAGAAAGCTTTTACATCAACTTAAATTACTTTCATATTACCTTTAAATATGTAAACAAACACTACAACTTAAATATATTTGGTGTGATGCAGACATATTTAAATACAAAGCTCTGTTTTACATCAGCTCTCATGTGGCGCGGCTGATTATTGCACTGCAAACTCTGGAGCCCTATTGCACTTTAAGTTGATCTTTCAGGCCGAACCGCTGGTCTAATTTCATTTCTGTAACTATGGGTTACATGTCAAAGGCTTTCCAATATTCCCCCTATCGTTATGTTGTTCCCTTTTTTTAAAATAAACAAACAAAACTTAGTGTCCTTTCCTCATTTTCATCCCAAGCTCTGTAGAGCGAGGTGGAAATGAAGCAAAGGAGATCGGAAAATCATTTTTATGAGGTTAATATGAGATGGAAGAAAAGCTGAAGTTGTCATGCAGGTTTGTCACTGCTGATTGCACAGGTGAAGCCGACGGCAGAGCCTCTAATCACAACATCTCACTGACGAAAACAACCACCAGAGAGACGGTTTAGGTCCTCATAGGTCCCTCCGTTGTCCCAAACGCACCTCTCTACTAAATTCCTTCTCAGCATCCTTAAGTCCGTGGATATCTGCAGTTCAAGCTTTTTGCGTTCTGGATGCCAGGCAACCTCGTACTCCGCATCGCTCCCACTCGCCGTCCCCCAGCAACGCATGTGGTTTTGATGGACCAGAATGGACAGGCGGTGGCTGCCGGAGGACTGTGTGGGCAGGGATTGTGTGGCTGGGAAGGGTTGGTTTCAAGTTACCAAATACCAGGTTTGTGCCTCTCTTTGCGTTTGCTGAGGTAGCGAGAGGAGTTGCCGGGGATGGATGGAGTGGTGCTCTGTGTGTGTGTGTGTGTGTGTGTGTGTGTGTGTGTGGCGTGCATCAGTCTGCTGCTGAGGGATTTGAAAGAGCTAAGTGGTTTTGGGAATCCAATGCGTGCGTATGTGTGGTGGCATTTGAGTAAGGGAGTGTGGATGGCCATTATGTTATATGCATTTTATTATGGGGACATGGTCCTGCGTTCTGCTTTCCTGGTCACGCAACATAGTCTTCTTTCCTGTATCTGCATGTGTGTGTGTGTGTCGATGTGTACTTGTGTGTAGATGTAGTGGTCAGCCTGCTCATCACAATTTGTGTTTCCCTGTTAGTATGGAGCGGTGAAGCTCCTCGTCCAGCTGCACATAACACCCTCTTCTGGAATCCAGGAAGTACAGTCTGTCTGACACGGCGGCGGGGTCGAAGCTGTCCCGACGCAGGTCCGTCTTCTGAAACTTAAACGTTCCTGAGGAAGAGACGGAGGTTATGTAGGTATTTCATGGATCCAACTAAGCCTTAGTCTTTAAGATGAAATGACTGAACTTCAGTGTCCTGACTGTAACCATGAGGACTTTTCGCTGAAGAATTCTCTCATTTGTGTTATTGTATGATAATAATTAAAATGTTTTTTTGACTGATGGCTTAATTAGGCCTTAGATTCTTCCAGAACACACCATCGAGTTTATACACCTAATCTCATATACGGTTTTATTGAATTAAATAAAATAATTCAATACAATCAGGACGAATCAGAGGCCAGCTAAGGCAATTTAAATACTACTTCAGAGGCCTTCCAGCCAACCGGTTCTATTTTCTTCCAAAAAAGTGGACAAACGACAGTTTAAAAACAATTTTTTTACCTGTCTTGTTGACCTCCGGAAGGAATCGGAGGAATACAGGCCTGGCGTATGGAGGTAGAGCCTTCTCCATGTCCTTCACAAACTTCTCAAGGTCAGTGGAGTGAGACGGATCAGCGATGGCGGCCATTCCAGCCTTTCCCTCTGCTCCTGTGCACACAGAAACAGGCATGTCGGAGGATTCACTCCAGTGTACGCCTGAGGTTTAAAGGACGGATGCTTGTGGTTGTGCAACGAGGCCACGAATGCTGTGCAGAGCTCGTTGTGACCTCACACAGTATCTCACTTCACCTCATATACTGCGAGTATTGGAAGAGACGCTTCAAGAGACCTCATAGATCACTGATTGGATTTGAATATTTCTTTAATTTAGCGTCGGGGCGGTGTTCGTGTTGGAGGATTAATAAAGTTATCTTCCAATATCTCATCACAGAGACTTGCAAGTGGGTGGGTGATTTGTCTCTGCAGTGCCTCAACTACAGCTCAGCCTCGTGCGTAATGACGTTTGGAAATGGGAGAAATTAATTTCATGTCATAATAAATCAAGAGGAAGCCTACTACTACGCCGCAGCTGCGATAACTCACTCGTTAAGTATTAGTTCAGTATTCCATTCACCTGCTCTATACACACGGCAGTGACCTATGTTAAGGACACGCGTAGGCAGCAGACGTGTCGCTTGTTCCCTGAGGAACATCTCAAATTAAAACACGTGTGTATTGACAGATTTGTTACCTGGCACTTCCACTCCGTAGACGACTACGTCCTTCATGTCTAGCAGCCGGCTGAGAGTTCCCTCCACCTCGGTCGTCGAGACGTTTTCTCCTTTCCAGCGGAACGTGTCTCCCGTACGGTCCTTGAAGTACATGTGACCGCAATCATCCATGATCAACACGTCACCTGGTGAAAGGACGGGAGGGGTGATGGCTTAGATTCATTTAGGTGTGTGTGTGTGTGTGTGTGTGTGTGTGTGTGTGTGTGTGAGACTAACCAGAGAGATAGGCACTGTCACCCTTCTTGAAGACACTTTGAGCAATCTTCTTGCTGGTTGCTGATTGGTTGACATAGCCATCAAACCTTCGAAGAGGGTCATTCTGAATGATCCTGCCGACTAGCTGCCCGGGTTCCCCTAAAAAAGAAAGAAAGAGAAAAAATTTATGAATGTATTACTGGTTATCATTACGGCAAATTGAATTACGATTTTCCACACATAAAGTGGAGTTTTTGTTTTAATAGCTCCATCAGGGATTTCAGGAAAGACTAAGTGTGTCTGTGCATGACTGTCTGTCTACACTCACACAATCAACACAATGCCAGGCAATCATTTTGAGGGAGTTGTGCGCCTATTAACCTATGAGTGTTCTTCTTGGCCAGTATGTAAAAAATCCCAGATAAATGATTGCATTGTACCCAGAGTAGTTTTTTGTGTTGAAGATTAATGATAATAAGTCTTCAATTTTGAATACTCTTCTTAACATATAGGACTATTTGCTTTCCTTTTGTGGTCTTTATTTCTAAGGACAAGCACATGTACCAACATCTCTGTGCACATGTCATTTTATTTAGCTAGGTATAAGACAAATACATACAAGAATGACTGCTGCCATTATAGGCAACGTGTCCAGATTTATTTAACTCACAATCAAACAAATTACGTGAATTTCCCCCCTAAATACCAACTCTCTGTATGTGCTTTATGGCTTACAAAGTGTAAAGTTGACGTTAAATAGGTGTATAGAGTAAACCTACCAGGTTTACAGGGAATACAGACGCCATCAGGTCCCCTAATGAGCTCCATTGTCTCCTCGTCCACCCTCACCAGTCTGATGGGGTAGACGAAGGGTAGAATCTGACTGTTGAATCCACACGCTCCGATCTAAAGCACAGACAAAAACATATCAACAAGGCAGACCAACCAGCCAATAAGCTGCAGAGCTGTGTGTTGTATTGATGAGACGCTATCAAAGCTGCAGAAAAGAAAAGGGCGCCACATAATTGCAACATAAAGCAAATCAGAGCAGGTCAGAGCAATCATCACTACTTTGTTGCACATTCCCACCTTGTTATCGAAGTTGCCCAGGCTGCAGTTGCACTCTGTGGCTCCATAGAACTCTGCGATCTGGGGGATGTTGAAGCGGTTCATGAACTCCTCCCATATGGACTGGCGCAGGCCGTTTCCCAGCGCCATGCGCACCCGATGTTGCTGCTCTGTGTCCCGGACCGGCTGGTTCAGCAGGTATCGGCAGATCTCACCAATGTACTGCACAATCTGGAGGACGATGGAGCAGAACGGGAGTGAGAAACAAACGTTGAGGGATGCGAGAGAACAGAGACAAGAAGATTGATTTAATTCCAAGCTTACTTGGTGACTTATACAACAATAATAATGACTTTAACAACAACAAAAAAGTGAAAAAGTGACAGGAAAGACACTTTTGAGCAATACTGAGTGATTGTGTTGGGCTACTCTGCCCATCAAATCTGCGTCAGTGTCTCGTTATCTACATGGTTGCTTACAGTGCAGTTGTATTTGGCACAGTCGTCCCAAAAACGCGAGGCAGAGAACTTCTTTCTGATGACTACAGTCATGCCATGTATTAAACACTGGCCCACTCCCACAATGTTACCTGTAGTAAAATAGATAAGACATGTTGTCATGGTCAAGCCTCAACATGGAAACAGAAAAAAAACATAATTCAAAGCAACAGAATGCAACTACTACACCATTTTCTGTGAGCAGAAGAAGTCAAGAACACTGAGACTAAATGTGTGCTAGAAAAGGTGAACATTAGCAACACTCAAATTAGCTTTATCCACAATTTTAGCCTGGATGCTGAACACCAAGATGAAGGCTGTGTCCGAAATCACTAGAAAATAGGGAGCTTGCCATGTTGTCATGCTGTCCAAATGCTTTATGAGAATTATTATACCCTATATAGTGGACACGAATATCTCACAATTCATCTTGAAAATTAGTGTACAACGAGGGTGAATAACCAAGCATTATATACCAGCATGCATTGCACTGAAGGAAAAATGACAGGATGAAAGTAGAGAGAGCAGCTAGATTGAGACAAATCCATTATATGTAGCGCAAAAATAATATATTTAATTAGTAAGTAGAGCAATGCATCATAATAGAATTTATTTATTAATATGGGAAAATACACTTATTACCTTTGAAAACAGGAGGTTCTTTCCTTTCACAATAAAAGCCCTAGATATATATGCAGCATCACTGCTTACCAGGGGAACTTAAGTTACAAGAAAACAACTAATTTATCTTACAAAGTGTGTTTATTACCATAACATATGTCCGTATGCATTATGGATGATCTACCAGTCACTGTTGATCTGGCAGGTTTTAATTGTGCGACAGCAGTGATGTCGTTAACAGAGGAAATTGATCCAAGCAGTGTCCGAAAGTGTTGACAAGAACAGACAGACTTCTTGACAGGGGAACAAGTTGATTGTAACTAAAAATATCAACTTAAACCACACAAAGTTATAGCTTTACCTGCAGAGTGGTAGAGCGGAAGGCAATCATACAACACATCGTCTGAAGTCATTTTAAAGCCGTAATAAACCAAGGCTGCCATCCGGTAGTACCTGAAACCCAGGAAGGCAGTGCAAGAAAGTACAATAAGTCAACAAATGAAGCAATATGTTCATACATTTCTCTTCCACTCTCTCCTAACAGTATTTATTCTGCACATGAAAGCGGCATGGATCAACAGAGCGAGCAGCTGCAGAATTCCTGTGTGTCTGTTAGTTAGCTGCACGACTCCTTCCTACCTGCTGTGCACAACAATAGCAGCTTTAGGCATCCCAGTGGTTCCTGACGTGTAGATGTAGAACAGGCGATCTGAAGCAGACAGCAGGGTGAGAGTGAGATAACACGCATGTCAACAACTAGATGTGCCAATGACTCTGGCGTGCACTTAAGTGCATAAAAGTTAATGCTCCGTCCCGTTTGAATTCGTAGCCCTTTTGAAATAAACATTTAGCTGAATACTCAGTTCTAATTAGCTGCGCGGCTTCGTTTCTGATTTACAGATCAATTCACAGTCATGATTGCCAGCTCGTTTTGAATCAGTCCCTTTGTTTCTGGGATACAGTGTTCATGATCTGAACAGCAAGATCTTATTCAGACCTGAACTCCTGCATCCAGATGTGCAAAATTGAGTCAGTTGAGACGTCCTGGCGTCAAAATGAACCACTTGTGTTTGGATTTTACTTTCCAGCTCACAACTGATGTTATCCGTAATAAACTGCAACCACTGAAGAGCAGAAGAAATAGATTTCTGTGCGCCAACATACGGCTAGATGAATAGATTATGGTGGCTATGTGCATGTACAAGATGTGTGGGTACCAGGATTTGCCAAGTGTGAACATGAACAAAGGTCACGGGTTCAGTGATTAGATATGGTGTTCAAGAGCAAATGAGGGTGAGCGGGTAGGACTCAAAACAGTAAAATATTCTATCTCGCTAGTTTTTCCTTATGTGAACCAAGGCTCATGCACGTCATGCGCACGTCTTGATTGTTAATATTGTGGACACGATTTGTTCTCCCTGTAACCCATGTACTAAAGCTACCAGTTGCCTTAGAAACAAGCAACCCATATAATCTCTGGCGATGAGTCATCAGTAATTCTCAATTTCTATTATTATTATTTTTACACCATGGGAAACATCACTTCAAATGTCTTCCAAAAGCTCCTGTTACATGTCATTTTGTGAAACGTACTCCGTGGCGTTCTTACCTGTGAAGCAGTTTTGCGGCCGGCTTGGCAGGTGAGACGAGGCGGCGTCCAGCAGAGGCTCCAGGCACTCGGTTCCCTGCGGGACTCGTTTGGGGTCCCAGTCTCCGGAACAGAACATCTGCACCGACTTCCCCATTAAACTGTGGATCTCAGTCAACGCTATGGGAGTAGGAGAGACACATAAAATAAGTTTGCTTGACATAAAGCTGCAGTGTGACAAAAGAGCAAGAAAGTATCTATATGAGCGACAGCGGAAGAGAGAAACTGAAACAGTTCTCGTAATGTGTCTTCATTTAAAAGCTGTATGTCGTGCTGGTTCAGTACTAATGCTACTGTCTTGACATTGGCCTGTTCTGTATCAAAGAGGCTGGATTTCCAATTACTTAAGGGCATAAAGCACATGACGAGTCCAGCATCCAACACAAACTCTGTTGTTCCATCAATCTCAGGATGAACAGCTCCAAACGCGGTCGCTCTTTATAGCGGTTGAGATCAGGGCTTTTAAGACTGGGAAGAGACCCAAAAAGAGGGCCATGAGGAAATTGAAATACATCCCTAATTTATGTTTTCAACTGAGCCGCTGCAAATTTAGATCATTAGTGTCTCCCAAGTCTAAGCAGTATAAGGTTTATTAGTAGATTAGACATTAGTTCTGTTTGGACATTGAACAATTCGCTAAAATACACTCACGCGTTCATGTAATAATTGATTTAAATCTTACATTATCAGTCTACGTTGCTGTAGATATGACCACTTTGATTCATTTACTTAGATGTGACGGCATCCATCTCTTAAGACATGGGGGTGAAGCAATGTGTGTCAAATGTGAGGCAATCTTGACCGAATTTATGTGACTCACACATTTCTCTGCAGGCCGCTATCAGATAATGTGCAACCAATCCAGAAGATTAGGCAAGCCTCTTTTTAAAAAAATCCTTAATTATGAATTCCATGCTGTGTATGTCTATGGTTTGATCATTTTAATATCGTATTGGATAGTTTATTCTTACTTTTATGTTCTTTTAATTATGCTTTCATTTGATTGGATTCCCTTTTTACCTTGCTGTTGTCAAGTACTCTGTATTTATGCTCTGAAGGGTTGCTATACAAATTAAAAAAATATCATTATAATAAATAAATTAATTATAATTATCATCTATTCAAAGAGCTATTCCATTAACACAATTGCTAACTTATGTGATAAAATGGCTTACATCAGTTTTTTTCCCCCCATACACACCACATATCCAATTTAGTTTATCGGCTCTCTCCTCTGACCAACTCAGTCCTTGAACGCTGCAGATTGATGATGGAGACATTTCTCCACTTCCCTTCTTTCCATTCCATCAGCCATTTAAAGCTCCACTGACTGATATTGAAGAGACACCTCCTCTGAAACCCATCCATCTTTTATGACCTCTTTTGCTCCCTCCCTGCACCACTCACCTCCATCTCATCATAGCGGAAACACAACAGCAACACATCAACAGCAATCAGTGTTGTACACATCCTGAGACAATCCTCAAATCTTGGGCTTGAAGTTTCACTATGTTACTGTAACATGCAAAAATCTGCCCACATATCAGTCAGTTGCCTCTCTAATGTCCATCTCTACACACCCGCTCCTCAAGCCTCCCGCTCTTACCTTCATTCAGCTCCGAGCCAAACACCACGGCCTTGGCGTTGGAGATGGTGACACAGTGGACCAACGCCTCTAGTCTCAGATTGAAGTTGATGAGAGCGGCCTCTACTCCAATCTTGGCCATGCCAAGCCAGAGGCCCACGTACTGGGACCGGTTCTCCATGAACAGGGCTACCACGTCACCCTCCTGATATGGAGACAGAACAAAAGGAGGGGTTTATTTGTCTTTAGCGTGAGTCTCGTCCCGTTTTTCCCCAATTCTTTCCAGGTATATGTTGTTGTGCAGGACCTACCCTGAAACCCCGATCCAGCAGCAGATTGGCCACTCTGTTGGAGTACTCGTCCAGCTGTCGGAAGGTCCACCTCTCCCCAGTGCCCTCGAAGATCAGCGCTGTTTTATCGCCATGGCGGCGCACCGTTTCGGCGAAGATCTTGGGAATAGTGTTTTTCTCCCTGAGGTGGCGTCGGACATTCAGCTTCACCCGCAATAGCACACCTGCCGCACTGAAGGAGCAACAGAAAATATTAAAAACGAGAAAACAGACAGTTGATATACAATTATTTTGCATGTTTTAACCTTTTTTTCCGAGGAGCACACATTTTAGATTGATTTCCTAAATGTTCATTTTTTGTTTCGTTTTTGGTCACAAAGCTTTCAAAACAGTCCATATTTGCAAGTGTTTAACATGCAACAATGACATGACTTCCACAAAACTATAAAGCTAACTGAACATCCATCGTTTCAAATACAGCATTCTGTAAATAACAGTGAGGAAGAATATAAGGTGTGCATCATTTGCAGTTAAGGGGCACCACATGTTAATGGTCATTCATAGTAATTTGATATCCAACACTCTGAAGCTCCATGGTTGACCAACCGAGGTCATCTATTACTTACACTGTGCAGAACAACACAAGGCATTAAACATTATGACAGAGATAGCTGGGTGGGTCCCTGGGGCAAAGTCTGCCCAAATGGAAGGATCTCACTCCATAATTCAGATTTATGGTGCAAAGGCACAGATAGTGGGCATTCTTCTGTGCTATTACACAAGCGTCATAAAAATCTACTGAGCCAAGGTACATGATGACCACATCGTGGGGATGATGATAATGATATGTTTTATCATTTACACAGGATATCGGCTTCATGTTGGTCCAGATAACGATAAACTATTGTTGCACAGTTGCCTAAGTCATTAGTACGCTTGGCTGCAATAAAGCTGTTTGGAAATCAATCTGTTCCAACAGAGGAGCTGCAAGAACACCACACTGTGTGGTTAACTTCTTTCTCTCAAGATACCGTTTCCCCTATTTTTACAAAAAAAAACTTTGATTAAGATCCATGATAAATCTGACATTATTCACTTCTATTGGTGTCTTAATTCAGGTTTGTGAGTGTTTCATATTGGCAACAAATTGTACTGCATAAGATATTTTCAATCACTGTCACTGTCAGAAATGAGAATCCTGGATGTTAGTTTAGCTTACAAAGGCATTAAGGTGTGAGCCATGCTCTTTCTTCCAGCATTAAAACCCTCCAAGCCTCGTCACAGTACATTACAAATGAGGAATTTATGAGTAACTGGGGGAAAGGGCATGCTTTGACAGGGTCACATATTATGACATTTTAACCTTGGGGCTTTAGCCATTATCAACATATCTAAATAACGACAACGCTATCAAAACTGCACTTAGAGTGAGTGACGAGTGTTTGCATAGGAGCAAGTGCACACAACGAGGTAGCTGAAGCATAGGTGGCAATCGGTGTAAAGAAGAAAAAAACTAAGTTATATGATAGTTACATATAGTCCTGGAAACTGGTTTTTAATCTCTCTAACTGGAGGCAGAACAAAGAGCATTTTTTTTGGACACGCCTCACAGAAAAGCACTAATTACTACTGGAATGATCACTTTGGCTTATGTCATGGAGGTCATAAAAAGCGTTTACAATTTCCTGTTTTACCATGACTGACTAAAAAAGGAAGTTAATCACAAACCAATTACCATGGTAACCCCCATTTGTAAATATTGGCTTTAGGTAAGACGGTTAAACGATCTGCTCCTTCCCCATCCTCTCCATTTGGCCTTTGTCCTTTATTTCAGGCTACCTGCCATGTCAAGTTTTCAAACACGCACGACGGGAGTATGCAGCTGGTAAAACCCGGCCTGTGGAGGAAGAGCCTCGGGTCTTCCAAGCTGTTTTCAAAACACGTCAGGCTACATTTTTCCAAGGCTAAAGATCCATATTGAATCCATAATAACCCCCTGTACACATTAAAGGAGACATTACATTACGACAATGATAGGGCTACGGTTCTGATACCGTTCACCCAATATGGATGCTAACGTGCTCAAATTAAAGCTGAAAGTCAGCACTTGCATCAATAACAATAGGTTTCACATGCTTGGACGGGAAAACATTTGAATTGCATCAGTTTCCTTAACACTGGAACCACGCCAACACATGCACATGCTTACTGTAAGTCTCTGCCAACTGTCTTGGCAAAAATCTGCAGGAAGCTCCATCCTCCGCTTCCCAGGTAGAAGATCAGGATGGCCGGGAGAACCTGGTACCACGGCAAGCCCACCAGCAGTCTCAACACGAACAGCAGGGCTGTGCAACACCCTAGACGCATCATCCTGAAAGAATGCGCACACATATTAATACATACAGATAATGGCTGCAGACAATTAATAACAAACACTTCAGACCCCGCCAGCGGTCCAGAGGGAGAAGTCATGTATGGTTAAAGTAAGCAAAGAAAAAAAAAAGGATGTTGAACATCTTCACATTGGTATTTAAGCCAACCACTAAAGAATGTAATCGGCTATGATTTTGTTTAGACATCCTGTTCCCCTATTAGTCGACTAACCCCACACAGGGAGCTGGCAATGAATGAGGAAGAGGCTAATCGTATGTAATTAGTCATGGATTCTATGTTGTCAAACAAAAAGCTAATTTTCTCTCAGAATAAAACAGAGAAAATCCTTCCATTTTATTCTCTCTTGCAGCTGAATAAAAAAGCCAGGACTACAGAGACCTTGGGGAAATCCTAACTCAAAAACAAATTGCCTATATTGACAGCTAAGAGCAGCAGAGGACGGCGTGTGTTGACGTTAGTTCGGTGCCACCTGATAGCCAGGAAGACGATCCTAAAGCAGTGAACGATAGGTTTACCGCTTATTATATATTCATTAGTAAGTAGGGAAAACACGTCACAACAACTGGAAGCTGTTTGTTTAAAGGCAGCGGGTCTACGGCTGTGTAGATCCAAGATGCTGACTCGTTATGTATTGCTCCCTGCGTGTGGCTGCAACGATGATGACGATGATGATGATGGCTGTCTCATAGCAATACCGTGTTACAACATGATTAATATCCGATGGATCGACTTCATATGATTCGTCACACATCAAGGGAAAGCAATGCATTAAAAGGCCATGAGACTAACAAGAAAGGAGAGTGAAAAAAAAAAGCCATCAGCATCATCATTCGCTGCCGCTACACCCGGAAATTTAAAAAAGCGCGTAGCATCATATTGCGGTAGTGGATGGGGGAAATGATGGCGAGGCTCGATCCCGCGTCGGGTTTAGACTACGCCTCGCTAATCAAGCCACGTGCGCTTTCCTGCCAGGGCCGTCAGTCGTTATTGGACAATATTCGTGCTAACCTGATGGTAGGTTATCATGGTAACAGGCGCGCCCGGGGGCCAGCAGGACGCGCACCGGATTGCGCTCGGCGGCTTAATAGCGAGGAAGCGGCCGGACAGCGGTGACAGCAGCCTTCTTCTAAAGGGGGGGAAGAAGGCACGCTGAATATGCCGTCCACGTTCCCGTAAATTACCTTTCATGGACCGAGAGGCGCCGAGTCAGTGAGGTCGATCGCCCACAAGGTTGACAGAGGACAATAGAGTCACAGCCGGGCTCTTTCGCCTTCTCCGATCAGATAATAACCGGAGCTATCCGTGAAGTTGGACATCGCGGGGGCGCACGCTCAGCTCGGCTGTGGCTTAGATACATTTTTTTTTTGGTACCGCTTGCATTATAGGCCTACCTTACACCTCCGTTTACGCCGTCACAGCATGTAGGTGCGCAGAAATCCCAGACGTCAAACCCGTTGTGTGCGATTCCGCCTTGATCGGCTTACAGGCTAGCCTGGTCGCCCTCTCCGCTCCTCGCCGCCGCTCGCTCGGCTTGACAGAGACGCACGCAGAGACAGGCACGCACGCACGCACGCACACACACGCCGGCGCGCACCGGGATCCCCTCCTGCTTGTAATACCACAATGAGCTGCTGCTCCTCTCCTCCGCTGCGTCGGGAGTCAAATTCTCCTGACTGCGCGCGTCGACTTTGACCCCGCGATCATCATCCGACCATTGTCCCGATAACCGATATCATTCCTGGGTCCATTGTAGCCGACGAGCTCGCTAGCAACGCGTAATTCAAATGACCTTATAATTTTCTCAGCTGCGCCCGCCCACCGCCGTCAGAGTCCCATCACTGTATCAGGAATAAGCGCTGACGGACGGGGGCGCTGGGCCAATCGAGGACGGCGATGCTCGAAACATCCCATCCGGCGCGGGGCGGGGTTTGCGGCTCTAGTGGAGAGGAAATGCGGCGCGGCCCTGCGTGCCTGCTCGGCGATAGAAAGCGAGAACGGTTTCCACCCCGCTAGTGACTAGACCCTGATGCGGGACCCGTGTGGCCCTGCCTCTGCCTGTAGAGTCCGCCTCGCTACGTCCATTCATCACTCCGCGCCATAAGACGCGCTGCACGCGTCCGTCAAGTGAAGGGACGCGCGGAGGAATGAGGAAGGACAAGGGTGTCAAACACTAGCCGTTACACTGCCATGTAGGCGGCCTAGATCTACAATAAAACCCGTTAGACATCAGATTGCAGCTACCAGCGCTACACCAGCTGATTGTTGAATTGAAAAAAACTGCAGTTATCCTTTATTGCACTCAGAAGTTTGGCAACACATAAATGTGAATATACTGTAGCTTACACACTTAAAAACAAACAAAAAAACATTGGGCTTATAATAATAATATTAATATTAATACATATCTTTTTGTCCGCAAAAAAGTTCAATTCCTTGTAGATGCGCACATATGACCAATAAAAAGAGTCTTTTATGCCTCAGTGACGCAATAGAATCACTTAAACCTACTTTTGAATGCGAGTAGGCGGCTGACATTTCAGATATTACAGCAATGTGACATGGCATGAAGTGTTTCATCTGGGATGGTTACAAAAGATGCCGTAACCAAGTGCTGTAGGGTCATTGTTGCAGGCTAACTGAGGCCACATCCCCTTGTGGTCTAGAGAGCCCAAAAGAATGATGATACAGTTATTTCTTAACTCTCAACGATACCAAACAGATAATCAAACAGTGATCAATATCTGGTATAAGCTGACACATGAAGATATTGTATATATACCCTACAATCAGTTATACGAGGATATGAAAATAGGATGAGCTTTGAACTGCAAATGAGAGATAAAAGTGAAGACACACTTTTATTTCCACCATTCACTCTCATAGTTGCATGTGAGGAAATATGCAGACGCCCATCGGCACACAAACAGGCACTCGCACAGCATCATCAGGGCTCTGCCGCTATCAGTCCGGGAAGACACAGTCAGTGGTATCAGTAGTTCTCAGACAGATAAGGGCACACCCCGTACATTATGCTTTTTAAAATTAGGCTTTCTGTTCAACCCACCATATTGGGCAACTAGAGCAACATTTTAGATTTTTTTGTTGTAAATACAGGAAGCAGATATCTAACTCTTTCTTCTTGATTAAACTTTTAGATGACAAACAGGAAACAGTAAAGGAGTGTGACAGTTACCTAATATCCTTTTCCCCTCAACTAGTATTTTTTTGTTAAAGTGGGCGGTGATTAATGTGACCTTAAGGGGGATGTAAACTGATGTATCAAACGTAGGCTTCACTTCAGCAGACAGGCCTGTTATAAAAACTAACTCAACGTATGCATTTAAATACTTCACTTTCCTTAAATGGTTGAGGGAATGTTAATAAATAAAAATTAAAAAAAATGTCAGTTTATAAGTTCTGTATGCCTTATTTACTACTTTGTCAGCGTACAAAAGCATATTATACCAAGAGCTAGTGCACTTTATTTTACACTTCCAGCCAACACTCCCATTTCCTCTTTTTTGAAAATAAGAAAAACTCATAAAAAATGAATTCACATTAATGCAGCCATCATCCAAACCATATTTCCATAAGCTCAAATGTCAAAACAAAGCTTTAAGTTAATGGTTTGATTAGATGGCCTCTTGAATAAAATCATGTTTTCCTGCTGGGCCAGCATCATCTTTCCTTATATGATAATTTTCAAGAAGTGAAAACAGAACTAGAAAATTCGATAACCTGTGTCTGAAGGCCGGTTGAGATCAACACAGTTCCTCCGATCACATCCTTCGTCCGAATCTATCCTCCCATGTGAAAGTTGTTTGGTCTTTTCTCTTTGAGCCCACCCTCCTCTTGTTCTGAGGAAACATTCTCACCCCTGTAATTTCATAGGTTTTTTTCAGTCATCCAGTTCCAGACCAAAGTGGCTGTAGAGATCTCGTGTGGTGGTCCCCCTCACAGCAGCTGCAAGACATAGCAAAGTATGGGGTTAGGCCCCTTCAGCAGATTACAGGGTCAACTCCCCCCCAGTCTCCTTTTCAAACAATCCCCAAAACACTGAACAGACCAAGATCATAGCACCAAACCCTTTAAAGGGACTTAGGGCAGGATCAAGAAATAAGACTCAACAGTGACACGACGGCCGTTAGGGTAACTGCAGCCATCTGCCAAGCCGGCGCGGTAGCGCGCACGAACTCTTCAGTGCAGCTGATGCTGTGACACGGTTATTTATTTACTCGCTGTTCACGTGACTGTTTACTACAAGCCCTCCGCACATGCCTCCGCGGAACTACGTTGGTAGCATACATCTGCGAACCGCATCATGTCAAGCCACGAAGTAAGTAAACAAGTGTTTATTTTAGTGTAACTTTAGGATGACGAATTGCCGCTGATAAAACCTTCGTTTTCTTCTTGGTATTACTTTTTAGTGGACTTTGTGTGGTGGTGGGTCGTTTTCCGGCCGAAGCAGAGTCCATTACTACACATACAGTACTTGAGTCCACCGCGCTTGTCTTCTTCTGGTCTCCAAGCCGTCGAGTACGCGCATTCAGCGTCATTTGACGTCACGTCCGCCGGACTGCGCGGGAAATTCGGACCACGAATTGCAGTACATCATGCAGCACACAGCCTGTTCAAGGCAATGGGGAGATATGTGTGTGGTCTCATTCTTTTTGGTTTTGAACGCTTCATCACCCATTAGCATTAAAAGACTTAAAGTGAATGTTTATTTTTTCACAAATCCTGCCCTAAGTCCCTTTAAATAAAAGGCAGGAACCTGGTGAAATGATTAAATACAGCAGACATATTTATCTTAACCAATCTTCATTTTAATTGCTAAAATGAGCTTTAAAAAATCCCCACACATGAACCCTGATAAAGCAAAATCTAAATGTATAACTAATCAGATACATCACATAGCTGACAAATAAGCCACACCAGCTAGATTTTTCCCTCTTTTACATCATGTAAAACCAAGCTGAGCTGTGCCGGGCTGCTATTCAAAGAGCATTGGCTTGTACAGTTTTTTCTTACAGGGCTGAAGTGTGTAGTATTTGTTTGTACAGCATGCAAATGTGCTGTACTGGTACAGGGATCTTATTGGAGAAGAAGCAGCAACAGTTTTTTTTCCTCCAACCTGGTCTTTTTAGCAGCCGTGATGACAATATAGCTCAGCCCTTAAGTGACGCTATCCTTTACCTCATACAAATCATATTGGATGGTGATGTGTTCATGCAGTGCTGTTGGAATAAGAGGTTTTGAAGGTCCAGAGCTACAGAGGGGTTCATTGTTTGAAGTTTCATCTTTGCGCCTGCAGGGTAACAGGGTTTTATTGGGTTACAGTACTGTACACGCTTTTGAATGAGTGTTTCCTTTCAGAAAACTTGTATTTATTCAGTCCGTTTTCCTTCACTGGGATTTCATGAGATTTCTTTTTGAAAGCACCCAATACAATATAATCGACCAGGAACAATATAACTATATAATGTTCAAAATATGTTTGACAATGAACTGAATCTTCTTGATTTCATCACCTTTATCACCCACTGTCGATGAGGTCATTTAAGATGGTGTATATTTTTAAGATTATAGGGAAAAAAAGACATTTCTTGGGAGATGTGACAATGACTGTAACGACAGACTATGAGACAAAGGGATAATTGTCTTTAGAGGGTACTGCAGGGCATCTCCTCTTGTCTCCTCTCTCTCTCTTCAGCCAACCCATCTCCTCCCTCTCAGAATAACAGCACACAACAGCAACTCAGTGTTTAAGTGTAGACTCTTTGTGAAATTGTGTGTGTGTGAGAGATAGAGAAAGTGAGTGAGAGGGACAGAGCAGGATGGGGAAAGAGGGGATGATAGCACGTGTTTGTATTTGACAGTTGTGAGTATCTGCCTGCATGACAGACACTGTGTGTGTGTGTGTGTGTGTGTGTGTGTGTGTGTGTGTGTGTGTGTGTGTGTGTGTGTGTGTGTGTAAGTGATGTGAAAGACTGCCATTGTGACAGAGGGGAAACGCCACCTCCATTCACTAAGAGGTCATTATCATCCTGACTTTCCTCTGTACTGTACTGACAGAAAATTTAAAGAGATAGCAAGCTTTTAACTCACAGTATAGATTTAAAATGACAGAATATGTAGAGCATTTAACCATCTGTTCTGTTCCTGTGCACATATTCCACAAAGAGCCATAGGCTAAATCAGGGGATGTCCCGATTTTATTTGTCACCACGCAGCACCACCATGTCAAAAGTCATGTTTGTTATGACACACACACTGTCCATAAATTACTTGGCTATGATTCACCAAAACCCTCTCTAACAGTGTAAAATGTGTGAACTCCACACTTCCTCAACCTCGTGCTGTTGTAATACATGCATGCAAATATAATTTAAAAAAGACACACAGTCTTACAACACCCATGTCGCCTATTTCCTTATAACAGTGTGTGCCAGGACACAGATTTACACAGTATTATGCAGTGTCAAAGGAAATATGACTTTGTGGGGAGAAGGTGAAGTTTCAACACGACTTTCTGATCCCTCTTAAAAAAAGTAAGGTGATGGGTCTCCAGCCTGCAAATGTGGTACCAGCAACTATCTCAACAGTGACTCAAGATAGCTGATTATGAAATGCAGCACTAAAAAAATATTGTAATTTTTAGCAAAATGAACATTTATGTCATCATATGATGTATGAAAACAACACTAAGGGGAGGTGTTAATCTAATTAAAACATTTTATAAAGCCAGGTCAATGGAATCTGAATGTAAAAATAATCAGGGTTGTGGAATTTAATACTGTTCAAAGAAAACTGGCCTTGACTTTTTTTTATTTAAGCCAGAGGGAAACAGAAGCACTGCTCTGTTGCCCTCTGGTGGCCGGCTGTACAACAACTTGACAAGATTTTACTGACAAGCCATAGTTGCGATACCTAATCAGATACTAGCTCATTCAAATGACCCATGATGATTTTTTATCTTATTTTAGCACCCATAAAAATGGGCATGGCTACATATCAGGTTTTAGGAGTAAACTCCAATTCAATGTTTACATTCAGCTCAGTAACTTAAGTCGTTTTTTTAGTTTTGCTCAAAATCACACCAGAAAAAATACATATTGTTGTACTCTCATAGTCTGTTCAGGGTCACGCTGCCTTGTCAAGAGACAGACAACTCACAGAACTGACTGGTTTTGATTGGCTGTAATCTCACACCACTATTTCTTTGTGTAGAGAGCCTGCAACGAAGTGGTTGAAAAAGACTCCTACAAGTCATAACTGCAACTGGACTTCATCAGTCATGGACACAAATAAGGTCCACTGCTAACAGGGAGGATGCATCCAATAAATTGCCGCTACAATCAGCAGACAAGTCTGTTATTATGCGTATACAGCGGGTGTTCTTGATGCTGTCATTCCACACATTTTCCACACATCAGTTCACCGATTCCTAGATTCCCCATGTGACTGTGGACCAGAATTACGATGGCTCTGTGCTGATTTGAGCAGAATACTGGCCTAAAGGAGTGTATCTCGCATAAGCATAGTTACAAAACACCCCACTACCATACGTACATGTATATATTGTTTATAATCACTGTCCACAATCTATTTTTTTATTTGGGTCTTCTTTCACTGCTGGTTAGGTCAGTTCAAATTCTGTATGATATAAAGAAAGGACCTTAACAATGTTCAATTATAAACATTAGATCTTCAAACGTTATCTCGGCCTTGTAAATTCTATTACTATGGACTTTGAAATGCTACTAAAAAACTAGTGAATTAAAATGCTAATACAACCAATTCTCTTACCAATTCGGCCCAGGAGTGACTGTCCAATGTCTTTGATGTCATTGTATTCATGTAGCATATCAATATGATTATCCAGCTCCTCTACTCTGCATCCCCTGGAGAAACACACAAAAAAACAACATATCAAAAACAACATATCATATTAACTGAACTTTGTGCAGATGATTGCACACACTGGAAACAGATTAAAGCTATTTCACAGTATTATAGTGGAGATCGACACTGTTCTCTGCCCCCTAACACTAAAGTGAATCATCAACACTACATGCTTAACCTCAACCCGCACCACTGAAGTTGGACCTCCAAGACAGGAACATGGGAAGACAAACACACACACACAGCTGTACTCACTCGGCCTCTAGCTGTGCTATCTCTGTATCGAGTTGCTCTCTCCTCCTCTCCAGCTCTGCCACCTCCTCTGCAGGGCTAACTTTAGCACTCTCTGTTACTTGAAGCTGCCAGATGCAAAACAGTCAACCATGATACTGGGATGCACATGTATTCAAGTGTGTGTATTGCAGACAGACAGGGGGGTTTACATACGGGTGATTTGAAGTTGGAGTGTACTCTCTTAAACTTTGACAGTGGAGTTCTAGGGAGAGAAGGGAGGGAACTATTGTTAAAGACTGTTTGAGGAAAGAATAATTTCTTTGAAGTGGTTGGTTATATGTTCACTCAATATTGCTTATGGACAATAACAGCAAAAAAAGCTGCACTGTATCTGTGTACATACAAAGAGAACAACTACAGGTTTACAGCAAGAATGCAAACCTCCCACAATACTGAGCTATTTTTGTTGCACAAAACACATTCAGCAAACATTATATCACTTAATTATTAGGTTAACTTAATTCTAGCTTGTGTAGATATACATTTCTGATTTGAAGCCAAGTCTTCATAAATTCCCAAGCTAAATAACACTAAATATCAAACCAAGGTCTCACTGTTTGCTTTTAGGAATAAACTGTCATGGTAAAAAAATAAAAAAATAAAAAAATTCTATTTGACAAGTTCTGCAAAAACCCTGTATATATTACGTATAAATCAAAAGGCATTTTGAACAACTTGAACAGTTTAGACAACAAGTGGATAAACGATGACTTCTTATTGGTGATCATTGACTAACAGGGGGAAAACATTAATTTATGCACTGTCCCACATCGAAACCCTGTCAAATAAACAGTGCATCGTGTTTAGCTAACGCAAATTCATTTATATTTTTAATCAAACGTCTTTAAGCAAATATAAAAGAGGGTAAAACAGAAGGGACATCCCCGAGCAAACAGTGACGACATATCAAAACACACAGCGACACAGAACAACAAGGCTATGAAAAACATATTTTCACAGTGATAACGACAAGCTAATTAGCCAAACAAATCAGCTAGCTAGCGTTATAGTTAACTGTTGTTAACAAGTTACCTTCTCAATGCTCCCTTCTTCGGGTCGTTGCCCTCCGGTGTCGAAACTGGACCTTTAGATGCACTACAGAGAGTTTCAGCAGACTGCTCTGTGTTCATACTGACTCAAATGTAAAACAATATGGTGTTATAGTTGATTAAATGCAGTAGGAGCAGCATATGAAGCCCCTGAAAAAAAGTAGGAAGTTCGCAATTCGCGGCTCATCGTAAACAGACTCGTGATTGGTTCTTGAAACCAAGAGGCGGGACTTGGAGAACTCTCTCTTCTCGCGAGATCGTTTTGGGAGACTTTATCGAATAAAGGTAATGCTAGTTTGTTTCCGAAGTATTAAACAGTGTCACTGTCCATAAACAACCTAGATTTGTATGTTTGTTGTGGCTGATAATCATATTTCAGCACTAAAACTTAACTACTACTAGAGTGAGAGTTATGTCTCTGTCTTTGCCTCGCCTTAATTATGCTCCAGTTATTTTTTAGTGTCACAGGCTTTCCATTGAGCCATCATCCACAATACCATACCAACTGAAGAGGGCCATAATTAGTATTAACTATACCTGTGTTTACCCTGCCATGTCAAAATTGCTGCTGTGATAACGACCAATTATCTTATTAAATGGACAACGTTTTTTGAATGATTCCACTAAATCATCAAGGGCGTCTGCTAAATGACCTAAATGTAAATGACCTAAATGTAAGGGGTCCCATTTCGGGAATTATAGCCTATATGATGCCAAAATAAGTAATAACGTTTATATTTAAAAATGGTCACCCTTTTTTATGTAGTGTAATCATAATTGGATGTAAGGGAAAAATGTCAATCTTTAAACCAACTTTGAGAGGGTTTATCAATCCAAATATTCCCTTTATAATTAATGGGAGTCAGACCCTATGTTTGGCTGGCACGTGTCAACAAATCCACTATCCTGATTGGACCACGAGATGGCGACAAAGCACAATTTAAGTGTATCCCTGCCTTCATCACAGCTCTCTATTGATTCCCTCTCACCACATACTGATTTTCCCTTTTCTCTCTCTCCCCGCCATTCTCTGTCTGAAACAACCCACTCACTTGTTGACTGAGCAAAACATTGCATAATCTGAGAGATTGTGTGTCATATATAATAACGTGATCATCTAATCTGAGGCTACTCTGAAATGCACACCAACCAACCAAGGTGCCTCTCAGACTGATTCAAGTCAGGCCAGCGCGCAGAATCTAAATCGGTGGTGGATTAAAAAAGCAAAAGGTCACATTCAACACACACACACACACACACACACACACACACACACACACACACACGCACACACACACCACATTGGAGCCAGTACAGTTCACTGGGCAAGTACCAAAGGAAAAAGGAACACAGCAAAAGATTTAGCTCTTAAAACACAGAGAGAGAGAGAGACAAAGACACAGCGTTCATAGAGAAGATAGTGAGACAGTAAGGCACACAAAATGTGTATCCGGGGGGGTGGAGGACATAAAACGGAGTCCATTCTGCGTCATGTCCTCTGGATTCATTGTTTATTTATTAGTTGTTATACAGAGACAGAGAGGCACTGGAATGAAAAATTCAGACAGGAGGAACGGCCTTTTCTCCTTTTAGAAATCACAAGATTACACACACCGGGGCGGTAATGGCTCCTGTGCTCAGTCGTGTGTGTGGGAGAGACAGAGAGGGGAGAAGATGTGTGGACGGTGGCTATATTTCTCCACAACTCTGACACAGCAATAAGCATCCGTGTGTGCTTGTGGGTGTTAGATTTGATGTTAGAACGGCTGCTATACATCACAAATTCCTATGTTTTATTTGTGATTATTGTTGTCCATGTAAGTATACTTCGTTGTGTGAGAAAAGTGCGCCTTCCCTATGTGCTATACCGACCACTCAAAGCTTGGACTGCGTGCCCGTATTCATTTTTGGCAGGGTAATGTCCACGTTGATGGTGAGGCGTCTCAGGAATGCCAAGATAAATGAATTAAGTAAGCAATCTTCTGTATGCGCTGTAATGGAACACTATCATTACAGAATTTAGCAGCAATCTTTAATGCCCGAGAACAGTGGCGTGTGCTTTATACAAACGTAATTAGAAGCAGCGTTGCAGGAAGGTTGGCTGTATTATTTCTTATACGACAGTTTGACATGTCATGTCACTAATAATGTTAATGATGCTTCTTTTCTATTCAAGACTCCCAGTACTTCCTGACAATGTGACAGTGAGTCAGCGTGCACAATAGCGGGACCTTGAAAGTGAAGCGCCTAAATGGATTTCAGCTGTCATTAATTTGATTATTCATAACTGTGTTTTTCTTACTGTGACATGTCACAGTGTCTTCTTTGATAAGAGCCTATTGTGAGCAGTTCAGTCTTCACCAAGTTAACATTTGCCCTTCAATTTCGTTTGAATTTAGGAAGCTTTTTCTGAACACCAGTCACTAAGGAGGCATATTAGATGTGATTGGTTTCTGTAGAAAAGTATACTAAGTTGACTTTGACTTAAGGTTTGTTGTTGATTTCTTTCGATTTGATGAAGAATAAACTTTCATGCTCAACACCTTTATATTTTTCTTGACTTGCGATGGACCTATTTCACTTTCTATAGTGAGTTTTTTGTGTGTTTTCTGAACAAAATCCACACAGATTACTCTTCACAACAGATATCTCTAAACTTCAATGTATTGTTCCCAATCTGAAGAAAGTTTCCCGTAAGGCTTACATAGAGAAGCAGAATTTTAGAAAGAGCACTTACAATAAGAGGGAGGAGGTGGAGGAGGAGGCGGTGAGAAAAGTAAGAAGAACAAGGAACGGGAATGGGAGAAGAGAAAAGGACAAGAGATTGAAGCAGCAGGACAAGAAGGAGGAGAAGGAGGCTTTGGTTTGTGATGTTGGACGGAAAGCCTCATATCTACCATGTTCTTAATTCATGGCAGCCGAGATGCTCCTCTGTACTGCATCTAAATTCCACTGCTGGGGAATTATGACCAGGGACCATAAAACACACACACACACACACACACACACACACACACACACACACACACACACACACACATGAAGCATAGTACTATAGAGTACGAGAGAGAGAGTGCACACAGGGTGCAGTGGACGGACGGGGCGAGAGAGAGTGAGCACACTGCTGCAGGATGAGGGGTAGATGAGGGGGATGATTCAAAGCGTGTCATAAAACATCGATACGCCGCTAAAGGCCACGCTATATGAGCTCTGCTTACACTGGAGGCAAATATGCCTCTAAATAATTCACAAAGCCGGCACGAGCACTCATTCACACAAATGCAGTGCAAACACAGAAATGGATACAACACACACTTCTTTAAAGAACACACACACACACACACATGTATTATCCTGTTGTGGACCATACCGACACAAATCATCGATCACATGTTGGAGGTTTGGCTGGAGTAAAACGTTAGACTCCTTGGTGAAGGCCTCTTTGTTAAAAGAAAGGGGGAAAAAAGCAGCTGATAGATTGTTGGACTGTTTTAGTTACGAGGCAGACTCTCGCTAAGCCGGACACTGTCAGCCGTGATGGAAGGATACCGCCGCAAACCTCCAACCTCACTTCCACGACAACATCTCAATCAAAGCAGTATTGATTCCCACATGTGGTGTTTGTGACTGAATGTTACAGATGCCTTCAGGTTCGACAGTCAGTCAGCCTTAGCAGTCGTTTCAGATCCTACAGCATGCTCAACATGTTCTCGACCTCAAACTGAGATGCAGTGTTATCAGACAGGTAGTGTGATTACATGATGACTGGAAATAGAATAAATAGATACATTTCCAGACATTTTTCCCATGTGCTCTGATTGTGACAGTAATTCCCTGTCACAGTGCAATTCCTGTAGAAAAAAAATGAGTTTGAATGTAGCCACATCAAAGAGAATCCATCATAATCTGAAAGGTTTTTTTTTTTTTTAATGTCTGGTTGTATTAATGCCTTCACAAAATGGCTATTCATGTCTCTGCCAGGGAGGCCTCGGTTTGATATCAGCTCCTATATGCCTCCATCTGTTGCTGTATTCTGTGGTGTGTGCTAGTTCTCATTCATTAGCTCTGACTCATCCTTCTAATAACAACCTCTTTTTCCTCTCTGTAATAGTTTTCAGTTGTTTTTCCAACTGTACGATTAGTCTGCTCGCCTCTGAGACTCACTCTGTTTACTGTCAGCATAAAGCTTCCCGTTTTCGTCTTTTAGCTTTCGTACGGATGACTTTTCATTGTGGCCATCGTCTCAGGTTGGTTAATCCTGGCAGTTAAGCAGGCCATATTTGTTTGTTAGCTTCCCCATTCAAACATGTTTGCCGTCATGTTTGCCTTCAGGTCTTACCGGATCTGTATGCAAACATACCTAGCTGGTGGTGAGAGGTTTGATCTGTTACAGGATGTCTGATTAACACTAAATAAAACCGCCTATTAATTTTATTATTATTTTGAAGCACATTTTCTACCCCTGTCGTATGAAATGTGCTCTATGAATACATTTGATTGACTAAATGATAGATTTTTTTAGGGAAATGCAAACCAAGCTGCTTTTTATTTGGTCTAAATCTCCCTTTCATTCCTGTGGTCTATAAAAAAATATTGTCTCTCTGTGTGGCTCCTCTGTTTGCGGTGTGGTTAGCTGATATTTACCCTGTGTTTAGTTCACTAAATAAAATAATCCAGGATGATGCACCAATACTTTGGTTGAATCCACTGTTCAACATTTGGCAGCCGGCAGAAATATTGTCCCGTAGAGCTCAGGCACATTCTCATTACAGCAAATGTCCATTGATAACCCTTTATATCAAGAAGCACTTCATGGTACACAATACAAACACAGTTTTAAAGGTTTAAAGTACTTGAATTTAAATAATTACTTCTCTTCACACACACAAATTTGAATATTAGCCACGAGAAAATGTTACTCGACATGTGTACCCGCCTTCGTCCAATGTCAGCTACAGGTATAGCCTATTGATGGGTGGATCGATGGAGAGATGAAATCAACAGCAAGAACATTATAGATCAGAGGGATTTTCACACCATTTTATTAGCAACAATGTGTCTGTTAGTTATATATTAGAAACAAGGACAGAAACATTTCTGCTGTACTGTACTGAGTCTGAAAAACCAGCTGGATCATAAAATAAAGCAAGTAATTCAAAAACTGCAGGGAAAAAGCAACACTGCATTTGAATATACACTTGTAATAATAATAATAATAATAATAATACATTTCTATCATAATTATTTATGGCACAACATTTCCTGTGCAACTGTCACATCTGCTTAAAAAGTAAAAGCATAGCATTGAGAACTCTGTGTGTGTGTGTGTGTGTGTGTGTGTGTGTGTGTGTGTGTGTGTGTGTGTGTGTGTGTGTGTGTGTGTTTGTGTGTGGGTGTGTTTGTATTACTCATACGTTGTGGGGACATGAATCTGTTTACACAGTTACACTGTTGGGACTTGCCTTCCTTGTGGGGACAAAATGCACATCCCCTTAACGTAAATTGGGTAAGATCAGGATTAGGCAAGACGGTAAGTCAATGTAATGTCCTCTAAAGTGATGGAAACACAGCGTGTGTGTGTGTGTGTGTGTGTGTTGTAGTGTTTTTGCAGGAAAAGCACACATGTCACAAGAGGAAAAACTAAAACAAAATCACTCACTGTTTCACCCTTTGGGAATCTAAATGAGCATGATTGCTGATAAGATCAACAGTGTGTGTGTGTGTGTGTGTGTGTGTGTGTGTGTGTGTGTGTGTGTGTGAGAGAGAGAGAGAGAGGGAGGAGGGGGCAATCAAAGGGACAGTCCAATCAGCTTCAAGCCCCTCACGCTACCACAAGCATTTCATCTTGAAATCCAGCAGTAAATTATTTCATTCATTAAATGTGCATCCTCTGTCCATAAAACTCAGTCACTGCTCCTCCAGTCAGAAAATCAGCCGTCCAGCCAGGCCGGTCAGCCAAGCGCTGAATATAAAAACAATCCCAAGAAGGAACTCTCTGAGTACCTTGGAGGAAGAGCAAATATTCCTCAGTCCAACGAGTCGAGAGAAGAGAGAGACCGGAGTGTATGCTATGGTGTGTCAAATATTTATAGATGTGCCTTTAAAAGGTGAATTACTCTTTAGCCCACGAATCCATATATCAACAAATCAGAGACGACACAAGGAAATGACGTGAAGCATCCACGAAATTAAACTTCGTTGAAGAATTAAAAATCTCACTCTGAGTCGGCGGTTTAGCATCAATCAGGAAAATAAACATTTACAAAATAAGAGTTTGTCACGTCATCTGGTTGGGTCTTTGCACGAAGCATGAATTTTAAAGGTAAAGTGGCAAACTAATACAATCCCTTCACCCTTTTACAATATATGTTTCAAATGTTATTGCAACCCACCACTGGGTTCGGTACACATACAGGAGTGACAGACTGTGTTTAACCGTATGGAATATAGAATCCTGGTATAACCACTGATGGAGTTATACGCACACGCACACATGCATGCAAGCACAGTCACACAAATGCACACGAATCCAAGAACCCCAACCCCCTTTGGCACCTAGTCCACCCTGCCTGCGAGAACACAGAGGCCGATCTCTGCTGAAGTGTGTGTAGTATACTGCGTACACACTTTGTGTTGTCAGCAGACGCTCAGAGAAACCAGCCTCCCGTCAAACTGGAGACCTCTGTGAAAGAACGTGGAAACCGAGCAGGGTTTTCCATCTTCTGTAAGCCCTTTATGTCGTGAAATATTATGGCCTAAGTCAGGTCTATCTGAAATGTCGGTGGGTGGCAGCGAAAACATGACATCCCTCTTCCTCCACTGGTGGCGAGCGATATTTTATTAATCTCTATAATCTGTGGATGGAGGAATGAACACATCATCCCGTCATAGGAGAAGGGAAACACCGGACGTCTCCTAATCCTATTTTGTTTGTAGCAGCTATGGCAGAGAGAAAATCCCTGCCGATTATGTCATTTTGACATGGCGGGAATCTGTGTGTCCAGAGAAACTAGGGCTACACAAACGTTATCAAATTGTAAAACAAATTCCATTCTTAACGTTAAAAAAGAGCTATTCAAGACGAACCGAGAACTTCAATTTAAAACATACAACATTTTAAATACTTTAAACTCTATAGCAGCCCAAGTGTAAGGTCCTGGAACTGAGCATAGTACCTTTGAAATGCCTGTCCTGAGAGCCATCTGAGTCTTCCATTCTGCAAGAGATGACTAGTAGAGTGAGACCAGACTAGATCAGACTAAACTGGTCAAGATGACAAAAACACAGTCTGACTCATGGCCCGGTCTGGATTAGGCCGTCCCAATTCATTTAAGAGCAAATTTACACCGAGTTCCAGTCTCGACCAGCTAAACATCAGTGCTGATGCTACAGCTGCGTGTGAACATGTCCCTCATGGTGACCGACCGGGCGAGGTTTGGTTTACGGTAGTTTGAAATGTTCACAGGCACGGGCAGGTCCAGGTCCTGCTGCTGGACGCTGCGGTAGCTGATCCGGTCGCCTCCGTTCCTCAACCCATCTGGTTGATGGTGGATCTGTGGCTGAGCAGGGGGGGGCTGGAGGTAGAAAGGCAGCTCATAGTGTGTGCAGGACGGACAGAAGGTCTGTGAGCGTGTTAGTTTCCTGGCCAGTGGAGGGGTGGAAAAAAGGGCGGGGCCATTTGGGATGGAGGAGGCGGCGGCCGTCGCCGCCACGATGTTGTGATTGGAGTGAACCGGTGGGAGGCGGGACGTAACGGCGAAGTCTGGCTCCTCCTCCTCCGACTCGGACTCTTCCTTCTTGCAGCAATAATACTAGTGGAGGGAAAAGAAGGAGGAGGATGGGGAAAGGAGGTGAAGAAGCGAGAGAGAGAGGCAGGGATATTTATTAGACAGAAAGGTTCAGAATGATGTAAATTGTAATTGATGAGAGATGGGAGGTAAAAAGAGGCATAACAGAATGTTAATGAACAATAAAGAGAAAAATAAAAGAAAGGGAGGGATATTTATCATATTGAAATGTCTGCATGCCCAACCACAAGAAAATAAATGCTTCTGCAAATTTGTTTACATGCACTACCTAGCCAATAAAGTCTGGGTCAGCTTCTGCTTTATAAAATTATAGTCTTTTTCAATGCGTACAGCCAGAAAGTCAGAGTTTTTGTGCATATTGAAGAGAAGAAAATGTAAAATAATATTCCATATAAAATAAAAATGTTTTATACATTTATCTACAACATAAGAACACCATGAGGCTGTGGTTTGTATATTAAGCATGCATTCAGTCAACACCCTTCAGAGGAAGGATGTGCACATGATCCACATGACCCTATAGATGGTCGTATTCGTCGCCTCAGTGCAGCTGCACGTGTGCTATGGGGTAATTTAAAAAAAACGTTTTTGTCTCCTTGGTTGATTCTTTCATCATTCAGTTCAATTACAGTTCAAACAGACTTGCATACAGAACCCATTTCAGTGCAGAATTAGGGGTTGATAGTCCTGGCTTTCATGTTCATTCCTGGCATCCTGCCAACTAATATGAAGCCATAATTTGTGAATCACTTTTGATTTTTTTGCTGTGAAATATAAAAACCCCAAGAACTGCAATCAGCTCCAAGTGGAAATTATTATATGAATTCCACTCTAGCAATGTTTTCAGTTGATCTCGTTAAAAATATATATGTGTATGACTGCGTGCTCTGCAATTTGCCTGTCCTTCCCCTATTCACACTCAAACAGCGAGCTAGGAGCATACCACGACCCAACCATTGGGAGCCATTTGGAATTCAATGTCTTGCTCAAGGACACTTTGATACGAGGCTAGGAGGGCCATGTATAACTCGGCAATGAATGCTCTAAATGCTGAGTCACAGGCACCTAGAGTCTTACATCAAATGTGTCTGCCATAGCCAGATTTAGCCATTATATACATATTGCTGTACATGTATCTTATCGTGACATACATGCTGTTGCTTTTACACTCCATTAAGACATGCTTTTCTACATTAGAAGTGAATGATTCCATGCAATGTGAAAAGATTTCTAGTACTGCTCATCCCTTTCTAGTCACTGCCAGGGTCGGCTCATTGTTCTGGCTTCAAACCTCCCCTCCTCCTTTTCTCATTTAGACTCTGTAAAAGCTGTTTGATTGACTACTGAACACATCCACAATCAAAGCATTTAATGGCGTGAAGCATCATCAATTGATGGGGCTGAATAAACCGCTCTTGTAACGTTTTCTGAATTATTTGAAGCAAAGTTCATGAAAATACTGTAAAGAGCTTATGGATTTTGGAATTCTTTGATGAAATCATTATTAGTCTCTAGACATCAACCGGACCCAAAATCTTGTGTATATTGAAGCTCAAGAAATAACAACTGGAAGCAGATTTGGAGTTGCTGGTAAAGTGAAGACATACGTTTGTCTCTTTGATACTAGTTTGATACTACTGTCATCTAAGTGTGGAATCAATCTAATTCAACAGAAACTGACTAAAACATAAGTTGCAACTGAATTTCTTTCATATTCTGTTGCCAAATCGATTTTTTTTTATGCTGCTATGAAAGTCAAGCAGTGAAGTGCACAGGGGGATTAGTTCAGTGTACCAGAAAGTATACAGTAGTAATACTTCCTGGAGGTGTTAATAGTGTTTCAACACAACTGGTGTTTCGTCAAGCATGAAAACACAAAGCAGTTTCTTTTCACCTAAATCCGTTTTCAGTTCATTCTTACATCAGATCCACAAACTCAAAGAAAGGTTTGTCAAGCATGAAATAATACTGAAAGTCTGTAACACAACTATGTGAGATAAAGGTAATTATGTGAGTGCAGACATAGCTTTTACAGCAATATTGGACGTGTTCTCTTCTTCCAGCTCGACAATAGATGATTCACCTCAGAGTCTGAGGCCCAAAGACCAGGATGAAGAACTACTGACTGACATTCGGAGAGTTTATGCTTCGTTACCATATATATAAATTTTAGTGGTTCAAGGGCGGGCAATGTCGTTCCACCATTTTTCAAATGTGGAACATCAAATGTTAGAAAGCTAAACGGTGATGAACATCGTAAAGATGACACTAAACATCAGCATGTTAGGATACTGACATTAGACTGTAGACGCATTCCCCAATCTGTGCATTGTGAAAGTTCCTGTTCTATTCAGATAACAGAGAGAATGTGTGTAGCCTGGACAGACACAGAGGATGCTGCTGCACTCATAAACTACATTTTTGGGGATTGAAAGAAAGCGCCTATTATCCTTGGTAATAGAAGGCCACAAACACGATTTCGCAGATTAAAGCAGCTATACTTGTGACTGTCAACAAAGTGCTCACTCAAGGACATCCCTAACATGCAGCTGTGCAGACTCTCCGAGGGAATAGTCGGGAAGCAGCCGTGCACTCACCTGCAGCCTACAGTAGCACAGTACTGCGATGATAAGGAGTAATATAACTGTAGCTAGAATTCCTCCAGTGATGACCACTGTCCCGGCTGTCATTCGAATGGCTCTCCATCAACACCCTGCAGAGAGGAGCGGATGGAGAGGGAAAAAGAGTGGAATAGGGCAGAGGAGAGAAGAAATGACGGAGGAGAAAGCACACAATTCATCAGCACACTGGCTTCATTAAGTAGATTATAACTGTGTGTCATCTCGGTAGTGCTTATTGAATTATCCAGCAGTTAGGAGACATGTAATAGAATCATCCTCCAAATGCTGCTCGCAATATAGACGGCATCTGAGGCAGGAACACGTAGGGATGAGGAGGAGGAGGAGAGAGAGAGAGGGGAATCAGCAGAGCAGCAATAGGAAGGAGTGGAAGAAAATCGGCCCGAGAGCCGAGAGATAAATGGGTGGTGGGAGCGGGGAGAGTTGAAGTGACTTTGCGGGCGATGGAAACAAAGGCGGGCGCGAACGGGGGAATTTACATAGGGCGAGAGGGAGGAAGAGGTCAAGATGAGCCGAGGAGGGATGGAAAGGGATGTAATGAATGGAGCGACAGGATGATGGAGGGGATGAAGACGATGCTGGGAGAGATAGATGGGGAGAGGTGATACATAAACAGAGGGCAGATGGAGATGAAGAGGATGGGAGAAAGAGCAGACGAACAGAAGAGGACAAAGGGAAACGGGCTGTGCATACTAACATACCATTCATGACTTGAGTATACTATATGAAATGAAGAAATATTTATATATATCATTTTAATTTGCCTTAAGATGGAAAGCTGAGAGGAAGAGGCACATTTGTGATGAACAATAGTCATTCGGAGTTTACTTCAGTGTGAATAGTAACGGTGTACTCATGTGTTAAATTAGTAGGCAGTGTGCAGTACATACATATTGAGTAGGTAGTAGCATGCAGTACATTAGTATGCAGTATGTTAGTATTCAATTTCAAACAAAGCCAGGGTTATTGGGTTACTAAAAAGATAAACAGGTGCAAGAGAACAAGAGAAACGAGAAGCAATTCTGCCGAGATGTTGAGTTGTGAAAGCTTTGAGCCGACCTCACGGTTGAACGAGAACATCCAGGATTCACAATCCCATAATGCCAGAGACTTTTTGTTCAGGCTCGATGCTTTAACAGTAATGAAAAATAGATCCATTGGTCTATGGTAAAATTAAAAAATTAAAAAACTAGAAATATCGAGCACAAGTTCTATGCCACAAACTTTGGGAGAGGCCAAACTCTTGCAATCGTTGTAAAAAAAAACAGTTTAAAACATCAATGTTGTCATACCAGCCCATTTGAAACGCAATATTGTGATACAAAATACTTAAAGTTACATCAAACATTGTACAATTAAAGTAAAAAAAAGTGTTTAAACGGAGGCTGAAAGGTCAGAATCATTGTCATATCATTGAAAAAGATCAAAATAAACTACATAAATTGCTTAGAATTAATGCAGATAGTCAGTGACGTATGGTTCACTATATTCCCGGTTTAAAGAACAATGTCTACTATGACATTGACTGGAGCTGTTATGGACGGACGTATAACTGGAGAGAAATGACTCTGTGGTTTTCAAAGTCACAATGAAACAGCATTTTGAGGGCATCGCTTCCTTAATCAGATAAATGTCTTGATGAAACTTAGATCATTTAGAAGTCTAGACTAAAGGGACATCAGATGAAGGAGCGAAGAACAATCTTAGATATCGACTTTTCATTTTTTGCTCCGATTCAACAATGAGCAGATCGAAAAGAATAAGGTTCTGTGACAGAGAAAGAGACCATGACCTTTATTGTAGTAATCAGCAGGAAACATCCAACTGGACAGCTGTGAGCGACCTGTGAACTCTGACCTTAAATCAGAGAGCACAATAAAGACAAATAGACATGTTGACCTAATATTCACCAAGCTTTGCAGAATCGCACTGCAGATCTGCAATGACTGTTATCCATCTTGTTTTATTTCGATTGCATTGTTTCTTTTTGTTGCACGCTTATAAACTATGCAGAGATTTTGTCTGTTCAGGTAGTTTGATTTTCCAGATTGAAATGACTGGGGGTGAATGCTACAGACGTCATAAGAGCATTTGCAGCAATATGATTGACTTGATTCTGAGCTGACCTCATTCTCAGTTTATTAGATCAGCGCTTCCCTTTAATTACCTCTTTTCAGTCTCTACAGCAGCAGGATTACAGGAAGAAGCCTTGAGCCCACAGGCTTGAAATATTCATGTTCCTCTTGAAAGTAGTGTATATTAATCACAAACATTGTAAATGCCATTCAAATTGTCAAAAGCAATTACTTTTCTCTGCCTTCCCTTCACTGTGATGTATTTGAGGCTGTCACATAACTGAGGAGTGTCATGCCCGCAGCAGCCAATGTGTCCATCAACAATACATTTTGTGTGTCAACAACACACACAAAAAATGTGTAATTTACTTAAAGCATGAATGACCACTTGGAGTAATGTATAATCACACTATAATGTATTTCAAAAAGATTAGAATGCATTACAATTATAGGAATTATAATACACTAGGATCTTGCAGGAAAATAAGGTCAATGAGTGACCTGCAATTACGAAATATTACGATATTTGACCTTATAAGTCATTAGAAAACGCTTTATAATAGTTATAATAACAATAATATAGTTATATTTATTGTTGTACAGCATTATTTATATTTATAAGATGTATAACTATAATTATACAGCTATAAGCAGATTATAACACATTAAAAGTATGTTTATAAGGCATTATAGACTTGGGTGTCATAGAAACACAGATGTAAAAATTGCAAACCCACATTATGCCACAATATTACATTTGCAGTAACGACCACAGTAAACAGGCTCTCCAATGCTCTAAATGTCATATGACCTCCATTCTAGTGTAGATTTATATAACAGCACATTCTGAGAAATCAATCACAGTCCCTTTCAACAGAATAATAATGAAATATAAGTAAGAAATGTTGAGTTGTAAAGAGTTGAGATGGATCTGTATATCATGTTGTTTTCTTTAAAATCAGGCAAAAATGAAGAACATTTTGCAAAAACAGCCATAAATAATATAAAACAAACATTTTGTGTCCTCCTATCCAATCCAGTGTTTATCTTGCAGTGACCTTTTGCCCTCTTGTCTTGAAAGTATACTATATCTGTATTGCATAGTAATAAAAAATAAATAAATACTGAAAAATCAAGGTTTCATTCTTAGATTCTTATATATATATATTGGGGAAACCCTGCGGACACTTGACAGGTGTGGGAACAGACCTTCAAACTGGAAGTGTCATAGCACCACACCATTACACTGCATTGTGGATAATTGCCTGCAACCAAAAATAGGACGGCGGGCTTGTTGCTAAGCTATGACTCAACGGTGCGAGCCATTATCAGCAACAAGCATACAGCGGTATAGGCCGGCGTTGTCGAGATGCCACTCAACTGTGACGCGGACACACCCTAAAATAGAAATAGAGAAAAAAAGAAGCAGGACTGCCAAAGTCATACGGAGCATTGTTAGGTAAATTTAAGAGCGTGTACTATTCACAGAGTCACTGACAGCTCTGACCTTCTCACCCCGAAACACCTCTAAAGCATGTTGAATTCCTCTGTGGGTAACTTGGCCAAACCATATTAGCTTTCATTGCGATATGTTTCTCCAGAGACGCTCTATAAAGTTAGAATGGATCAGACTGTCTCTGCAGTAGCTATCTGCCCGGGCTACAAACACAGCACAGCTAGCCTCCCCTCAGGCTGGAATACAGCTGGAGCTCTAATCCAATCTGCAGGCCACACAGTCCAACCAGGCAGATCAATATGAAGGAACAACAAGAGCAGAGCGGTATATACTCGGAGTTAAACCGAAGAGGGAGATGCGGTGATTTGGGGACGTTTTCGGTATCAGGAAAGGAGATTTTGTTGTTGTTGTTGTCTGACATTTAGGTGAAGTCGAGAGTTATTGATCTATGCACTGCAGGCCTCTAATCAAGTCTTCACTTATCGCTTAAATTAGGGCTTTAAATATCAATAATCCGTGAATTCATGATGTTTCGCTTAAAGCTGCACCAATCAATATTTTAATATCAATGGATCAAAAACCAAACAGGGAATTATCACCTAATTCTGCAGTTCCCTTCATCTTTATGGGTGTTTTAGCATCTTTTAGCTAATTTTTCAGTCTGCAACTTCACCGTCGGTCACCCTTGCTGATCTTATCAGCGTTGTTTCTGGATCACTGCAGGCGGCTGTCTGCCACCTGCTCAGCACCACCAGACCACACAACATAAGGGACTAGTTGGTGAATAAATTAGAGTATTCCGCAGAGAGGCAGCTATTTCCCTCCGAATATTGGACCAAGTCTTCAAACATATGACCCCAAATCACTGCTGCTGTGTCCGCTGGATGATAAACTGAGAATATGTCAATGTTGTGCTAACAACAACATGGTGCTTGTTCTACTGTCCCCAAGTGTCCAAAAAAAATCTATTATTTCTGCTTTACAAACACTACCCTGGGGACGGGGTCACATTGTTCATACAGTATGCTGTTATCTTTACCACACATAATGAATACAGCCAATGAGAATCACTTTTACGAAAAACAAATACAGGATGTTTATTGAATCCAACACCATTTCTTTTTCACTTTAAAAGTCTGACAAAATATATTATACTAGTAAAATATATTATCTAGAAACCTGTCGATATCGTGAGCAGTATTTCCCGTGGTGGTATTGAACTGTTTCTCCAGAAAATTGCTTTTACTCCTTAACCTCTAACCTTTCTCTAATAAGTGCACACAAAGGAATAGCGTGAAAACACACACACACACATAATGCAGGAATATAGCACACAAGCAGTCAAATGGCACAATATTATTAAGCATATTAATAATATTATTCTATTCTATTCTTTGGATGTCTGTGTATTACAAAAAAACTACCCAAAATCTTGACAAGCTTACACACACTAATGCACACAAAATAATGGCACTGGAAAGGTCATTAGTCATGTGACACACACACACCCACACCCACACAAACACACGTGTACATGAAGCATTAGTGATGTGTATCTCCTGGAGCTCCCTTAATCAGAACTGTGTGTGTTAATTATTTAACACCCAAACACGTAGCTCAGGCTTCATTGTGAAATAGTGGAGAAAGGAAAACTTGTCTGCTCGGCTCCTTTTGCTGGTAATCATCCACAGGAGTGACAAGCGGGTTCGGAAGCACACGAGGAACAGCAGTGTGCACATTGCACACACAAACACTCACATGCAATAATTTTAGTACGAGCTAACGTGCTCAGACAGTGGGGCTTTGGAATAAACTGCCACGCTTTGATGAAACATGGCAGGGATCACAGCAGAGGTCTTGCCAGGAATAATGGCTGTTGACAGGCTTTCAGTGGAACGGGGGACAAGTACACAGTAGGTGGTGGAGTGGAGTCATGCACAAGGGACAATAACATGCCCCCGGAACAATGGGATGAGCCCTCTTACAGCTGGAGCTGTCAAAGAGTGATTTCACACATGTACTTTCAGCCATACTCACATGCATGTGGTTCTCCAAGGACATGACACAAGCACCTACAGCATGCATTTGTGCTTAAAAGTTTAGTGGACGAGTGCTCAAGTTTATAAGTTTCTAGAACTAAGACACAATGAACCCTTCTTTGCGACAAAATCAGTTCAACAGCTCTTTGGCTGCGATGAGTCTACCCACTGATTGTGCAATCAGTGGTTATTCAACTAGGATTTGGCAAAAAAAAAAAAAAAAATAATAATAATTTCCACCTACAGTGTGATTAACTCAGATTTCCATTTTACAACATTCATCACATCTACATCAAAAATGAGCCGTGATGGTGGAACGCTGACTATTTATTTATTTATTTTTTAATCTCCATTAAACCTCGATGCAAGCAGTCTTATAGACCTCCCAAAAGCTTACAAATTCCTCCTTAAGCCCGGTCATTTTAATATCCTGTCTGGCTGCACTGACCCTGACTGCAGCATCCCTTATTCTCCCTCTCAGGCTCCCAGCTCACCGTGTTCCAGCATAAAATTTCACTCGGCGTACAAACATTTATTTTTCCCCCGTTTCTTTGTCTCTGTGCACTCGACTCCCACCTCATCCCTCGATCGAAAGGAACCGACAGGCTTAGCTCATCCCAAATTCTGACCTTGAATGAGGTAGGAAATCCCAAATGCTGGGGGTTGTGGATAAAGAAAATAGAGGAACTAGTTTTCTTGCGTAGCCATGACTGGGAACAAGGAATCCGTTTTATCCCCATCTTGTGTCCTAGTATAGCCCGGTAATCATTTCTGTAATTAGTGCCCCTCTGTGGATGATATATCATAAAAATGGCTTTTGGCTAGTACGAATATAGCACCATGAGGACATTTGAAAAAACCTTACTGGTGACCTGCGGGTCTCTTCATTTAATTACACAGCTCGCTAAATGTCTCCCATCCATCTGAATGACCTTGCTTCGTCGCGCTTCCAGTTCGAATTGCATGCTGATGTAACGTAACTTTAAACGCATTGTTCATGCACTGGAAACGACGGAGCATGCCCTTCGTTGTCCACGACGTATGGTATTTTTAGACAGTGGGGGGTTTTTGGTTTTGGAGTCCCAGTCCACATCATAGGATCATTATTTGTCATATTGGAGAAAATGAAGCCTTTTCAAAGGAGTGTCATCCCCTGTAGTATTTCTGAAATTTGGTTTTTGTCTTGTTTTTGGATTAAACCACTAGAGGTGACAAGAAATAATCAAAGCAAATGTTGTTCCCTCTTCAATATTCCAGTGAAAAAGTTGTCTCCAAAGCCGTAGTCTCCTTTATTCTGCCCTCTACATCTTTTTTGACTAATCTAAAAGAGATTTAGCATGCTCGATCAACATGGGATCTACTAACTGTCACATGTATTTTCCTGAGTCCATGCCAGAAGTACTCAGCTCTAATATTTCTTACAGAAATGTGATAGAACGTGGATTGTTTCCCAGTGTAGTGCTGTAATCGGCTCCCGGAGAAAATCACATTATGAGAATGCTTTCTTGAGTAGCATCAGTGTTCAGACAAAGGCTCTCGTCATTTCAGTGTGCAAGAAATGATAATGGTGTAGCAGGAGACCAACATCTCATTTCACCTCACTTTTTAAGAGTGAGTGTTCTTGTGCTTTACGGTGCAAACAATTCCAACAAACAATCTTTTAAAAAGGATGTTCATTCATCGATCCGTCAGTCTGCAGAGTACATTGTTTCATTTCCAAAATTGTCTTTTCCTCCCGGAATGGTTGAAGAAAATGAGCTTTCATTTTCGAATCATCCCAAAATAATTGCATGTAATCACATTTTGTCAGTCTGCCATTGCACTTCCTGCTCCTCCCCTCTGCCACGCCATGCTCTACCCTCCGCTGTGCAAATAATACCACTAGTCTTTGTGTGACAGGCTATAATCTTGGCACCAGCAGGAGCTGAAGTTGGCTAAGAGATATTACGGTTCTTTCAACTTCGCTGTTGATGGATTGAGGAGCAGTTCTTAGCCCAGAAAACAGAGTGATGCAAGCGTTAAAAAAGGATCCTCCGGGCACTTAAGCTCTTGTCCTGGAAATAGGTGAATTTAAGGGGCATGTTAAGGGTTTTTAAAAGTGACTGTATGGAACTTAATCTATACATTTGGCCCGACAATAAGTACATTACATCACTTTAAACAATAATCTGATTTTACAGAGAACACAGATTGGTTCTGTCTCATAGTATACAGTATCACACTGCCTGCCTCTACTGTGGGCTAGTGCCAGCAGTGTTGGACACACCTCAAAAAGGTCTGCTACAGAGGCTCAATGAATTTCAGCTTGGTGCATCAAGGCCATTAGATACACACCACCAACCCATCACCTCAGAACTGAGGATGTGTGCAGACCTCTGTTTAATATAGGGGTCGTAGTTGAGGCAAGTGCACATCATTGTTAGTCTGTGTCAGTGTGTGAGTATCGTCAGCAGAGAAGCATGATTTGATGCTTTAGAGCAAATTATTTATTCCAACATCTCCTCACACACACACACAAACTCCAAGCAACTCCTCTCTAATAGCACGGATAGTAGTTACTGCCACATAAATATAACAGGCAAGAGTAGAGCTAGAGTTCGACAGCACGGCCGGCAGAAATAAAGTGCTGTTTACGACGGCACGTCTGCCGAGAGATATTCATGCACACTCTCTACACTGTTTCTTCTTTCACATGAAATATTTGCACATAGGTGTGTCAGTTCTACTCTAACTCTGAACAGTATCATAACAGTAGCTGCTGCCAGCTCAAATTCCTGGTTCATAAATTCAGTGTCAGTCAAGTCTGCTCCTGAGGAATCGCAGCGACATGAGGAGACAGTCTGTTGTGACACCCGGAGCTCCGTTAGGGCCGCCTGGTGCGAATATCGTTAACCATGCAAACAACAGGCAGATGATACTGTGACAGGTTAATACTTTATTGCAGGGACGTACGCGGCGTACACTGCAGGCTACATGGTCCGTTCAGGGTAATACACTGCCCTGGAATACATATAATTCCTTTTCCCCATTAGATTACATTTGTTCCTTGACACTTGACAATGATGTTGACTTTTCCCACACTTTGCTTTCTCTCCCCAAGCACACATGATGGTACATATCACTTCAGCCCTGGGGACCGGTTAGTCTGTTTGGGATGACTGGTGGAAACATGTCTTGAAACATCTCTATGTGTCTCAGATAAGCTGCCAAATTGAGGTATACGTATAGTAAGTAAAAGTACTTGTTTCGAGACATATCAGGCTTATTAATCAGTAAATGCATGGCAAATAAAGCTATAAAAAGTAGCTCTGATTTGTGTGATCGCTTTACAGATTTGGCTTTTTTTAAGATCAAATCCTGAGCTTCATTAAATGTTGTTGGATGCATGATTTTGTACCGTTCCATATTTCAGAAGACCCACTCGCTATGTGACAGAGCTGTTGAAGCCGTAGGTTTTCTTTGGATATACAGCAGTTGTCATTGTACAGTATACCGAGGCATCAACATGTACAAAGGCACATCTCTGTCAAAACCCTAGCCGAGTCCTCACTCAGAAAAGACACCATTCCTGGCGCCGCGCCAGTCACGTCATTCACTTTTTGTCATCTTTCTGTTGCTTTTGCTTTCCTCCGCCATTGTCTCCATCGTTTCTCTCTTGCTGTCTCTTTCCCTGTGCCCTCCCTCCGTCTGCTTAGCCCTCTCCTCCCGTCTGCCTCTCTGTTCTCCACCACTCTCTGCCTGTCCAGATGATGTGCGAGCAGGCCTCCGTTTCAAACATCACCAGGAACCACCGGTGCCACTCACCGGGCCGAGGCGGCGCCTCTGAACCGGAGATTGATAGATCCCGCTGTGTGTCACTTTGCATATTCAAAGTGTCAAGAAAACATGATATCGACAAGAAGTCACTCAACTCACAAGAGTCTCAGGGGAGTCAGACGTTACTACGCATCTCAGGCACTGATGAAATCATCACACAGCTGTGGCATGGCATTGCAAAAGGCACTGTGGGAAATGATACCCACAGAAATGTGCACACACACTATATATCATCAGTTCTGTGTCTACTGCATATGAGTGCACTTTTAAAGGTCTAAAGGTCCTTGCAGGAGCAACAATGCATGGCAATGCATGTCAGCATAAAGGAGGTAGGTAAGACGGCCAAGATGGAAAGAGAAGAGGAGTGATTAGTGGGAGTTAACAACATGAAGGGAAGAGAAGATGCAGACAGAAAGGAGAGGAAGATGTAGACGTAGGTGTAGAGCGCATGGAGAAGAAAAGGCAGCAGAAGGCACGGTTGCGAGGATGAGGCGATAGACATCCTCGATGAAATGTAACGCTAATGAATGCGAGTGGTCAGTGCTCAAGAGGCAGCGTGTGTAAACGTACGAACAGGTCTTCAGTTTCTATGGCGACAGGGCTATTACAGACTGACATTTCACCGTCGCCTCTCCCGTTTCTTTAGTGGGTGGTTTACACTTAAACCCTCTAACCATATTTTCCTTGAAGCAACTTTTCTCTGTCTCCGAGAGAAAAAAAAATACTAAGCACCGTACAATCAGGCAGATTTGCAGAGATGCACAATAAGATGCAATACATCGGAAAGAGAGGTATTTATGAATGAGAATTTCTCCTTTCACATGCATTTCTGTTGCGATCAACTGACGGGGTAAGTCACGACCTTGCTGAGCTTGCTTGTTCTGGAATTCTTTTCGCTTCATCACTTTCTAAAAGGACCATGTCAACGTTTGCAGCTTTTTAGTCTCAGATTTAACATATAGCTAAACTTGGCTGTTCCCACAATGAGCGCATATGGCCTTGGACCATAAAGTTTGTAATGAGAAGGTCCATAATGCTGTCTGAGCAATGTGCCATCTGCCTACAAGTCAGACAGGTCAGTTGTGTTCAGACTTAGAATAGTCTATGTTTTCACAACTTTATTTGCATCTTTTTCTATCATTCCTAACAGTTATGTCAACATTTTAATAATATACCAATATGGGATCTGAGATCACAGTAACAGGTGTTTAATTAATCCCTAGCATATTCTTACATATTAAGAAGTTCAAACTGAGGTCAATCTCACAATTGCATTGTGAATAGAGGCTCAGATTTATTTTAAAGTATGCAGATGATTCTGTCATTGTAAGCCTGCTACAAGGGAATGAAACAGGCCATGGCCCAGTCGCTCAGGATTTTGTAGACTGGTGCGATACGTCCTTTTTACACATGAACATTTTAAAAACTAAAGACATGCACATAGATTTCCGGAAACTCCCCAGTGCTAAGGAACTCACCAGCATAAAGGGTCAGACTGTTGAGTGTGTGGATAACTATAAATACCTTGGGACCATCATCGACAATAAGCTAAACTTTGAGACAAACTGCGAAGCTGTGTACAAAAAGGGGAACCAGCGTTTATATTGTCTGAGGAAACTTTCATCGTTTCACATTGACAGTAAAATGCTAACCATGTTCTACCGCTGCTTCATTGAATCTGTTATATCCTTTAGCCTGGTGTCTTGGTTTAGTAACCTATCCCTAAAAAATAAGAATTCCCTGAACCAAATCGTGAGGTGGGCTAGTAGGCTGATCGGAGAGCCACAGCTGAACCCAGAATCCCTGCATACAAGGCAGCTACAGAGACTAGCTGGGTCTATCTTAGAAGATGGATCCCACCCACTATATGGTGAATTTCAACTTCTCCCATCAGGCCGTAGGTACAAAATGCCTGCCTGCAAAACAAAGAGATACAGAGGCAGTTTTGTTCCCTCAGCTGTCAAAACGTTAAATAGTCAATAAGTAATTAAGCCACTCACTAACTTATTAACCTATGGATTGTATTTATTTATTTATTCTGACCTGTTTTTTTTTTGTATCTGCCATGATGGCTTGCATTTAGTATTTATTTATCTTTTGATAGTAATACCCTTTTGTATGCTTCCTATCCATATTCCTATGTCTGGAGCACTGTTGTCACTTTTATGTCTATGTCGGTCGATGATGTTAATGTTGTCTGCGTGTGTGTGTAAGCAGCCAATTCATTCTTTCTTTGTACCTGCAACCAAATCTACCTTCGGGTACAAATAAAGTTACCTTAACCTTATATGAAAAAAAAAAAAACTCTGGTTATCATATTATCTAATTCAATTATTATTGAACTATTCATAAACATCTATGCGTTAAAAATAATCCCCAGACACACATGATAATGAAGCTGCCGTGGATGAGCAAGAAGGGAAGGACACACAGCTTTTCTTCTGCTGCTGCCTCTCCTCACCCTCTTCCTGTTTCCTTCCCCGCCTCCCTTACCTCCCTTCTACACTTTGCAATGGGCTTCAGTTTTTTTCCCTCCCTACAATCACTCACTGGGATGAGGGCAGCCGACCAACGGCTCGTGCACGCGCGTGCTTGCGCCCGGCGTTGTCTGCGTGGGAACCCATCTGTGCGTGAGCGTGATGTGTGAGCATGTCAACGTGTAGCGGCGAGGGGGGGAGCGTGGTGCTGAGGGGGAGGGGAGGGGAGGGGAGGAGAGACGGGTGGAGGAAGGGAGAAAACGGGTGGTGACTGTTTAACATGATCATTGAGCAGCCATGTTCCCTTCCCCCAGTCTCAATCCATCCACTCCACTTCTCCATGCTCCTCTTTATCTCGCCCACAGCAGCGCTACCATGAGTCCCTCCTCCCAGTTGTGCATTTTAAAAGGTAATTAAGCTGATATGTGAGTACACTTTAAAACGTCCAGGAAACAAAAAAAGAAAGAAGGAGTGGATATGCTGCCTCTGTAATTGCATTTACTCTTAGGTGATTCAGTGTTAAAACATACCCTCCTCCTCCTCTTGTCCTTCCCTATCTCCCTATTTTACATGCAATCTTCTCTCTTCACCTATCTTCTTCTTTATTCATCACCCATCTGTCTTTGAAATGTGCTTTCTTCCATCCAACTCATCTGCTTGTCCTTCAACTCAACTCCCTCTCTCTCCGTCTGTCTCCGCCTTGTCTCTCTCCCCCTGTAATGACTGAGAGGCTGGTAGACCAGCAGCAGCAGCAGCAGCAGCAGCAGCAGCAGCAAGCAGGCAAGCAGGCAAGAAACACACAGTCACTCATACTCACGGTCTGAGTGTGTGTGTGTGTGCGTGTGTGTGTGTGTGTACGACTGATCTCCCAGGGGGCCAAGGTTGTTTCAAGGGTCACTGAGGATGTCGCCATGGGAACACAAGCCCTGCCTTGTCTTACACTGTTGTTGGCCCTCTCAAAGCACAGTATGCTTTTTGTGTGTCATCGTCTTTGCAATCGACAACATGGATTTAGTCCTAATTGCCATCCCTTATCTTAGTTTTAAGTCGGAAATTATTTGATACGCAGTGTTCAAAACCAGTCTCTGTGATGCTAAAATAGGACAGCATATGATCCTAAAAAAGAAATAGCAGCATTGACATCACAACATTATTCATCATAGCTCAGTAAACAGTCACACAGCGGAGGACTCCCAGGTATCAATCTCAGTAAGTGTGCAACCTTCAGCCCCTCTTTGCCCCCGGGAAATTAAAGCAAAAAACCTACATTAACCATCTAAGGTGTTGGAGCACAACGAGCCTCCAGAGCCTCTCTGGAACTGTACTGGAGGGAGGAACGCCACTCTGCCAAAAGATATATCTCCCATTTGGTGATTTGACGATGGCGGTGGAGAGCAACGGTAACTGCGAAGAAGGCCGTGGTGTTTGGTTCTCATCATATTCATGCATTCAATGACCCTTCCATGCCCTGTATGGAAGCATCTGCATTGTTTTTGCCCATTTATTTACTCTGTCATTTGTATAGCATTTAGGGAGATAAGCTAAGGGAAACAGACACAAGAAATGACGCGTGAGAATCAATCATTCCAAATCACATCTGCTCATACACAAGTACAGCGGAGAATAATGAATACTATTCCTGCTTTGGTAGTTTAAGCACACAACGGAGCCTGATCTGGGGCTCCATTAAGACTGAAACAGCACATCAGAGTTTTGATACTCTAGCAGTTAAGGAAGCTGCATTACATTGATATTTTTAAAGAAGTTATTGTCCAAGCTGGACAGAAATAGTGTGTTTAGTTAAACACATCTGAGCAAATTATCCATATCCACTATAACGCCTCATAACTCTTCCCAATCACTCTTAAGACACATCAACTACAGCGGTCAGGAGTTATCATTATGTTTTTTAGCCCAATGTCTGGCTCCCCCTGTGTTCCTCCCCTGTGCTTTGACTGCAAATGTTCCCTTTTATCGGCTCTAAATGCTTAGGAAGCTATTTAATTTCCCCACACCTGTGGGTTCAAAGTTGGGATGGTTAGTTATGACTTCATCCACCACAGTGTTTCCAAAACACCCAGTATAGGTGGTGGGTTGCATGCAGTGTGTTCCCTTGCCTGAAACATATTTGTCGTTTTTGTGTTGTCTCGATTCTGCATGAGATGCATTTCAGCCCTGCCTAAAAATAACAGTTTGGATGTGCCCATGGCTAACAGTTGGTGACAGTAGCTGTGCCTCACAAGACATGCTGATTTGTCAGCATGTAGCTAGCCAGACGAGCCAGCGAAAGCACTGAACCTCTCCCCTCGCCTTTTCTCATCTACCTCTCTGCCCAGTTATATATCGATATCTGTTGCATACCCACTACTGTATCATGTTTTCATTTGAGCTTCTGGAAACACACTCTGCTCCGTTGCACATTTGCACTGAATGTTATATGGACTACAAGTCATTCTAAATGTTTTGGGTGAAATACTGTAATAAGAAGAGCCTCACATCCTGCAAGTGAGGTTCTGTCCATGGTGCTGAAACGAGAGACTAGCTTTGCTTCTCAGCCCAAGTAAGTAGCCATCTGGCTCTCTGTCTATTCTCTGTCTCAGGAATGAATTATATCTAATTTCTTACAAGCTAAGAAGCCAATTTCTCATTAATCATCAAGCAGATGTATCCCTAAAACAATGTTAATATCCAACATGAGGGTTAGAGCAGAAGACATTAGGACTCTTACCTTCAAAGATAAGAGGAATTCGCAGGGTCACATCTAGGGTAGTGATGGCTCAGGTCCCGACCTCTGCTGGTTGTAGTTTATTTGGACCTCAGTCACTGAATAATGACACCAATAGCAAAAAACACCCCAAAAAACACCCGATGTCAGCAAAGTAATCAGCAAAACACTGAAGTGCCAGCTATCGAAGCTCGATTTGAGTCCTAAAAAAAAAACCCGCTGGGCCTGATCCTCTTTAGTTGTTAATTAAAAACATATGACAAAAATAGCACATGCGTAATAACATCTGCTAAATATTCTTATTCTTCGTTGCCAGGCTACTTTTCCAGACACATTCCTGCCACTCGCGTGCAAAACACGTTCTGTCCAATTCCACACCTGCAGGAAGGCAACTAAAAAACACCCCAAACACGAGAAAAAAACGCTCCGGTGATGACAATGATATCTGTGGGAAGACGTGTCCGCCGCACGCAGTTCCATCCACCGCTTGTCTGGAGTTGTTTGAACAGCAGAGACTGGTTTAACCAACGCTGCCCAGCAAAAGAAAACACTCCTACGCAGACATCATCATCATCATCATCAGCCTCGGCAGCGTGCGTGTTGGAGGAGAAGACGGGATGAGAGAAAATCTCGACATCTCCATTCCAACAACTCAGTTTCCCCCCCACCGTCCGAAGGAGGTCGAGGTCAGGTGTTTGTTGTAGTGCTGCTCCGCGGCCAATCGATGCGGGACTTTTTTCTCTCTCCTCCTTCCCTTTCAATTCTTTCTATCCACCTATTTATCCATCTTCTCTTCCTCCAGCGCATTCCTCTCTTTGCGCCCCATGTTTTGGGCGAATAGCAAGCCAGTCGCTCTCGGGCTGTAAAAGTGTCTGCAGCTGCTCGTCCTAGTAGACAATACGAGCTACAGTATATATGTTCATGCACGGCTGTTGGATTTCCGCGTATATGTGCTGATTCCTGCAGAGCGACGTCCGGCGCTGCGCGGAGACGAGCGAAATGCGCTTAGAAATCAGAGGTGCCTGCAGACCCAGTGAGTGGATGCAGCCGGAGAGATGGCGCTTTAGTCACAGGCTCAGATTGGCTGCGGGTGCTAGTCGAGAGAAGGGGCAATAGGGGGGGGGGGAGGGGGGGCTTCCAAGCAGAGATCTGTGTGCGTTTGGTGGGTACTGGATGCAGCTCGAAATTTTAATTACATCAAAGACTCCTGTGTCAAAAAGTCTGGAGAACTAACAGGTTCAAAGTGCAAGAGGGATGAAGTGTGCGTCCTCAGACAAACTCTGCAAATGCCCAACCGATGCATCCATGGAGCCTCATAGGTTAAATGTGAGATGTCATGTCCGACTGCAGTGGAAAACCAGCAGAAGCTGGCGCAGCGTTTAGATTCATTCAGCTCCCCCACTTAGAGTCGCAACAGTTCATCACCCAAGCTATACGAATACGTGGCAGCCAACTCTATAAAAGATAATTAAAATGTTACACCTGTCCTCCGCCCCGAGGTTCAGCCAAGGTGGAAAAACAAACTGTCCCTCTGAACGTTTTGTCCCTCTGTCTGGAACAAAACGTTCATTAAGTTCCATTAGGACAGCGGACACGACTGTCGCTGGAAGGATCATTTTTCTCTCCCTCTGCTTGTTCACTCCGTCTCTGTTTCCGGACATATGAGGAATGCATAGAGTAAAACTATTCTCATGTAATCCATCTCATGTGCCACAGTATTCCCCCTCTTGTCAACCTCTGAACATGAATTGTTCCTCTCTTTCTCTCTCTTCATCGTCTCCTCTAATCATTCAAAGCAGCCCTACAGGTGTTCTCTCCTTCCAATCACATCAGACCAACGGCAGTTTGAGCCAAACTTTAAGATTAGCACTAGTGTGTTTTTATTGCATTCATTATTCAAACTCACAGAAGTGGAGATCCACTTCCAGAGTGTGAGGTGTTGAACTATTTATATCAGGAAAGAATGAGATGGTCAGATTTGTCATATTGAGGGGAAGTCTGCTTTTATCTATCTGTCTCTCGCTCTCTCTGACAGGATGACAAAGAGGCGGCTCACCTAATAGGATTATAATAAGAGTCTGTTGCAAAAAATAATAACATAAAGCACTTCAATTGAGTGAGCACAATATTAAAGCTTGTTTACCAACAGGCAACTTACAAGCAAAGTGGGCAACTTCTATTACCCAATAATGTGGCTCTGCTGTAATTTTGTACATTAACTGTATAATAAATCCTATACATGAATACAAAATAACTTATTCTAGGATTGCCATTGAGCTGGACCAACACAATATCACTGTGATGCAGTTTCTGAGATGTTATACATGTTGCAGGACTAGTATTGCTTAATAATGTACATTCAGTAGAATGCATAACCTAATGCAATCAGACTGTAAATGCAATGCAACCCATGCATAACAAACAATGTTCACAAGCTTTGTCGCATACATTCCTAATTAATTTTGGCATCTGTGTGTGTGTGTGTTTCTGTGTGTCCATGCATGAGCTGCTCCCAAACTGAGAACAAAGCATGATGGGAAAGTTTGGGGGGCAATATCTGGATTGTTCTCAGCAGGATAATGTCAGATAGACCCCCAGGCCACACACACACACACACACACACACACACACACACACACACACACACACACACACACACACACACACACACACACACACACACACACACACACACACACACACACACACACACACACACACACACACACGGCTATCATTCTCACCCTAAATCCGTTCTTCCCAACCCATCCCCCTATTCTATCCCCCTCTTTTCAGTCGTTCCCTCCAGATCACCGCCAACTTTATGCCATTTATGTTTGCTGACACATCAGCAGCGGCGGCAGAAAGATAACTCGGCATGTAAGAGGAATGAGACGGCAGGAACAGACGAGTGAGGGTGATCAGCGGTAACAGAGAGCAGTGTGACAGGGGAGAGACGGACTGGCGAAGAGGTAGAGGTGCGGTGGTGTTAAAGATGGAACGAAACAGAAAGGCACACAGAAAGAGAGATTATTGAGCCTCAAGTGAAGGCCAGAGACACACACATCTCTGTCTTTTTGCCTCAGGGACTAACAGTCTTTATTACATTAACCAACACAATACCACTCTGTGCCTTTCTGTTCTGCTCTCTCGTTTTTTTTCTGCACAGATCCAAACCTTTCCTTTGTGGAAAACGGATTAAATGGCTTGACGTCATGAACAAAATTTGGTCCAAGACACATTCACCCTACAGCACATTTGATGACGAGCTTTGACGAATTCACAGGAACTTGAAATGTATTGAATCATTCTTCCATGACATGAAAAGAGATGTGACAAACTAATGTACAAATGAGGTTGCATCTGCTGCAAAATGTCCATCCATGCATCCGGGTTTCCATCCATCCCATACTTGTCCCTTATTACGCTGCTACTCTGTGGCTAATAGCCTGTTTTACCAGCGTGATATCACTGGAGTACATCAGCACATCAATGCAGCAAGGTGAGAAGTTGAACAACTGGAGCTCAGTGTAAAGTTACTCTTGAAAGCGTCATTAAACACATTTTTTTTTTTTACTTTTTACCCATGATGCTCTCCTATAATATAACCCCCGACAGGAACCTGCTGTTTCCATGACATCATTATCTTCCCTTCAGCCTCCTCTTAAAAATTATTTGTATTGATTGATATTTCTTTATGTTGGATGTTGTTTAGATTTTAATTCCAAAACTCCAACTGATAGCACTCCTTTAGAAGGTGGGATTCAGAGCATTTTTTTTTTTTTTTGCCGCCACATGGCTCTCAATACGGTGCCTAGCAACCAACGTTGTGGGATGGGATGATGTTATCACCTGTGAACACCGTATGAGCACAATGTAGAGGAGCGGTTGGTTTTGAGAAGTGCTACTGTCTACAAATAAACTATATTTTAATCAGATACACTGTTAATGGAGATTTGTTACAGTACAGCCTATCATAACCCTCCATGTTGGTTTTCATTCTCTCACCCATTTGAAAAATATACGTATGATTTATAATATATGACTGTGTTGCTGTAACCCTTGGTTGTGTAATGTCAAGTTCCCTATTTGCAATCATTTTTTATGTCGTATCGATTCCTAAACGTGTGTAGAAAGTGGACAAAGAGCGCATGCACACATACTTTTCTGCAGGGTCTTTACTAACCTTTTAAACCAACCCTGAATGTGTCCCTCTTGTGTTTGAAACCCATAATTGACAGTTTGATTAGGTCTTCTGGAGCCTTAGGCGGTGGCTTAAGGAAAAGGCCTAATGCATTAAAGCCTTGTTTATGCCTCCACAAGCGCCTGTTGTCCCCTAAATTCGCTTTGAATCAAATAGCCTGTATGTTTACCTGTTCTATGGGGAACATATAAGGTGACGGACTTACAGGAAGTATGCAGGTTGACAGTCAATAAAGTGTGCTAGTTGTCTCCCGTCTGGAACTATACATTACGACATGAACAGTACATGTTTCATGGTGTCAGAAGTTGAAGCTGAATCCCGCCTCAGACGGTCGTTTGTAAGGAATTGCCCGTCGCGGTAAATAAATTAAAAATCAACGCGCGAATCGCGGTAGGTTCTAAGCTAGGCTAACGCTAGCCAGCAGTTAGAAACTATGCAAGCTAGCTGGACGGACGACGAGGGAGCCAACAAGCCAGGTGAGTGTCTGGGATACTTATTTTTATTTTAAATGTACAAACAAATACAAATGTATGATACATTACCAAAAAGCAACAAAAAAAGACAGATGGAACGAGCAATAAAGTTTAGTTGCTCTAAGCAGATTGTCATTGATAATGTCCATGGATGGATTTGGATCAATTAGGGGCGGGCAGATGTGCAGAATCATGGTTGACCCCAGGGCTTAAAGGATACAATCCAATTTTCCTCAACAAATGTAATACCATTAGGTTAGATAAAAACAGACAACTCACAAGGGAGGAGTCTCTTAAAACCCGGGGAGGAGGGTGAGACAGTGAGAGACGGAGCAGTCGCTCAGAGGAGAGAGAGACGAGGGCTTAGAAACAGAGAGACCTGAAGACTGTAAAGTTTAGTGGAACTCAAAAGAGAGTCAAACTTTTCAAAAAAGTCTGAGTGGATAGAAAACATAGTAAGAAAAGGAAACAACCTCACCTGACCGCTGCATGGGAGACACCGAGTCCACTGTGGCCAGAAAGGAGAGCGGAGCTGAAAAGGCAAACAAGAGCAGTGAATGTTGGAGTTTGGAGAAGTAAAACTCTACAGCGCATTTCCCTGGATCAAACTGCACATCAGCTCTGGTTTAAAAGACTGAAGAAGACAAAACAGAAGTGGAAAAAGAACATCTCTGCCATATCGATTGGGCTATGAGAATCTGCAATAAGGAACTTCGCCTTCAAGACATCACCATCATGTACTTCACCGCCCTGGCTGCTCTAATGGTCATCTTGGTGGCTTCATATCAGGCGCCCACCGGTGCCATTGAAGTGTCCAGCCTTAAAACAAATCCATCCGGCCCTCTCCCACCCCTCCCCATGCCCTTCCACGTGCCCCTTGACCCACTCGGGGATATCCAGCTGGCCTGGAACATCAGCTACGCCGACCAGGAGGTTTACATGGAGCTGAGGGTCGCAGACATTAAACACGGCGTGGTCCTGGGGATGTCTGACCGCGGGGAGCTCACCAACGCTGACCTGGTGGTGCTATGGGACTCTGGAGCTAACAGCTACTTCGGGGTAAGCAGGAATATATGCGTTACCTGGAAGATCTTCTAAATTATTGAATTTCAAATAATTTGAGGGATAAATCCGTAAAAACGCAGACTGATTATACAGACTGATGCATCTAAAATGGATATCTTTCTACATAAAATGTCTTTGTCAGTTTTGTCTTTCTCACTTGCTTTTCCAAGTTTTTTTCCACTTGGTGCCATGTCAAATTCATAAATGCACAGGGATTACATGAAAGTCCTTAGTGGAGATTCCCCTCTGTCTGCGGTGTTTGTGTAAGAGGAGCCGGCGGACGGCTTGCTTTATGATCACATAGTCTCAAAGGATGTTATCAACCCTTGCTAATTGGAAATCACTCAAACTGCACTAATAGCTGAAGTTCATCTGGGAATCATTAGCAGATATTAGCATATCAAAATTAAATCCCGTGCTGATTAAGATGTTTAAAATGCCTCATTTTCATTTTGACACACGCAAGGAAAACAAATCTAAGATTCTTTTCCTGAAATGTCCTCATCGTTTTTTTTTTCAGAAAATCAACTGACCTTCTTGTTCATTTGCATTTTGTCCATAGGGTTTATATGGAAATATCAATTAGAAGCAGTAAGAAGGGGGAATACTAATTGCAGCTGAAAATGATCCAGAATCAGTTCTGATGCATCTCACTTAGAAAAATCAGATCCGCCCTTCTTGATCTGTATCTACGGAAGCGTATTGCATTCACTTGAGTAATTTTTTTTTGGTTCGTTTTTTGGAGTAAATATTTCTGTTTTTCTGAGTAATTTATTTCTTTGGTCTGTTTTTCGGAGTAATTTATTTCTTTGGTCTGTTTTTCTGAGTAATTAATTTTTTGGTCTGTTTTTCGGAGTAATTAATTTTTTGGTCTGTTTTTCGGAGTAATTTTTTTGGTCTGTTTTTCTGAGTAAATTTTTTTTGTCTGTTTTTCTGAGTAATTTTTTTTTGGTCTGTTTTTCGGAGTATTTTTTTTTTTTTCTGTTTTTCGGAGTAATTTTTTTCTGATTTTCTGAATAATTTTTTTTCTGAGTTTAGACAGCATTTGAAACAATAGACGCATTCATTCCTTTGTGAAAGCTCGATAATGGAGGCCAACATGACCGACTTGTTTAGTTTGATCAAGTTCTACTTTGATCTGGGATTAAGACACTGGGAGATAGTCCTGTCTTTGAGTCATATAGATGGTATTACCATAAGTGTATCCACTTTACGCAGGCACCTGAGGACTTTGCGGCTGAATAGCTGAAGATGGGGCATGTGTATGCAGGAGTCACTACAGGTCCATGGGAGTCACTTGCAGGTTGGAGGTTCTCGCGGGAGTTCGAAGTATCGCGATAATTCAGAAAAAAAATTACTCCGAAAAACAGAAAAAAAATTACCACGAAAAACAGAAAAAAAATTACTCCGAAAAACAGGAAAAGAATTACTCAGAAAATCAGGAAAAATAATTAGTCAGAAAAACAACCAAACAAAAAAAATTACTCAGAAAAACAGACCACAGAAATAAATTACTCAGAAAAACAGGAATAATTACTTCAAAAAACAAACCCAAAAAAAAATTACTCAAGTGAATACAATACGCTTCTGTATGTATCACATTATTAACACAAGAACAGAATGTAAAATCAAATTTTAGAATAACTTCAATATAAACTGAGAAACTGACTAATTTCAAACAATAAGATAAAAAAATATGTTGATGGGGTAAAAAGTCATAAATATTTTACAAAATTCTTCTGCTATTGTCGTGCTGTATTTTCACCACTTTTTAAAAATGTTTAACCATAACCCTCCAAAGCTTAACACTTTTTTTTTTGCTGAGAATGACATATTTGCTCCTCATCCGCCTGTCTTTGTAGTAATGGATAAAGAATCATAAAATGTAATATTATTTGACGTAATGCTGATTGCTATGCATTGGATTAAAACAGGATTTCTTTTTTAAAAACAGTCCAGACAACTCCATTAAAATGTTGGGTTTTATTGACTTATTCAGCAGAGATAAAACACTTAAAAAAAGAAATGTCTGCTGTGAATCCCTTTTGTGATTAGACTGCAGAGGACGAGGACGAGACACACTTGTGTCTCATAAGTCCCCGAGCAGTCTGTCTCATTACGCCAGCACATTTATTCCATATGTTGCTATTAACGGCGATCAACAAATTAGACCTCCAGAAGGATAGTAAACTACCTTTGCGGCAAACACTTCGTTTTATGACAATCAAGGGATGCTTGTAAATGTGGATGTATGGTTTAGTTTTGTGCTTTATAATTATTTTTTATAATTACACACACATACTCTGGTTCAAGGATGACTGAAATCCCCCTTTTTAAATCAGGCCGTGGAGATTTGAATTTTTTTGAGATTGTGTCTCATGATATCATACCAGACATATAATGACAGAAGGCATTTTTCTATTTTTTCCTGGTAATTGAAATCTAAACAGAAGAGAAAAGATTCCACCCAGCAAGTTTAAAGATCACCGAACCTCTTCCTGCGAGCTCAATCAGCTCAAGGTCTCGATAGGCCGTAACCTCTTGCCAGAGGGTAGTGACTCAAACAGGTTTATGTCCAGGGTTAGAGGGGTCGGCCACGATCTTTCCTGCCCGCCTCAGGGTCCTGGAGAGGTGGCAGATTGCAGCCAGTCGACTTTTTTTCCTGCAGAGCGAATGATACGCTGTGGCAGTGGCTGGTTTGAACCAGATGAGGGGACAGTGATGTAATGATGGTGCCGAGGAAGCCGGGGGTCTCCACAGTGTCGACTGGGGAGTCACACAGCATACAAAACTGTTTTTAGAGCCTTGAGCTGGGCGTAGGTCACCGGATGGTTAATGCGGACTCATCCCCTCCAGAGATGAGGGGCGCCGTTCCCGAACTTCAGGAGCTTGACGAAGTGGCTACTGGAGGTGCAGCCCTTCCCTGCCTTCTTTAACATTAAGCTGAACATAACTATAACCACAACATCAAATTTATACATAAACATGACGACTTCAAGTCTTAGAACTTCAGATCTTTTAAAATTAAGGTAGACATCTTTGTCTCTTCGGGTCGTAGACGGTGTATTCTGTACATACAATAACACAGACTGTATACTTCACACATTTTCCCTCAGATTTATATATAATGTATTTATTTACATCATCTTTGGCCTCATCGCTTGTCGTTCATGTGGAACAGTTATATAAGAGTGACCGAGATTTAAAGAGGAATACAGAGATCTTGGGTGCTATTCTGGACAGATATGAATGTGAGAAACATAACAGGAGCAGAGAGACGGAGCTGCTGCAAAGCCTCCTGGCAGAGACGTGGAATCTTGTACAGCAGGTGGGGAAGGTTTCAACACCAACCACCTCACATTTACCGGTTTCTCTGAAACCTCTTGGTGTAGGTTTGAGTTGGTCTTAAAATTAACAAACAATAGCAACATTATTGATAACATTATTATAAGCTTTCTCTTGTGTCTCGATTCCCTTCATATCATTTTCAGCCTAATTCAACCACTAGTTGCTTTTTTCCCCCCTGCTATTTAATTTATAACATTTGTGGCTGGCTTGAAATTTCTTCAGTAATGGATGAAGATGAATAATGAGATTCACATAGTGAACCAGCTCTACTACGCCCAAATACACACACCATTCCTCTTTCTAAATAGGAAAGAGAAGAAAGAAACCCTTAATGGTTTATCAGTACCTTAGTCTTATACATAGATTATCCATAGTCTGATGTACTCATATCAACATGCTCGTTGGTGCTAACATCTACAGGTTTGGTTCATCAACGTGATGTGTGTCTCCTCCTTCAGGATGCATGGAGCGACAGCGAGGGTCACGTTTCACTGGACAGCCAACAAGACTACGAGCTGATGGAAGCCAAAGACAAACCTGACGGATTCTACCTGCTTTTCAAGAGACCGTTCAGCACCTGTGATCCCAGAGATTACCTCATAGAAGTATGTCGTTAACACGTTCATGCTTTCTGAGCGAACGGAGCATGGACTCCTGCATATTAAGGATGTTGTGCTGGACATCTTCACAAAAGGAATTTGCCCCCCCATTGTTCTACCGTTTATCTTTCTGCCGTCTAATTCATCCTGTTAACTGCTGACCTTTATGAAAAGTGCTGTACAAATTAACTGATTTACAGGAGGATTTTCCTCCTACATTCATGTTACCCATCCATTCTGCCCAAGTGCATGCAGGCAAAGGGCGAGCACACTTATCACTCAGTCCTGAACCGACTGAACTTGACAGTTGGCAGGTGACGAGAAGACAACGGGAAGGCGGGAAAGATGGCGTTTGAGTGCACACTCGTGTGATGACACAGTGCATTTGCACTCTACGTGGGAGAGTGCGTGTCTGCAGTTTGAGATATTTTCATCGCAGTCTTTAGTGCATAAAGCAAAAGGCAATGAGACAGATTATCACGGAGAGCTCGTGGTGTTATGGTGTGAATATAAAACCCTCGTATTGGGACTGATCAGCAAGCAATTTCCACTGAAACATTCATTATAATGATTATGGTTACCATGGTGCTGCATTAGACCTCCAAGTTGCAGACACAAAAACCAATGGTCATCACCATGACAACATAATGAAAAGTACTCTGTCATAACAAATCTATTCATTTAAAAAACATCCCTGTTTTTCATGTTCTGTTTTGAAGCATCTTTTCTGATTTTTTTTTCTCGATTGCTCAGGAGGGAACCGTGCATATGATCTATGGGATTTTGGATGAACCACTCGCCTCACTGGAGCAGCTGAACCTGTCCCGGATCCACACGGGGCTTCAGAGGGTGCTGATGCTGCGGCCCGACACGCCGTCGCCCACCCTGCCTCCAGATATGCAGACGCTGGACGTCTTGGCGCCAAACGTCGTCATCCCACATCAAGAGACCACCTACTGGTGCTTCATACAGAAGCTGCCTGAAAACATGCCCAAGAACCACATTGTTATGGTAGCCTACAAATGCCTCTCACATTACTTTTTCTCAGGATTATGAACAGATACATTACACCGTTGCTGCATGTCACATCCCCCTCTCTCTCCCATGTTTCCTCTCTGTCCACTGCTAAATAAAAGGCGTCTATGCCAGAAAAAAATAAAAAAATAAATTAGAGTTGCTATTGCAGAGCATGTTTTATATAATCTAGTTCAATGGTGTTTTTATTGACAGGCCTGTGTTGAGGTAGCAGTATTGCCAAAGCAGGATTCACACTTCTTTCTTTTACCTGTTTCTTTTTTTTTTCCACCTCTCTCCGTTCCCGTCAGTTTGAGTCAGCGATAACTCCAGGTAACGAGGCCATCGTGCATCACATGGAAGTGTTTGAATGTTCTCCGGATGTCCGCGACGTTCCAGAGTACAGCGGCTCCTGTGATGACAAGATGAAGCCGGGCAAGCTCAACTTCTGCCGCCACGTGCTCGCCGCATGGGCTATGGGTGCTGAGGTATGATGGGGAAAAAGACACCCACACACATCCCTATTACTTCTGTCCTTATGGGCATCTTCCTGAGTATATAACTCAATATAACTTTTATCATGCAAATAAAACCCAAGCCGTAACCCAAAGAAAATCACCCCTTGATGCAACAAAACACCATCAGATAAAGCAGAATAAACTCTACATGGGCATGTTTTTAATAGACATAAAAGCTTTCCAATAGTTGGAATAAATCTTGAGTTTGGTCCTGTCCTTGTACCGATTATGAGAGATAAAAACTCCTATTCAAGTAACATCCACGCCTAGGATGGAGGAGATAAGACTGCAAGCAGAAAACCTTGTAAAGATGATCCTATATGCAGCACAAGTGTATCAAGAGCTCAGAGACGGTCTGTGTTAGCACACTCGCATGCGGTTATTCAACTGGTTGACAATCTGTACACGGCAACTCAAAGCCAAACATTTATGCTTGTCGGTAGAAGGCAGATATCATCATAGCTGATATTCTCAATCAAGTGGCCAAAACGATGAGCAATCCTAACAACTTGGCTCCGGCTCTGACAGTCAGCTTGTCAACTAGCCAGCCAGCTAAAAAGGTGGCAAAAAATATAGTCACGGCTGGAGAAAGGCATGTTTCCTTAGCCGCCAGCTAGTCCGTTAGTCATTTATTAGGCATTAAATCACCTCCCTTGCGTGCCACGGCTACCAACCAGTCGGCTGACCGAGCAGGCAAGCAAGCAGCCTGCTGGTCACATAAAGCAAAGAGGACAGGGGAACGGTGAGCCTGTCACCATATTTCTCTGCTCCGCTCCCCACTGTATCACAGCCAGCCTGGCCCCCTCTCTGATTGGATTATCTGCCAGCCAAACAAAAACAAGCAGGATGCCTTCTGTGAGCCGCGAAGACGAGATTAGGTGGGAAATATTCAGGCCTCTTTCATCACCTCTTAATAGTGTTGTTTCATTCTCCCCGGCACCGCATCAGAAGGGAAACGTGGCCTTGCAAATAACACAAAACAAAGGGAGGAGATGGGGGGAAGTTTGAAAGAGGAGAGAAACAATAATACCCAACGCTGTCAGGATTTGTACGAGAGAAGACAGCGCCAGAGAGAAAAAGAGATGCGTGTTGTTTGGACATCAAACGAGATTCAATGAAACAATTCCCTCTTCCATTACACACTGTGTGTATCAGCAGAAGTGGCTTGAGGTGGTCTGAAAAGACACTGGTGATGAATCCAAACAAGTTTCTCTGATAAACGTCAAGATATAAAAAGGTCTGACACCCAGAGGTGACTCAAAAATGTGTGTTTTTTAAAGCAGAATAGCACATACACCAAGGAGTTAAAGAGGAAGACAATGAAAATATACCTCATAAGTCCAATCGGCATCGAAGAGGGCGCATCCATACGAGAACACACACCTTTCTCTGCAAAGAAATAATCAATAGAAATGGCTTGAGTTGGCTCAAAAGACCTTGAAGACATTTGAAGATTCTAAACAAGGAACAACTGATTTAGTGTCAGTGATCAGCTTTTTTGCATCACAATAAGTTTTAAACCCCTTATGTCTTAAATTCTGTTCCAGTTACAATTTTAGAATCTGTGGGTGCTCGGGAGTTTGTGAGTAGGCATGGCTTTATTTTTAGAGGCCATCCTCAAACATAGTAGAGAACCACACGAGTAGAGCCAGAGAGGCAATCTATTATCTCCGCAGTGTGGAAAGAATATGAATAAGACTTGATAGAATTGTGATTCCTTAGCTGTGCCACTTTGACTAGGATCACTTTGGTGGTTTGAGGTGGATTAGGCAAGCCTGTAATTGATTTTTAAGCCATTCTACAGTGGACGATATGAAAAACTCTTATCTGTGTTTGAGAAACAGATGTCAAGATGGGATGGATATATGCGTTTCAACACGCAGGAATCGGGTTGTTTTTAGTTGTAGTTGTTTTCTCACCTCCATCATTAACATTTGAGACTTTTAAATGTGTTTTTATTTCTCTTTTGGGCATTTGAGTTTCCTAATATATAAACAATATATATATAAAATATGGAGCTATCATGTAAAATCAGGAATAAAAAATTCACATGTATTTTGACTTTTGCACATAAAGAATAAACATTTTTCTTACTCAAGAGCTCTAAACCATCTGTATGTGAAAAAGAGCCTTCGCTATACCTTCAAAGTAGCGGTGCATGATTTAGAGGTTTTAAAGATTGTGTGTTTGTGTTTGCAGGCTTTTTACTATCCTTCTGATGCAGGGATGCCTATGGGTGGACCAGGTTCCTCAAGGTTCCTCCGTCTGGAGGTCCATTACCACAACCCCCTCCTCCTCTCTGGTACATACAGTCCACGTTAACACGTGCACTCAGCCTTTTTTCTCTCTTTTACACACACGAACACGCAGCAGGATTCTCTCTACTTCCCCCGCTGAGTGCCGGGCTTATCGTCCACGGAGAGATTTATTTAAAATTTTCCAGATATACCTTTTGATCTCCTCTGTATGAGTCCACCGCAGACTTTGCCTTCCTTATCCTGATCTGACCTTACAATACGCACATACATCCTCTATAACCATCGTCTTATTCTCTGCACTTCTTTCTTGCTTCAGTGTTTTATTCGGTTACAATTTTGCGCATCGTCTTATCTCTTCCTTCAAACTGTCCCGCAATTCAAGAGAGATGCATCAAAGGCTTTGCCGCAACACTGGTGTGATCACGATCTGGATTCCTCTTATGTATTTAGCATCTCACGTCTTTAGAGGGTTGACGGTGCACAATGATTCTGGTTGGTATTTGAATGTGATGAAATCGTACATCTTTTAATCTGCCGTGTTAATCTCCACGCAGGCCGCCGTGACTCATCGGGGATACGGCTGCATTACACCCCCAGTCTGAGGCGCTACGATGCAGGGATCATGGAGCTGGGCCTCGTTTACACTCCCATCATGGCGATCCCACCCAAGCAACAAACCTTCTATCTCAATGGATATTGCAGCTCCAAGTGTACCCAGACTGTACGTAAAAAAAAGAAAGAACGCTAGGCCAATATTTCAGCTGTCGTGCCACACACTTTTTCAAGTTTTGGTCCCTCAAGCACAAAAATCTGGGTTGGAGCTTCACTTTAAAAGGTCTGTTTCTCTGTCTAGGCTTTTCCTGCAGGAGGCATCTATATATTTGCATCCCAGCTGCACACACACCTGGCGGGCCGTGGGGTGAGGACGGTTTTAGTGAGGGGAGGCAAAGAGCTGGAGGTGGTACAAGAGGACCAGCACTTCAGTACACACTACCAGGTGAGCAACAGCAGGGCTCAGTTTACCCTGAGGAACACCTTCGTGCGTTGTATCTTAAATGGGATAATATTAGTTTAAAACTTTACTTTCGTATCACACAGAGTCGTGTACCAATGGGACAAAGATTATCCTCTGCTGTTATTACACCTTTGAAAATAAAAAGCTGCCACCTCATTTCAATAACGGCTTAGAGTTTCTTTAATTTCACAGTTTGTGAGCCATATATATACGAGCTGAAAATTACAAGCACAGGCTTGACGGTCCTTCTTTACAGACGAAGAAAATATAGTATATAGTAGTTTTTTATAGTTACTCCAACAGGAGTAAAGACATGAGCTTTTATCGAAGCTCTTGTGCATTTTGCCGGTATTCTACAGAAAGACATAACCCTTTTATGATCAATTACAATTATATCAGTCAGGCCTCGTATGGTAAAGCACACTATAATGTCCATCCACATGACAGCAGAATAAAAAGAACGAATTACAGAAAAGATCAACTTGACAGTCAACACAACAACATTAACATTGCTTAGAGGCAGCAGACGACATCTGTTGTCTTCTTTTAAATGCACAGTATCCTGGGGCAGGTACACACACACACAAACACACACACACGCGCACACGCTGGGCAGAGAAGGACATCTGCTAGACCGCCTGATAAAATCTCCAGCTGCTGTTGATGTCAGACAAATCTGAGTACCTGTGTGGCGGTGTCGTTTCAAATCCTGCAGCCTCATTATAGGCAAATGAAGACTTTATCAAACCATTCTAAGCAAAGCTAATAGACCTTTTCTCTCTCTCACACACACACACACACACACATCTAACAACTATGAAAGCTGCCTCCAAGGAAATCAAAAGCAACTAGTGTTTCATTTCTTTGCGTTTGGAATAAATAACATTTCTATTACTTTAGAATAACTTCAACAAAGCCCTACTCTAGTCTATCTACTAAGATCACAGTCAGCGAACCATCATTCTAGGTTTAGTGTTCAACAACAGAGTCCACAAAATGAATGTTGGATGGATTTTCCATTTACTGCAGTGTTTTTGTCTTCTTTCTTACAGACGATCAGAGTTCTAAAGAAATTGACGAAGGTTTTACCCGTAAGTATAAAATAGGTTACCACGCCTACATTTTACTAAATCAATGACTATTACATGCTTTAGTTTTCCACTGTGCAGATGTTACATTCAGATTTACTATTCGGCAAGCTCAGCCAATTACTTCTGAATGGGAGAGCCCCAGATGTATTTTTTCCCGTGCATTTAAAGTATTGAATTAGAATACCTCGCAGCTGTATAAGGTGCTTAAATGGAGTGGAAATAGGGGCCGGCTGTGAAATAGGAAGTTCTCAGGAGACACAAGACAGCTGAGCTCCAAAAAAGTGTGAAAAAAAAGATTTTTTTATTTTTTTATTATTGTCAGTGATCTTTGTTAAACATAAAAATGCTGGTGTTTGTGTCTGATGCAGGGTGACGTCCTCATAACAAAGTGTACTTACAACACAGAAGACAGGAGCAAACCTACAGTGGTGAGGAGCAAACCATTATATATGGAAAAAAAACCCCACTTTCAACGGAATAATCGTATCGCCTCCTCTAATCTCTCTCCTCCCTCCATCTTTCTTGTAATCCTTTCATCTCTCCCTCCCCAATACCTCCCTCCGCCTGTTGTACTGTACGACTACACCTCCATCCAAATCTCTTTGTGTCCTCAGGGAGGATTTGGCATCATGGAGGAGATGTGCGTTAACTACGTTCACTACTACCCTCGAACCAAACTGGAGCTCTGCAAGAGCCACGTCGACCCAGGATACCTACAGAAGTACTTTAACTTCATAAACAGGTAACATCTCTCTCTCTCCTCAAGTCGTCTTGTTCTGCGTTTCAGCATCCCCTCCCTCCCCCCTCTGCCCTTCACTCACAGGAACCAGAGATGTGATTACTTCTTTTAATCTTGAAAACCAGATGCTTTGTCCTTTAAAGTGAAACCGTGTTTCTCCCGATGCCAATTCTAACTGCTCTTCCAATCTCTCCCTCCTCTCTCAATCTCACTCTGCCTCCCTCCTTTATCGACTTTCCTTCAACCTCGCTCCTCCCTGCAGGTTCCACGGAAACGACCAGTGTGTGTGCGGCGAGGTTGACGTGACGGAGCAGTTTTCTCAGCTACAGTGGGACGCGTTCACCGGCGAGGTGCTGGACTCGCTTTACAACACGGCCCCCTACTCCATGCACTGCAACCAGTCGAGTGCACGCCTCTTTCCTGTAAGTCACACACACACACACACACACACACAGGTCAGAAAGGATCACTGCGTATTTAGTTTAATATGTTATTTCGTTACCTTCAACTCCAAACGTGGCAGGATTTCCATTAACGCTGCTACCACTGGAGGGCAGCTGAAAGACTTTGACTGCGTCTGCTTTCAAGATATTTTGGGTGAAGCCGCCATGCGTGAAATCATCTCAAAGCATTTCAGCAGCCGAGGGTGTGTAGTCGGGCTCTCGCAGTGTTAACTTTTCGTGCCGTTGACACAGCAGAAAACTAAGCAAGGAATGGTGTTCAAGGCACCAACTCCTTTTAGCAAAATAAAGTGAATTTTTATTAACGAAAAAATGGTGAGAGGCAAAAAACGTGTGATGGTACAAGGCGATACAATCTCTAACGTTTACATTTAGTCTTCTACCCGTCTTTCCATCTCTCGTCCGTGTCCAATCCCCCTGCTGCTTCCAGGCCTTAATGATAATGATGCACACCTGCTTTCACCTCCACTGATTGAGGAGATGATCAGGGACGACATCGTCGGCAGAACGAAATTGACTGATGAAGTGGCGAAACACTAAAGCGGAATTGATTATGTCACAAAAAAAAACATTGCTCGTGTCGGGGAACTGGACCTTGTGAAAGAGTGGAAAGCAGCATTTTCAGTCTTTTGTCTGCCAGAAAAAAAATGCACTCAAAGAAACACAAAGAAATGGCCTCGGTGCATTTTTTGGACGGCAGGCTCGATATATCGTACAATGCAGTTATCTAATAAAACCTTGCGCTCTAAATATCAAGGATACGGTCTGTTTTTTTGCCAAACAACCCATCAAATGTCATGACCGACATCGTAAATGTGTTTCTGCAGGGGGACTGGGACAAACAAGCCGTACCGGTGGTTACCTCCATCCTCGAAAAACCTCACTACCCCTGTGAGGGAGGAGCACATCCCACCAGCCGACCCCTTACACCCTCAGTGTGAGCGGGAGAACGTCACAGCATGCTTCAGTATGAGAGTTTACAGAATTTACTGTGGGTTTCATCTCTGTGAAATACCTGCTGTTATCCTATGCTTTTATCCCCCGTCTGTTATTATCAGTGCACATAAATGAGTGATAATGATTAATAATAATCCTAGTTCTATGTCATGTTTCAAAGAAGTGGACATGTAATTACTTTTAATTGACTATCTAATTGATGCTGGCGATTAAAGTGTTTAAAAGTAGTTAGTATTCCTTGACATAATATGAAGAAATAAAATGACTAATTTTAATTTAGTACTTTTATAGTGTTTTGTGTGTTAAATAATAAATGTTGCAAAAAAAAAATGTAGGCACTTAAAAATGAATTTATTAAAACAAAAAATGCTTTGGACGAATTAAATGAGTAGTTCAACATTACATTTACAATTTTACTGGTCATTTTTTGTTATCTGAAACAATATATGGTCAAACAATTCTCTTTCTCAACAATTAAGAATACATTTCACCTATTTTTCTATCATTTTGCAATATTCACATCACACCTCAGGAGAAAAATAATTCTATGAACTGGATAAGAAAGAAAACTCTGTGGACATATGGTGGTAGAGGACCAGAAGTGATAGTGTTTCATCAGTCTGTTTTTACATTTCCCATATAAATCTTGTTATTAAGCAAAGCCACTACGGAGAACAACCATTTCAATGATTAATGGGCTTCTGGGCCGAATCAATGAATCATTTCACATTAGTAAACATTTTGTGCTGAACGTGCAGCAAAACAGAAAGTAGTACCCATACATAAAAATGCCTTCTTCGACTTTGATACGCTCTTTCCACTGCTGTTCACAACGTGTATGTGATGAACTTTGTTTTTTGTTTGGCCACTGTGTTGGTGTAAGTGGATGCAAACACTGTCAGAAAACATCAAATTCTATGTTAGGTATCGCAGCTGTGTACAGTATATTGCATCTACGCTAACACGATGTGTGTTTAAGACAAAGAACGCAACAGCTGCCTAGCTAGCAAATGTGTTAGCTGTTTTCTATGGAGTTTATATGGAGCACGTGTTGGCGTGGGTTCTCTCCGGGTTCCTCCCACAGTGCAAACACAAGCAGGTTCGATTAACGGATGACTCTAAATTGCCAGACACCACAGCACACCTTCAGAGGTCTAGTGGAGTCCAGGCCTGGACGGCTCAGGGCTGTTTTGTCGGCAAAAGTGGGTCCTTCACAATATTAGGCAGGAGGTCATAATGTTATGGCTGATTGGTGTATATATATATAATGCATATCAATCTGTATCTGCCTATCGATATACCCTTTTAGTGTCAGTTTGAACATGCGTAGGGCCCTTTAAGATAAACTTTCACAGGAAGTTCGGTTTAGGCAACAAAACCACTTAGTTAGGTTAAGGGAAACGACGGTTTGACGTTAACATAACGGATCGCATGACTAGATACATGATTCACGTAAAAACATCTACTTTTAGTTTTGCACGGGACACAAACAGCGGTTTCCTGGATGAAAGTCCTGTGTTAGTTGACACCCCGATGCTTCGTATTTGACAAGTTAGGAGTGAGACCCGGTTTGTCTGAGGCCGGTCTGCAGTTTAACACTGCAGAGTACAGCTACAGGGGGGACGGATCAGAAAACAAGAGACTTAGTAACAGCTGCTTTCTGATAAAACTTGTTTTTTCTCCAGCAGTGTCTTGTGCCCAGCTGGTATTCTGTGCCTCAGGATGCTTTTTTTCCCTCTTTCCATCCAACTCTGATAAACACTCAGAATTAGAGACCTAACAAGTAACGGCTCGCCTATCTATAATAAAAGGCGATTAGTTCGTGTTTATTTTGTTGAAATACATTTTCTGTACACTAGGTGGCAGTCACCTATAATGGGATTGAATCTATACAGGAAGGGGATGCAGACAGGCACGCTGCATGCTGGGTAGGGCTGCACGATGTATCGCTTTTTCATTGTCAACGCTTTTAACTTCCCCAGAGAAAACATTGTGTGGACTACGTGGCGTTTTGGCCAGCTGGCATTTGCGGGAGCGGTTAGTTTCCATCACTACCGACAACGAGTCAAACGTGAAGTGAACCAACCGGGTCAGACTCTAGTCTAGTCTAGTTTACTTATGCAAGAAAATATGAGGCAGTGAAAACGGTCAGGAACATTGATTTAGAGAGATTGATAACATGCTGTTATTTGAGTACCAAATGTCCAGAAAAGGCTCATTCAAGTGTTTTGTTTTTGTGTACCCTGGTGTAGTGGGAGACTTCATTTGATTACTGGCGATAACAAGATGATAAGAGTAGTGGTTAACAGTAAAACAGCTGCACTTTAAAAAAATATCACAGTTGCAAAACTTGCCGCTCTCCGACCACAGTGCGTTTTCTTCAGGTTCTTCTCAATCATAGATGCCCTTGACACGTTTATTCGCAGGGTCGAACGGGGATTTGAGGTGGGCCTTGGCCTTGTACGCCACTCCCATCCTCTCCAGGGTGAACTCGCCGCTCTTAACGAAATCAGCGCTCACCTAATAAAGAAAGGAAGAGAGAGAGAGAGAGACAGAGATCACACGAGGAAAAACGGAGGACATTTACATTTTCGCGAGATGGGGAGTCGATGGAGATTAAAACAGAGTGCGAAAATGAGATGACCAATTAATCCACACTCTTTTTGAAATTAGCGTTCCCAGCTGGCAGAGCACTCCAGAACCGACAATTTCACGGTGTTCCTATCCGACAGAAGAGAATGGCGTAGGAGTTACAAAACGCTGAGAGCAATCCATTCGCTCATGAGTCAATGTCAGCTCCCTTGTAACCCAGAGAGCTAATTTTCACGCACTAACTCCCTTTTTCCCTCCCTGCAGCTCTGCCACTGATCTGTCACTCTTTCATTCACACATGCACACACAGAGCTCCCTCTCATCGCCACTTAGATTTTACTACTTCCACGGTGGAGAGAGCAGTATCGTGATCAAAGCCTCTATCCAACAAACAAACCTGCCTTTACTCCGACTCAAAGCACTCTACAGCCGTATGACTTTAAAGCAAAGGCACACCTGGAATGATGTCGATGCCCTTGTCTCAGTTTTGGACAAGTATTACACACACTAGCCAGTTTGAACATCAAACGAGAAAAGGATCCATCATTTATTTTTGCATTGCAGAATTTGGCTGCATTCAAGTGTTTCGTCAAAATCCTCTTAGGCCTTGATTCCTAAAAGCCCGTTGCCACTCTTGTTGTTTTCTATTACAATAGAAAACGACTCCAGGATTCCAAAGTGAATCCAAAGTCAATCTAAATCCCAAGTTTTACAACATGACGAAAGATCAGTGTGCCAACTACAGTTCATGAATGTCAAATGTGCCTTTCTGCAGGGAGGTGTCTCATAATTTGCAAAAGCACAGTCCGACTTGTGCAGAAAGATAATGCAGCTCATACTCAGCTCTGGCATCTTCTCCAACAACATTAAATGCATTTAGCAGAGTTGATCGTTTATGTTTTATTTATTATTTCCTGGGGCTCAACTCACGGCAGACGTCACTTTAAGCAGCCCTGCTTAAGATTAAGCCACTGAAGCTTAAGGACAGGAAAAAAAAGAAAAAAAAAATCTAAATCACTTGAGAAATACTCTTATCTTCCTGTGAAACATTACATCTTGAACTACATATAAAACTGCACTTGGTTGTTAGCTTGTCTACAGTTATAGCACAGCAATATTATAAGAGGAGATGTGTGTTTAACAGTCGGCAAAAACTTAACTTGCATTTCCAAAGACCACGTTTTAATTTATTCAATTCACCTCATGATCCAACAAGACAGGCAAGCCACGCCCACTGTTGATTTGTCCAATCAAACATGAGGAACTCCTCATAATTATGTCCTGCCCACGTGCCCCGCTTCACTAAGAAATCAAGTTAAACGTCCTTTTTCTCTGACTTGAATGTCATTCACCATCCAGCCCAGCATTTCTTGTTGGTGTGCACAAGCTTAAAACTGCAACCTCTTATCAGTGAGTACACTTACTTATCAAAGCGCTGAAGCATGTTCAGTACAACCACTTCCATACTAGTACACCACAGGAGTGAAATAGACTAGACGAAGGTTTAAGAAAGAAGACACTTCTGTTGAAGCCAGTGATCTAAGTGCATGGAATGTGCTCTGTAATTCGGAGTGACAGGAGACTGGATATGTGTGTGTGTGTGTGTGTGTGTGTGTGTGTGTGTGTGTGTGTGTGTGTGTGTGTGTGTGTGTGTGTGTGTGTGTGTGTGTGTGTGTGTGTGTGTGTGTGTGTGTGTGTGTGTGCACGTGCATTTGATTGAGTGAAGTACTCGACAAAGCCACGGGTCATTCCCCTTTGTTTTGTTTTTCCGGTCACGACTCGGGAATGGGCATGAGCACACACGCCATACACAAGGACACATGCTATGATGTGTGTGAATTATATGTGTGTTTGTCAATATAATTCTTCTGACTAATAATAATAAAAAAAAGAATCTTTGCCTTTAAGTACACCACTTCAACCGATAACTGTCTCCCTTGCTGCTTCTCTCATTCTGTTTGATGGCCCATCTGTTATTCTGTGTATGTCTGTATTATTGTTGAGGGAGAGAAATGCATAAAAAACCCTGTATGCCTGCCAATAAAACATATTATTCAGTGTTAAGTGAGTGGTGGAACCTGACTAACAGTCTGAGGCTATGAAAAAAAAAAAAAGAGTATAAAAAAAATGCACCTTCTGATGCACCTCCTGGCTCACATTATTCTACGCAGATGTAGTGCTTTGTTTTTCTGGTAAATAACATGTATTTGTTCTCAGCATTGAGAAAATGAGATATACAAACGTAAGATTATATGAAACTCCTCCGTTATTGAGTTCTCAAATCATAAAAACTACATTTGAAGATATGTTCTTGTTGCTAGTGCAGGACTTGTTAAGTGGAATTATCTCATCACTCTGGGGAAAAAAGTTTCTTAATTTAAGAAAAATCTAACAGGATAGAGACAAAATTACCAAATAAGAAAGCCTAAAAAACAAAACCGAACATATTAAATGCAGTACAACCAATGTTGAAGATAGAAGGTGTAGGGATACGTATAAGTGTTGTGTGTTTGGCATTTACCACTCCTCCATCAGGGTTGCGGATATATCCATATCCAATCGTTTTGTCGATGAAGAAACCATAGTCCGAACGCCGGAGGTGACCAACAGGAATGCCGTTACGGAAAACGGCCTCCAGACCAAACATTGGTACTTTCCTGGTTGAGAGGGGGAGAGACATTTTATACAACTTATTCTTTGAAAATATGTCATGAAATCTGTTCATTTGTTTCTCTCTCTTAAAGAAAGCAATGTTCTCATGTTAGCGAGTCGCTGCAGACGATCCTCAACTCAATCGAAGATGACCCTCCATCTGAAGATTAAACATTAATAGTAACCAAACCGGCCGTTGGTGAAACTGCATTCTACAATCTGAGTGAAATACTTTGTATCGATTAGATGTTTGTTCGAAAGCATCTAAAGCATTCAGGCAGAAATGTCTTCAAAGGCTTGGTTTGCGCCTGCAAATCCAAAGAATGTGTTAAAAATGTAGCATGGAAGATTCCATTAAACTGCTTCTTTTACACCATTTATCTGTGGCTACCAGTTGTCTACCGTATTACATTTACTCACTGCACATTTGGTGAATGCCTCAATATAAAGGATTCTGCTCTCCGAGTAAGACCATTGTTGAAACTATTTTTAGGCTATGGTTAGGAATCTATTTGTGGAAGATGTGGCTTCACTACAAGAAGCTTCATTAAAAAAAGCTTTAAAAAAATGTCTTCTAAAATGTACTGCCATGTTAAAAATCTCAACAATTTCATTAATTTACTATCATATAATCTCGATTCTACTGACTCATCAATGGTGAAGCAAATGATGCGCCTCCTCAGCCCCTCCTCCTTCTGTTTCTCCAGCCTATCACGGCCCTGGAACGGGATGGAGCTTTTCAGTTTGCAGGTGAAGCCTAGAGCCGACTCCAGGGGCGTGTCATCGGGGCGAAGGTCGGCATGCCAATGTCTGTACCCTGATAAAGACGGGACGATAAAGGTATTTTATCTGTGAGAGGAACCAACATAAAGCTCTACCTATATCAGGGTTTACTGTACGACCTCTAAAAGTTACCTTTCTCTATGCTGAGTGAGTCGATGGCCCTGTATCCTGAGTTGATGATGCCGTGCTTTGCGCCAGCAGCCATGACAGCATGGTAGACCGGAAGGCAAGAGTCTTTTGGAATGTGCAGCTCCCAGCCGAGCTCTCCGACAAATGACAGACGCATCGCTCGCACCTGGATATGAGAGCAGGGGCTTAGAGAGATGGAGAGAGGCATGCAGAGGAGCAAGCTGCCATCTCTCTGCTTGTGCACACACACACTTCACCTTTAAGGACCGGATCTACAGCACTCGTCACGCATATAAATACCAACAGCAGTTTCCATGTGCTGCTACTGAAGAGAGAAAAGGGGGGAAAAAACAGGAAAGAATTGGAATAAGATAAGGTACGCAGAGAGGGACACAGGGAAACTGTATTCTCCATTTAGAAATGAAGTCCAAAATGCTTTAAGTCCTGAAAGAGATTGAAAATGATGAGAGTAAAGAGTCAGTGAGGTGAAAACAGAATAGAGAAACGGGGCAGGGAAGCAGGCAGAGAGGGAATCTGAGAGAGAATGAGGTGAAATGTATAAGACGATGAAAAAGGAAAATGGAGGCACACAGAAGGTAGGAAAGGAGACGCTACGGATCAAAAGGGAAAGAGAAATGATTCACCAACCTGGCTGTTATTCTCATAATATCACCTATATATAAAAAAAACTAAATTAAATAAATATATTTAGTCTTTTACAAAAAAAAATCCTGAAATCCGTGTAGCTGCTGTAATGAACTGTTCAACAGCTTTGGAACAACTATCTGTGAGTGGTATCCGTCTATCTTATAGTGACTATTGTGCGTTTTCTCATACATCTCTAGGATGGATACGAGTTAAATCCAAGTCAGGGGACTTCTGATAGACTGTAGATTTCTGTTGAATTTTCCAACATCTGTCAGGCCGTTGGACTCGCAATAGAAACACTGTGAAAAAAAACACCCACGTTGAAAAAATACCAGAATGGTTAGGATTCAAAATTATGTAAAAGAAGTGGTAATAATAATAATAAAAAGAAAGAAAAACAAGCAAGTGAGGAAAAAGTGGAAGGAGAAGAAAGGAGAGAAAACGCTCTCCAACAGTTTCCCCAGTGGGTGCTGTGACAGTCAGGCCATCTGGCCAGCCAGGGATCACCCTGGGCCCCATATGTACACTAACAAACTCTGGGGAGGACAGTACATGTAGACCCACGCTTATTCACAACACACACCAGATAGACTAGCAGCAAACTTAAACACATGCACGCCTTATGCACACGGTCCTCAAACATTTACCAGGCAAAGCTTGGAAACACAGACACTCGGCGCACGGATCCAAGTACAAAAATGCACATAAACATGAGTTCATACGATCCAACGCATGCCGGCACACTTACTCTCACTGGCAAGCTGGGAAGGGAGAGAGTCTAATGAGCTTCGAGGGGAGCAGAGGGCAGACAGAGAGAGAGAGAGAGAGCTCTGTTCTCGCAGCAGTGCAGCCATTAGAATGTCACCCAGACGAGGCCGGCAAACCAGCTGGAACACACATGCACACAACGCTTCTGCAGAGCAGTGAGAAGACGCTCTGCCGCAATCACCGGAGCGTTGCATAATTCATGCAGGAGCAACTAAGACGGGGCGAGCGTGTGTGGACATATGTGTCGCCGCGTGAGCCGGTGCAACATGCTCTTTTTGATGCGAGGCCAGGAACAGTGCGGAGGTCAAACCGAGATGGCTCCAATACCGCACGGCGTTATCGTGGAAAAAAAAAAAACGAACGCAAAATAGAGCCAAGTGCAAATGGATGATTTCCTCAGTGCTTGGAAGAAGTAGAAAGAGATGGAACGTGGAAAGAGGAAAAGGTGTGGACAGACTTGGTGTCCAAGTAAGTCATGAGGACGCCCGATGCCATCTGTCCCACACACATGCACACACACCTTTGAAACGATAAACCAGTTTCATGCAAGTTGCACATGAGTATTATTCATTTGACAGTGTCTTTTATTTAAGTCGCACCGATGTGTCGAGGCACCGAGGGTGTGTGCGCTCTCACCTGATGCCCTGCCGCGCTGGCAACTTTGTGAGTGGAGAAGGGGAACGCTTCGTTGTCCAGGTCTGTGTCCAACACCTCTTGAAGAACCTCTCGGCTGCACAGAAACACACAGAAACGGCGGCACTTGGTCAATTTATGTTGCTTTGGCACCTGTACAACTGGTGTGGTGAAAGATGCTTGATTTTTAATGCTTAAATAATCAGTTTCTTTTACTTAAATCTTAATAAAAAAAAATAAAAAAACATCACAACAAAACTACAGGACTACTTGTTATATTTGTTGTCGAAGATGTGTCTCTCCACCTCCCACAAAAACACACACACACTGAAATCAATATTACATAAAGATGAGTCAACACTTAAAAAACGGGACTAAGTTTAGCTAACTTTGCTACTTGTGCGTTTGTGCGTGGGCAGGTAGAGGCCTTTTTCTGGGAGATATTTCTACAACAGCGTGGCAGGAAGTCAGGGTTGAATGTATTTGGGGTTCGGATTACGTTTGTGTGTGTGTTGTACATGTTCGTGCATCTGTGTTGGTGGCCTTTTTTAAAAGTTGGATATAGAACTGTGTGTGTGCAGGTGTGGTCATATTTGATGTGTGTGAATGTACTAGTATGATGCACAGGTTAAGGTTCTCTTCAGGCCGTCCTCCAATTTCTGTCCTCTCTTAAGCAAGGCCAGTTAGCTCTATACACTCACTGAATGGCTGTGTGTGTGTGTGTGTGTGTGTGTGTGTGTGTGTGTGTGTGTGTGTGTGTGTGTGTGTGTGTGGCAGGGAGTGTTGCAACCACCAATTTGCTTCTCTGTCTTGCCACTTAACTGTGGCTCTCAGCTGTGGATCAGAGGATGCAAACACACACAGGGAGCTCTCTTGCAGGATATCACATAATTTCATATATTATAAATAAGGTTCATAATTACAAAGCAGACGCTCGAGCACACAGTTTCCCCCTCCCGAGTGTGCTGCCAAGCTGTGTGGGTCTCCGAGACATCTCTGGCAGACGAACGCGTTTCTAGAAACACTCTAATTTTCCAATCTCCTCCAACTTTGAGGAGATCACTTTTGCTCTGTGAGAAAACAGCAGTTCCTCATATGTGGCAGAAACAATATGAGGGCGGCGCGCGGAGAGAGAGGCAATACAGATGCTAATCTTGTTTATATTATTGACACGCACACAAGGAAACATCCAATGATGCTAACATAAACACTCACAAGCCGAGTGCTCTTTGGATGCTCAGGAAGAGCAATGAGCTCCATAATCAACATCCTTTCAGGTGTTTCTATGACACACACACACACACACAAACACACACAAACACACATATAAATTGCTCTCCGGCTGACGCACTGATTTCTGGTTTGACGTAAGCAACAAAAGGGAGGGACAGAAAAATTGTGGAAAAGGGGAAGAGGACACTATGGATAGGCAATGGAGCAAAACAGGACGGACTGGGGAGGAGAGTTTGAGAAAAAGCTGGGTAAGATCTACAGAGACCTGACAACTGAGAGAAAAGAAACTGAGGGGAACAGAAGATGAGGAAAAAGCCTCACGGAGGAGAAATCGACACAGCCCACACAGAGAACAGAGTGGCCTGACCCTGCTGCTGGTAAGGGGGAGGAACAAAGATGCAGGGTGCTGAGATGGGGAGGAGGGGAGATGCGAGGGGAAGAAAAGATAGATGAGGAGTTCAAAGACGGAGATCGGAGAGAGGGAAAAGGTGACGCAGCTTGCTCTTTGAGCGCAGAACAAAAGGAAAAAACTCCAGGAGGCAAGAAAATGGGCAGTACCACTTCCCCCTGAGCAGTACACAATTTATCATCCTCAGATGAAGAATTGGATGGATGAGGGTTAATGGAAAATACAGGGGACCTAAAATCTGCACACTGTATTTTATACGAGACCTAATATTAATTGTGATAAACAGTTTTGACATGTAGGTCACTGCAGTGTTTTTTTAAGAAGAACTTTTTTTTTTTTTTTTAACTATTAAGAAGAGTTTACAGTTAAGAGGACTCAAATATAATCACCAGTCTCTACTATGAGGTCTCAGTTGTCCTATAATAATTCTGTATTAATGCTGGTAATTCATATAGTTAAAAACCAACGAATGGGAAGTTAAGCAATCACCGGAGTCATTGCACTTTATCCTGTGGGGACCATGGACATATGTAGAAAACTGATGTTGGACTGACCAACTGTCCAGGGAGACATGTCCATCAAAAGAGCCAGTATGGCTAAAACAATGACCAAACATAAAACCATAGGTTGATATTGAATCTTTTTCAGGTCCCTTCAGGCTTGAACCCAGTTGCTTTTGCCTCCATGAAGCCGTTTTCATCAACATCCGTCCCTGCACTCCGTCACCCTGTATGCCGATGGCCTAGTCCAGAGAATAGGCACTTAACCTGCTCTCGCCTTATTGATCCCACAGCTTTTTAGTTTCCCCACCTCCTGAGTCTAGGATATGAATCATAACCCTTTTTTTAGGGTAACATCCATCTTATACCCTCTCCTCTCCACTGCTCTGTGCCCTCCCCTCACTCCCGTTTTTCCTTCCTCTCACCTGGAGGTAAAAATCCCCCTCCCCCTTTTCTTTCCCCACCTCTTGGGTCCCTGGATGCTGATCATCCCCATGTCCTCGGAGTGGTCCGTCAGCTGGCAGTGGAAGCCTTGGTCCTGAAGAACTGTTCTAATGTGGTTCCAGTTATGTTCTGCTACACCGCCTCCGATGGCCAGGTAGTACGCATCACCTAGAGGAACGAAGAAAAGAAAAGGCATGAACCGCGATTAATGGGAGCATGACAGAAAACAACGGACGGCACACAAATTGACAGCTACATTAGGATACAACAAAAGATACACGATGGGTAGAAGAATATAGATATAGAGCAAAACAACAACAACACAATGACAAATACATCCAGTAACAGAAAAAACTGTTAAAATGACCAAAGACAATATAGAATGATAAGAGAGAAGATCAGTATGCGGATCATATCGATATGAAAAGAATACACACAGCCTCTCAGTTTCTCACCATTGGACTGTGGTGCCAGTGGCAGGTTGGCAGCGCCAGGTTCCAGTCTGCTAACTGTCAGGTCAGCCTCCGTCCCTCCTCTCTTATTCAGCATGCAGGTATACACAGTGGAGCCTGAAACACACACACACATCACACACAACTGATCCATAACATGGACTTCAAAACGCAAATTCACAGTGTGTGCAGTCTGCAGATGCAAGTCTCATAATAAAAAAAAACATAATCCAATACTAAACATTCCGTTTGTAACCGATTCTTTGTGAGGAATCCAGGTTTCGTGCATCTTTTAAGGGGCAATTATTATAAATCTGACATGAGAATCACGTCCTGTTGTGAAATATGACTGAATTAGGAGCCCCATCAAAGCAGGGCACACATTCATCAAAATAATGTCCAAACGAATGAAGTCTGTGTCTAAATTACAATATTCCCGTCATCCGTTGGCCAGAGCCGCTGACGGCTGCAGTGACACACTAATATGTGGCTGTCCCTCAGCCAGCTCTCATTTGAAATAATGATGGATGTTAGAGTTTCATTCTGTCGCCGGTATTAAAAGGAGCACAGGTCGGCCGACTGTAAGTGCTGTAAGTGAGAACCGACAGAACAAAAGAGCGCGATAAGCAAAGAGACGGAGAGAGCGGGGTCAGATGATGTGTCGTCGAAGATGTCGAAAAGGCTTTTGAGAAACTAGCTCCGTGGGTGGACTGGGATCGGGTCGTCATAATGAGTGCAGGATAATAAAGTGCAAGTAGGTGTTACATGAAATCCATCACACAGGCTGCAGAAAATAAACAGTTGTGCAGGTTTAAAGTGACAAGATGCATTTTTTTTCTGCATTAACCTTACATTATGACATTGTTGTTTGCACAATGTAATGGCTACAGCATAATGACATCATCTGTGTTTAGATCGGTTACCTATAAGCGGATTTACTAAACTGGTGCTACCAGGTGTGCAAAATGAAAAATATGTACAAATGGCTATATATACTGTATATAAAAATACTTGTGACATTCCATTTTGTCTATTTAAACAAGTCGTTTTAAATATTGAACACGTTTTATATGTTTTAAATCACTCTTGTGGCTCTCCTAGTGTTTTATTAACCTATTAAACGTCGACATTGCGTTGCATGCCAGGGGAGATCACTGTTGGAACCAAATTCCCCCCAAAAACCCTTTGATTTTGAATTTGATTTGACATTATACAACTCCTTCTACAAGCTACGTGCTCCCCATGTTGAATAAAGTGACCTTCACGTGGAGTTTCAGATTTCCAAATCTCACATAAAGAGGCTAAAACCTAAAAGATGCATCTGTCAGGACTTGATCTGACAGATGCACTACAGAGAGACAGTAGACTATATACTGACTATTATTTATAAGTATTATAATAAGTGGTATTTAAGATTTTTTTGGACTGATTTGCTAACAGTTTGGCATCTTGTTTAGTCTCCATGTATCTGTCCTCTTCATCCTGTCAGTTTCTCCCATCTGTCAGTGTGTGTGTGTGTGTGTGCGTGTGTGTGTGTGTGTGTGTGTGTGTTCTTGCTGCAGCAGACTGACCTGGCTTCTTGTTGACATCAGCAGTGAACAGCCAATCAGCCGCCTTCTTGGCATCTGGTCCAGTGAGATAGAACTTTCCAAAGTAGGACATGTCAAACACCGCCACGCCATGTCTACACGAGAGACACTCGCTCTTAATCTTCAATAAAAAAAAGAAGACAGAATTAACGCCTCACATATGCGGTCAAGTTGCAGCTCCATGTTTGTCCAAAATGCCATCACTTCATCTTTTTTATTAATAATAATAAATCATTTAATTTGTGTGGAATTGTCACAATTATCAAATCAATTATTGAGCTATAGTCAAAAATGTGGTTTGTGAGATCACAGTGACCTTTCATTGAACCCTGGACCCTGATCCTCTTTGTCAAACACGACATTACTAAGATATCTGGAGGAAGATCCTTGAGGGAAACGTTCATCACAACTGTGAAATTAAAAGTGGAAACTAATTGAGAGGGGTTTGACGTCAAGGTTGGTAATTCTCCCCTTGTGGTCCTTCCTCTGAGCCGCTGTGATGGTTTGGTATGCACTTCATGCACCGCAAAAACCTCACTAACTGTTCTCTCATCACTATCAGTTGTCTGTGATTTCCCACGAGGACACGTGTTCCCTTCCCTCCCGGGAGCCTTTAGAGAGCGTTCACTCTCATCTGGCAACCCCCAGGTTTTTTTATTTTATTGACGTTGTTCTACTGATAACACACACGTTCACACACACGTTATGCTTGGTTTCTTACCACGTCATGATGCGGAGGAAAGTCAAAGGTGTACTCGTTTCCCAGCAATTTGTTGTATTTGTAGTTCACGTTCTTCTTGACGTCATAAGCCCCGTAGTAATCGTAGTCTTTGAGCTTTGCAAAAAAAAATACAGACAAACAAATAGTTAGAAGAAAATTAATCATCAACATTTCCATGTGCAGAGGAGGGCAATTATTGGCAGTCAAACTCTCCCTAACAAGCAAACCTTGTGAAAAAAATTGGACCTTAATTGTTTGGCTTTTCCAAGTGCCTATTGTCGATACGTGGTTGTGAATAAATCATTAGTGTGCGCGTGCTTGTGTGTAGGATGTGTGTGTAGCGTCTCACGGGAGCGGGCCCGTCTTTGTTGAACCAGCCAGGCCTTTCCCAGCCGTGTCTCTCCTGGAACACACAGCCCTGCTCCGTCAGCACCTACAGCAAACACACAGAGGTCACATCAGTGCACAAAGTCCACAAAGCTGGCAATGTTTACTATTTAGCGATTGCTTTGGAATCACTGCAGAAAAACCTACGCCAACGTTGGGTTAACGCTTACTGATTTTTATGTGGCCACATGGGGGCAACAGAACGAGCTCCACCTACAACACTGACATAGTCTCACTAGTGGTGGGAATCGTCAGTCAGCTCACGATTCGATTCAATTATGATTCAGAGGGTCACGATTCCATTATTAAACGATTCTTGATGCATCTGGATGCATCTAATTTTTCCTTTAAATGTTCAAACCAATTTTTTTTTTGTTGTTGCCAAAAACCGCCGTGGAAATGAGGTTGATGAGAACAGAGAGACTGATCTAAAACAATATGCCGTTAGGCCCTATAATGCTCCGTAGAGCTGAGAGGAACTCTCGGGGATAGTGATAAGAATTCTTCTTCTTCTGTTTCATCAAAACAAGCAAAACCCTTTCATATTACACACAGATCCATTATTAATATAAAGACAATGATGAAGTGCAGCTTTAAATCACGTACAAGATGATACAAAAAATGTCTTGACCAGCGTTGAAATAACATCTTTTCAGCGCTCGCCATCTTCCTTGTTAAAATGGACAGTCGCCCACAGTTAGTAGGTATGTTCTGCTATGCTCTCCTCCTAGCAGGCAACTAGCCGTCTCTTGCCAGAACTTCCCACACCGAGCTATATTTACCGACCATGCTGGAGAAAAAAAAAAACATGTGAGCTGCAGTGTCAGAGATGGCCTGTTTGTGCTCTGAAATAACACCGTGCTGCCTCCTAAAAGTAGGGTCTCATTATTTGCACAGGAAAAGCTTCTTTGGTGGATCCTTTTCTATGTTTTGTCCTCCTTCGATCTGCCACCTGTCTACATTAATCTGAGGCTCTCCGACCATAGGAAGGCTAGTTGCTAGGTGATGGCCCTCGACAAGTGATTACCAGGGGTCTAATGAGCTTGCAGCCGAGAGTATGACCAACCCAGTCTCAAAGGGACAGAGCTCCAGTCTGTCTACCTGAGAGCAGTTATTTGTGTCTTTCAGCGCTCTATACCGTCGCCTGCAAACATAAAAAAACTCTGCTGGCTTAATTACATTGAGCATAACATAATAATACCTGCTCTTGCACTTGTTATGCAAATTAGTCTTTTGTGCTGGCTGGAGAGAACTGTACTGTAATAGTAAGGAATTAAGGCATAATGGCACAGCAGGACACTGGATCTGCCACAGCTGCCTGAAAATACCACTGCACGCCATCTATTCAGCCTTTGAAGTGTCAATCAGCTTATATGTTTTACATCAGATAAAGGATTTCATTTGTGCTATCGGTAATGACTCTGTGAAAGTCATGGGTTATTTGACTATTTAAGGCTGAAATCCCAAATGAAAACGTCTATAAACAGCACCGGAATGTGCTGATCAGAAGGGCAAGTGTGATAAAAAACCCTTTTTATCCTGGGGAGTTGATACAGATAGCGGCATATAGAGTACGCCGCTGGTGTGTGGTCTTTAGAAAGAAACGTGTGGGCGTTTTGACGTTCATCATACGTCACCGGAGCTCCCTTAATAAACTCTAGGGGTGGGAAAGCACTCAAGCAGCTTTATGCTATAAGTAAGGTGGTCTTGTTTTTCATATTTGTGTTTTAATACCATTTTCTACTTGTGCTCAAAATAATAATGAATCCAAAACACAATTAGACCTTCAATATGAGGACACAAGCTGCTAACTAAAAAAATATGAAAGAAGTTACCATCCCTTCATGCCCTTGCTTATTCGGTACGTCTTAAAAACATTCAGGAAAACTGGTTAATTATGGATTTAAGGTGTCAGGGACGCTAACTAAAACGAGCGGTAAGAAAGCGGATCTGCGGAATACATCGGCAACATTTGCTAATGCAATTTGTGTGACAGTAATCTGTTCTGAGAGAATGCCTTGCATGCGTGAGCGGGGGTAGAAATTGCAACGGTAAAAAGGTAAATTAAGTCTGGAACAGGAAAGCAAGGCTAAGTGGGTCATTAATGCATAAAATATGGTGGCGAGGCCCATTAAAAGTTGCGTCGGGCTACGGAGGGAAAGGGAAGCTGAGAGACATCCGAGACCAAGCTGCCGAAGCCAAGTGTATCATTTATAGTCATGTTGGCGAGGCTGGCATTAATGAATGTAGCTGCCAGGGATAAGTTACACTGCTAACTAACGTTTGCCTGAGCCTGAATCAGCGATTTGCCTCCAGAGAAGACGAGAAGAGAGAGGGAGGAGGCAGGGAGAAACACAGAGAGAGAGACGGGGTCAGAGTTTGACAGATGATATCTTACACTAGCATCACCACTTTGGAAAAACATTCAATGACAGACAAGCTTACACACGGTTTGTCCTACATTCATATTTGCAATTTAAATCCGATTTATAGCATCAGCAACTGCAAGTGAACTCAATTACTACCACTCTACTACTCCGCACATTCATGCGCACATTACAGCACAGCCTGCAGGGCATCGTTTACGCGGCAACATATACCGTCTCAATTATCCAATGGGACGGTGCAGTTACAGAGGTTAATAGGGGACGGCGGCGTCTCTTCTTCTCTCACACAAAACACAGATTGGAAATAAGAACAAAGACGGCGGCAACCACAGGAAGACGGAGAGGGAGAAACAGACATTAAGTAGGGTGAATAGAGGAGAGAATTATGTTGCAAAGGATGACAGACATATGAGTGAAGGCCGTGGGTAGATGCATGGAATAAAAAAAGAAAAGAACAGAATAATTGGCAAGAAAAGAAAAAAAATTAGAAAAGCACGACCTCTAAAAATACTGGAGGTGATCAAAGATCAGGAAACTGCGTCTATATGGGTTCAGGAAGTTTCCTCTCAGCTATGTTCAAGCCAAAAGGTGTCCGTCTAAATCGTGAGCGATACACTACACTGCCTACACTTTTTCACAGAAAGTAAAAGCACTGCTTAGCGAACTGAAAGTGCTTGAATAGAGCCAAGGTAATGCTTACTGTTCATCAGGTCAAGGGACAATCTCAGGGAGAGACAGCACAATTAGGAGAACTTTTTTGCTTTAGTTAATCTAATCTGATTTCTTTAATAAAACACTGTATACTGCGTTTATGTGTATTTTCAGGATGGAAAACAAATACAGGCCCAACCTCACACCATTCATTATAGCAGGGACGGACAAAATAACAAGAAAATAGCCTTTGTGGAGATATTGTTTGTATGGAAGGTTATCCAAGTATATAAGTGTATAATATTCATGAATTATCCGATCACAATTCTTTTCATTCCTATTTTCTATAGATGCTAAAGTAATAGCTGTTAGATATAAAGCTGAAGAAAAAAAAGAAGATTTCTTTGCCATTTAACCTGTGGCGACTCATCAAACCATAGTTGAAAGGCGTGCGACTAACTCGCACCTTGAAAGGAAAACACCGTCTACCTGATGGAAAGGGTCCTTCCTCATGTTGCGGCTGGCCAGTGGCTCATCAAAAGGGAACACCACAGAGTAGTTTTTAGCGTACGACTCGTGGCTCCTCTCTCTGATCCAGCTTGTGTTGTCTGTCAGCGAGTTATGGAAACGCCTGAGACAGGAGGGGAGAGGAATCGACAAGATTAATGCTCATTAAAAGACACAATCATGCCAGACTTCATTATTCTGGTTCCTGCTGTCCTTTTGATGAAATGCCAAAACAGAGACACTTTGTACAGCGGCGTCATACCTTTTGTGCTTTACCTCTGTAGGTTTATATACTAGTCTGTGCATCGACGTACCTGATGTCGTATCCATACATGTCCTTTTCAGGGCGGCCGTGTATGATCCAGTGAGCCAGCTCTCTACCACAACCACCTCCCAGCATCATGCCTGACAAAAACACACAGATGGACACAGAAATCGTCATGAATAGCATCTTATAATCAAATTTCCTTATGGAAACATGTGAACTAATGCTGAAACATTGGATCAGTCGATGACATTCTCCCAAACCCGGAGAACCTGCATAGCTGGGTTATGGCAAACATTCCAGCAAGCCAACTGTGCCACACAACGGTCACCTTGAAGCATATTCACATTCGCTGCATGAAGGTGTTGGGGATACGGGACGCCACGACCTCGCCATGAAAGGGCTAAATATGCAGACCTTGTAACAGAGTGCTGGAGAAATGGCTGCAGAACCTGCTGTGTCCAGTCAAAGAACATTTTGGAGGCTGCTGAAAAGGCCTTGCAGTGGTTGTGGATCAGGAAGGGGAGCAGTGTGCCACGTGCACAGTGTGTGGGGTCACTCAGGCGAGGCCGTGTGATGATTAAAGACCCGAAACACCCGATGACCAGCCAAACGCAAAAAGGCTATATTTCCTGGATTCCCTATAATATTATTCTTGAATGTGAGGATTTGACTGAATATCTTTCAGTTTTCTTATTTCTTGGAAATAAGCCTGCATTTGAATAATCAATTAATTGCTGAAATGCCAGACAAAAGAGAAAAATAACAGACAAATTCACTGCTAATGAAAATGATTGTCAGTTGCAGAATCAAAGCAATCTGTCACAGATTACTGCACAGGTTGGGGAAATAAGAGTGGAACATCTTAGGGACCTCTCCTCCCTTCTCTCTCACTGATTGCCTGTCTGGAGGACTCGGGAGTATGTCTCATCAATTTGGAGAAGTGAAGAGATTGTGTCCTCTGCAACAGCCTGTAAAGGTCATATGACCTACAGAGGATTGTTGTGACCTTTGTTGCATAATCTGACCCATGCTCACAGCTACCCCTAAGCAAACTGACCTCATCAACAGCTGCAGCCTTTTTTTTTCCCCCCAGCACGCCGCAAAAACAAAGATGGCGATTCAACATTTTGTCCGTCCAATCCCAAAACTGCTGGGTTAATGAGCTGCTCCCTTTAAGCAACCCGTATCTTGTGTTGCTGGTAATTTGCATGTGTGTGTGTGTTGTGTGCCCGTACACACACACGCTTGCATGGGCTGCAAACACAGCATCAATATGCAGCAGCATGATCATTCTGTCCTTGCATTCCTCCTTCATCCCTCCATCTCCCATCTCTCGCAGCGTGCCCTCTGCCTTTATCTCTCATCGCTTCACTCATCTGCAGACACTCCCGGGCAAGCCTGGGTGGATGTCTGAATGGTGGGACGGGTGGATGGACGGGAGCAGGGGTGGAGAGGGATAGAAGGGGGGGATTATAGAGTTCTCCCAAGACAATGTGGGGACAACTAAGAAGGCGAGGTGGCACTGATAAATGTCACCCAAGACGACTACGCTGATGTGTGAGGCGAGATGTGTAGCTTCCACTCATCCCATCATCCGGCCTCCCTACTTCCCCTCCCCGTCCTCAGTGTCGCTACCTCGCTCTGTTAGTGTGCGTTTACGCCGTGCAAACATCTGTTCCTTTCTGTGTAACAATCACTCCATGTCCTCTCTTCTGTATGGCGTTCAGATTCTTTTTTAGATAGTTGCCGTCTCCCTTTCTTCTGACATTTACAGCGATGCCGCGAGTGAATGGAAAAACGCTTTGAAAACCTTCAGAATTGATTCATCCTTCTTTAATATCTATGGGAGGTGCTCAGCTCCGTGTTTATGAGCAACATGGTGATACAGTTGAGGTGCAGCAGTAAAAAAATCATTTAAGAACCATGAACAGAATAACTAAATGCGCTCAAAGTTCATCAAGATGGTTTTGACAACAAGAAAAAGTTACTTAAGGTTGCTAAGTAACAAAAAACAACTTCTACAAGTAATCATTACGGATTACGATCAGGCTGATGGAACGAATAAGTGTCTGGGAATTAGATAGCAAGGGAGCAGGTGCTCAAATGCAACAAGGATCAGTAACAAAAACACAAAAGGAACGTGTGTGTGTGTGTGTGTGTGTGTTAAAACAACAATATGCTCACTCATTAGAGCTCTCTGTACATCCTAACCTCTTGTAATAACCACTTTAGAGCTCGACCCTGTGGTCTTTTGCACTTATGCAGAGAAAAAAAACTGTCCGTTAACGCTGATGGCAATTACTTTACCCTTTACGCCCCCTCTCGCTACATGTTTCAGATCGCTGGGATACTCACATGCCTCCCTGTCTAATGTCAAAGGTAAGTAATGGATTGACTTGGGTTGTTGTTTGTGTGAAGGGGAGAGAGAGAGAGAGAGAAAGTTCTCCATTATTCATGCGCGTCTTGAGAGTGTCCACAGAGACGAGTGAAGTCTGGGTCAAAGTGTGGTTAAAAACACTCTTCGGACATCTTCGGCTTGCTTGTTTTCCCTCCTGCTTGTATCGCCACGTACTGAGGATTGCTTTGACCCTCCTGGCTCTATCATTTCACGGTTCCCTCAAGGGAAAGCTCGACGCCACAAAGTATTTGAAAGCATACAACTGCGAGCGATATGGATCATTTGCTACGACATTGATGCTCTGACCCAATTTTATCTTTACACTCTGGCGTCCCCGTGCACCCCTCATTTAACTCTCTCCATTTTCCCTTTTCTTCCCCCCAATTCCTCCTTCAATCTGTCCATTCCTGGAGCACTTACCAGCACTGTTGAAGCCACAGCCCAGGAAGAAACCTCTGACCTCCGGGGCTTCTCCCATCAGCGGCTTGTGGTCGGCTGTGAATGATTCTAAAAAGAGACGGCGAGAGAAATGTTGCAGATTAAAGTGGCAACAGACCTAACAGAGGTGACATACTTCCCCCAAACTTTGTGTAAAAGAACCTGAGCAAAGTAACAGGTAGAGCAAAAGCACATTAAAAGGCAGAAATATACAAGTATTATCATTATCAAGTTGATCTGAATTGAAAGACTAAAACACACGCGTATTATACACGTGATCAATTACCTACAAAGTGGCCAAATTAAACATATTTAACCTTTCACACATGACCCATTTCACTGTAATTCCAACCTTAATCCTAAACCGACCTTTTCAAGAAGTGCAATTACCAAAACCTTTCTACTGCAGGTTGTATGAGGACATGTAGGTACTCATGGAAACCGTAACACTCGGCTCACGATGGTATGTGCTCTATTGCTGGAGCGTTGCATGAGATATTTCACAGACGGATACATTTTAGTTTTAAATTAGAAGGTGTCCAATTTAAAAAGTGTCATGAACGTTGCTTGTTCCCTTTGGTATTAGATAAGGTCACTCTGCAGGAAAGCCAAAAATACTCAGCTCTAAGACATTTACAAGACGGGCTTGCAGGATTTTTCTGTTGAACTAGTGCACGTGTGCGTGAGACTACCTGGTCCACAGACGGTGGACTTGATGCCAGTCTCCTCCAGAACGGGAACTCTGTTGACTGCACCCTCAATGTGTTGCATGAAGACATCCCAGTCCAGGTCAAACAAGCTGAAGGCAAACTTATCGGACACCTGGGAAATCAAACACAGCAGAAATGCAAGTGTAAACGGATTTATTTTTTAATAAAAAAATGTTTATTAAAGTCACTTTACAGTAAAGCCAAATATAGTCTTGTTCATATTTCCCATAAAGCGAATCAGCATTATTGCAGTACATTGTTGGATGTTGATGCACCACCTTAAATCCACCGTCATCGAGACTGATCTCTATTTCCCTTTCCTTCAACAACACTCTTGACAAGAATGCCCTGACTAGAGTCCGAGTCACCACATGTCACCGTGGACCGCCAACAGGGCGAGCAAGTCACATGCACTGCAGCTGCAGCACAATCCTGTAGCATCTGTTGAATCGAATCCTTCTCTCCAGGGAACAGACATCTGTCGAATCCTTCTCAGTTCCCTGTCCAAGCTTTAATCATCCTCCCATCTGGACCTCTGCAACGCCCTCCTTGTCAGCCAAAAATGGAGAATTTAGCTCTTACAGCTCACGCCGTCGAGTGCGGACCGCCTCGCCTTAAAAATCCCTCCCCTCCTCCTCCACTAATCTGACTAACTCGGGGTGCTCAAATCGAAAAAGTCAAGTGCAACGTTGTGCTCTGTGCAGCTATTTTGTCTGTCGTGCATTTCTCCTGGCGCTGATCTGGTCAGCGCTCCACTTGAACTTCTCCACCATGACTCGTCGATGGTGAAATGTCATTCAGAAAAAGCAGTCAGTCTCTTATCACTTTGGATAAAAGCATCAACATACAGACTCAAATGTCAAATATAAGTGATTTTTTTTTAAATTGGAAGTCCGCAGTTGGACGTGCTGAAGAAGAAAACAGCTCCCATGGCTTTACAATTAGTTTTGATTAAGACTTGACTATCACAGGAATGCGCGAGGATGGCGGTAGCTGTTTTCAAAGTGTTTCTGCGTTTTTATTACCACGCACCGACGCTGAACCGGAGTATCTGAGGAGCAGGACGCCAAGCGTCTCTCAATCCCTCCCAAGCCATCGATCCTGCTCATCTCCGCTCAATAGGCGTCCTCTATTCTCTCCGTCTCCGCCTGCTAATTCTCCTTTCTGTATCTGCCGCTTTCTTCCTCCGTTCGCCTTAAGACATCAAAGCAACACTCGGCAGCAGAGCGAGAACAAAAGGAGCTGCTTCTGCATAAAGAAATCCTCTAAAATGTAGAAACCACTGAGGAGTCTGTGGACAGGCAGGCAGCCGGCCAGAAAAGACAGAAAGTCACAAAGTCAGGATTTTTTTTTTGCAGGACACTAATAATACTGTCTGGTGCCATTCATAAAAACTGAGATTAAATTATTTTCTTTACATATTTTCACCTGATATGGGGCTTGATAACTAACACCATGACGGACATCTTTACTCCTGACTGGTGTGGTTCCAGGATTCATTGTAAGAATAAATACATGAAACAGGAACAGGAAAAAGCAGAGATACCTGTCAAAATACCTTAACAAGCTGCTCCTCAAACCCGTGAAAGAACATCCATTAAGACGAAGACCACCTGTCCATTTAAAGGCTCTTATAAAGATCATTCTTCAAAGTCAACCAGCACTTAAAAGTATCAGAGCATGAGAGAACAGCCTGTACGATTATCTTCGAAAGAGTTGATTCAATCATTTTCCCTCATCTGCACAGCATTTTTGTGAATGCTTTGGTTTTTATATATTACGATGAAAGTGATTTCAACGGTAGCGGGGCTAATAATGTTAATTTTGTGAACGGCTATGGGGTCATTTAAATTAATGGGTTTATCACCTTTGGAGCGTGAGCTATGCTCATCAATCTTTATGTTATGCTCAAATGGATAACAACGCAATACTTAACAAAAAGCACTGAATCCATTAGGCCCTCCATTAGTATGGAAAAACAATTTATTTTATCTCTTTCTATTCAGCATATCAACCTTATTTATTTATTTAACCTTCATTTTGCCAAGACCCATTGAGAACTAGGTGTCATTGTTGATGGTGCCCTGGTAACATCCATCCATCAATCATTTGTAAGCGCTTCTCCTGTGAAGGGTTGCACCCTGGACAGGGTCGCCTCTCTATCAGTGCTGGCACACACACATTCACACCCATGCTCACACCTTGTCAAGTTGATCAGAGGATTGATAAAACTGTCGTGTCAGCACACAACTCCCCCTATAAACACAAATTGTCACGGTTACATTTCTCTTCACGAAAGAGTTTAACAAATGAGATATATTTTGTAAATTTAAGCTATTTGGTAGGCATATTTTAACCTTGGGACAGAGCCAGGTTAGCGGTTTCTCCTCCCTCTAAACTAACAACACACCCTTAGTCTGGCTCCGTACTTTAAAGGCATCGTTCAAAATGTCTGGGAAATGAGCTTGTTTGCTTTCTTGGCCAAGAGTTAGAGGCGATATGATTATATAACTCTCATGCTTGCACTCTGAATATGCAATAATCAAAAGCCAGTTAGCGTAGCTTAGCTTGGAGCGAGCTAAACACAAAGAAACAGCTACCAGTCTATATCCAAAGGTAACTTCATTTCGCATTTTACACTTCAGAGGTGCTGGCAGTCATATTTCTGACCTTCAGCGTGAACCAACCTAGCTACCCCTACTTCCAGTCTTTATGCTAAGCTAGGCTAGCTGCCTCCTGGCTACAGACATGAGTCGCATCAATCTTATCATCCAACTCTTATCAAGAACGCAAATTTAGCATAAAAGCATATTTCCAAATCTTTGGACTTGCAGTTTGCTGGTAACACTTAACAATTTCTACTGATACAAAGTTTTGAACGAGGACTTTTTTTTTTCTCATAAGTGAATCATTCTATAGAAAGATATTTCTACTTTTACCTGAGTAGGCTGAAGGACCTGAATACCTCCTTCTACCACAGATAAGTGAACGCACAGTTTTAAGAGTTCTTTTATGAATATGGTTTGGCCTCCAAGCTTATCCGGCAGCCAATAATGAAAACAAGGAAAAGAAAAACAGACAAAATAAGGTCAAACTGACAGAGTATATAAACACGAATAAACTGTAGCTGTCAGCTTCTTGACTGAAACATTTGATTCTATGTCAAACAAGTGCGTCATCACACTCACTCAGGCACATAGACAGTCAATACATGATGTTTCAGAGTCTAAAAGCTACCCACAGAGAATGAGACCATTCATCATTTAGGGATGTCAGCATTAATCAATGTTGCCATAACGGCGGTTACATAATATCAGTTTCGTAATCGTACAAAATCGTATAAAAGCTACGGTTTCTACGGTGTCATGATCCCTGCATTGTTGCCCTCTTGTGAGAGTCTGGTTTGTCTTGAGCGTGTGTAAAAATGTGCAACGGGAGCATTGATGCTTCGTCGAACACTGATGATGCTACACTGTGAACAACAAATCCTTGAGGAGAAGAGCTCGTAACATTGGGAGCACCGGAGCGAACGGCTAACGTAGAGTCGTCCCATTCAGTTATATATACAGTATATCCTTTATTTAACCAGGTAAAAAAAACTCATTGAGATTTAAAACCTCTTTTCCAAGAGTGACCTGGCCAAGACGGCAGCACACAAGCAGATCAGTTGCACAACACACAAGACATATATAAAATACAATCACACATGTTACATTATGAGGCGTTCGTTCTCTGCTCAGTAAAAATGAGTGGGGCAGGAAGGGAAATTATAACGTTATGTTGTGTCCAAATGTAATTTGTAAAATGTAGCTTTTGGCAAGAAACTTGAATAAATATACTTGTTTGAAAAATATGTTTTTACCGCAAATGAAATACATTATTAGAGAGGAAATTATGACCCGTTTAACTTCGGAACAGTGGCTCTACGCAGCTTAAAATATATAATTTAGTTTTTTGGAGTTTTTATTAAAAAAAATGCAATCTTTTATTTTGTAAACGCTTGAATAAATTGTGTTTTTATGCAAATAAACGAAGTAACTGTGATATTTACTTTTGACAATCACAATATCAAAATTCATAAAATAAAAGCTTACGTCATCCCAGAAGATGGGGTTTTGTTCATATCCACCAACAGACAGGGCGTCACCTTGGAGGCGCAGGTACACTGATGCATCATGGTCCCTGACATTTGGCATGTTCTGCAATGAGTGAAGTGGAAACATTCAAAACATGAGTTAGTCCAAAAACATGTTGTTTTAGTGACAATGATGGGCATATTCATAAAACAAGAGGAGGGTGAATTATAAGATTCCCAATCTTCAACCAAGAGATTACTTGCTTTGTCAGTTAGAACTTTAAAATAATTCATAATTAATACACATAATGGACTAAACATACAATAAAAACATTTTGAATAAAAAGTGAATCACAGTTCTTGGCTGATTTCATGTTAATCAATGAACTGGTTCATTTCAGCATAACTTTGCTCCTCACAAGGAAACCAAAACAATGATGGAAAAAAATGGGTGGAAATTTGCTGGAACAAAAGAAAATCATCATGCTGTTTATCTCCTATTAAAAAGCTAATTACTTCCCAAGTGCTTTTCAGAACTTTACACAAAGGCATAAATACATAAAAGGGGATACAATAGGGGAAATAGCAAACCATGAAAGTATTTACAGCTCCAGTGGCATAAACCATGACATGCCTTAACAAACCATAGGGTTTCTTTATGTAAGGTAGCAGCTACTGGCCCTCCATGAAATCTTCTTTCAAGAACACATGAGAGAGAAGCACTCGTCCCCTTGAGTCCGAATAAATATTATTGTATCTGTGTCTAATGAATGGTTACGCTTTATGTATGTTGTGTTATTCCACCCCCCAATTCTGTCATGAGTGCTTTTCATTCCATATCAATTGAGTCTGGTAGAAAAACAGAATACCAGTGAACAAGCTGACATTTGGAAACAGCACACTATATATAATAGCAGCCAAACTGCCGCTTCCCTCTCTCTTCTGTGCCGAGTACAGTGAGGCAGCGTACTCCCTGTGATCAACACTGGACTTCAATACACTCTGTACAGAGATAAAAAAATAAAAATAATTCTTCAGTTATCAGCAAGACTTTTAAATTTGAGGGCAAAAACCAATGTATCCACACAAACATGTGGTCATCAAGATATGTTTGACTTGACAATTTGCACACCCTGATGGGAACTGATTTCCCAGTGGCATCCGAATGCATCATTCTGTGTGTGTGTGTGTGTGTGTGTGTGTGTGTGTGTGTGTGTGGGCTGATGTCTGTACATGATGTAGCATTAATGCTGGTTAAGCTGCTCTTAAACTACATAACAGGGAGAAGCTCTGACAGCCCTGCTAATACCCCCGGCCTCTAGAGGATGAGCACAGTTATGCATGTGTACACTAACTAACAAACACACAGTTCACAATCATGCACACAGAGCCTCCCCCAATGTTCCCTTTATGCACATATCATCAGCATTAAAGGACACAAACAAAACAATCTCCCTTTCCTTCGAACACAAACAAGCAGGTCATTCCAACATTCACTAAAAATTAGAGGGGGAAATCTATGTCACAGTGCCCCCTTCTGGTCATACAGACTTAATACAGATGCTTTGTGTCTCAGCGGGGAATTAAATGAAGAGAATCCAAAATCCAAGTTATAGTACTGTATCAAATAATCATGTCATGTGTCATTATAAATGCAATCAGCTTTCATATGTACTTATGATGACGTTTTCAAGATAAACAATGAGAATAACTTTTATACAAGTTTTTAGAGAGGCCAAACCCTGGTCACATATCTGAAGGCTATCAGACAATCATGCTCTGCAAGTAAAAAAAATAAAAAAAAGAAAGAAAAAGAAAGCAGCAATCTCGAGGCCTTCAGGGCTTCAACAAGTCTTGCTTCCAATGATCAGCACCTCATCACAACCTTAAGTGTGCGTTACTTTTCCATTATGTTGGGTCTACGTTAACATTCCACATAAACAAAACAAATGATAGAAAAGCGCTGTTATAATAAGGAGATTTTGTTTTTAGTATAATATAACCACAGTCATGCTGTTCAGATATGACATATGGAAAGTCCTACCTGTATGCCTTCGATTCTCTCCGTCACCACATAGGCATGATGCATCGCAACAAGAGGCACCTTCACTCCGGCCATTTCCCCCAGCTTGGTGGCCCACACACCTGCACGAGGCACACAGAGACAAACATATCATAAGTATACCTGCTTTAATTTGAGATAAATGCAATTTAGGCAAAAAAATGCAAAAAAATTGCACCAAATTGCTCCCAATATCTCCCTGAGGAACATCAAGAATACCTCCCGTTGTGTAAAAAAAAAAGGTTTATCTTAGATGTCAGATAAAATCGGCTTAGTTGTCGTTGTCTGAATCTCACCTGCACAGTTCACCACACACGGCGTCTCGATGGTCCCGTGAGGGGTCTCCACTGCCTTCACCCTCTTTATACCGAAGTCATCTGCCCGTACTTGTACACCAGTCACAGGGCAGTTCTCGATCACCTGATTTAAAGATGCACATTCAAGATAATGTGAGTACCCGTATGCAACATAGACACACGTTATGACGGTTAATCAATCTAACATTAGAGCTCTTTTAATATCTGCTCACTGAGGCTGTGAACATGTTGAAGACCGTGCTGTGACACAGGTGGGGGTTCAATCGATTTCCCTTTTCCAATTCTGCCTTACTTCATAATTCTCTTCATATTAAATTCCTTGAAGATTTCTACTTTAGTATAAGATGAATGTAAAATACTTTTAACTGCTACAAACATATACGGTAGTTTATATAAGAGCAATAAATGCACATGCAGGCATATCGAGTATAACAGGCACCTTCATGCAATACAGCTAATGGAGACGGTGAGTAAGTTTTCCCCTCCTATGTGGGTGGAACTTATTTGCACATCATCTAAAAAGGCTAGTCACGAAATGTGTATATACTGTATGTTAATCTTATATTTTGTCCCCGTTTCTAGCCTACTTCTGTTTCTGCTCTGTTCACCGACCATCAAAAACATGCAGGCCTCAGATAGGATAACTATGTCGGTCTCAGATAGGTTAAGTATTAGGTTCTCAGGCTTTAGATCAGTTTAAGTATGGTGCTTTGTGTGACATATTTACTGCCATTCCAGATGTAATTTGTTTCGAAATAGAAATGAAGGTGAAGCTGTACACAAGGCTGTGACCTTGCTATCTCGGAATTATCTCGTTCAGATAACGGGGCTTTTTCTTTTGGAACGGCAGGTAGAAAAACAACTTCAACGTACAAGGTACATACAGTTTTTTAAAACAACCAAGATTAAGTTCTTTTTTTTCATCTTTAAATTTGTAGCATTTCTTTAAAAGTTATGTGCAGACGTCAAGTGGGTGGATACGGACGATTAACACGATGCAATATGATGTAAAGCGCAAAAAAGTAAGCAAATCAGAAGTGAAACTTAGATACATGCAAATGTATAAGCTCATAATTGGTATTTGAGCTTTTGGTGCCCTCGAGACTAAAAGTGCCTAAAAGAAAACGGGTATTAAAATCTAGAGCGATCAAGCCACAACCAGACATACAGCGTCGTATCCATGAATAGAACAAAAGACCAGCGTTACCATGGCTCCCCTGGCGGTGGCAGCTCTGCTCAAGGTGGTGCAGGTGCCTGCTGGGTCCATGGTGCCATCTTTTGGTACATACAGGGTTCCATACAGGTCATCAACATTCATCAGAGGATACAGGTCCTTGGTCTCCGCAGGTGACAGGACATGGGACTCGATGCCATAAACTTTGCCCAGCTAGAATTGAGGGGAGATTGCATGTTTCATCAGTTAGGATCTTGCCTCAGGGTGATTTTTTTTTATCGGTTATCAATATTTGTTTTGACTGAGGGTTGATGATCTCAATATTTTTGCTGCTTTTTTCATTGGTGGATCAATTTCACACCATGCACCACACCATTTGGTGAAGTTTCAAGGGATCTTTGAACCTCAAACACACATCAAGGCAAACAAAGTCTTTTCTCTGACAGTATGTGCTGCTGCCTTTCTTGGCCAGGTCACCCTTGTGAAAGAGGTCTTGATCTCAATGGGTTTTTTATCTGGTTAAATAAAGGTTATAATGTGGGTGTTAAGCAAAAAACCCAAATATTAATTTAGCTTTTTAAAGCCCAATGTAGTAGTTAAAAATGTTGTTTCACTCCATTCAAATATAATCCTTAAAAACTGCTTAGATGGAGCCTGTGGTGTACCTACACAATACATTTCTATCACTTATTGTTCAGGGGTCATTACCTTAATAATACAATTAGATTTTATATTCTTCTTAGTATTTTCTTCCATGTTTGACACAGAAGCTGAGTGTTGATATGAACGGTTTTAAAGAATATTTTATCATAATTACATTAATAAGAAACGGTTAAATCCACTGGGCGTTTGTTAACACTGCAACTTATTAAATGAGTTATTTGAATGAAAATGTTTTATTATTAATTTATTTTTATGATTTTTATTATAATTATATGATTATATCAGGCAGTGTTCCAAATGAGACACTACACCACATGAAAACCAGTTACACCAGTTACACCATGGCAATGGAAACACTATTACAAGATACAACTTTAATTTGCTCGCAGCACCCGAAAACCAAGCCATCTCGATTCTCACCGACATGAGACGCTTGTACTCGTCCAGCCTCTGTTTGTTGGAGGCAATGAAGAGTCCTCCGTTCTGGATCCAGCCTGTGTGGAGACCCGTCTCCTCCTCCAGGTCTTTGCTGATCACATTCCTGGTGTGGGCCAAGAGCTCTACCTCAACATCACTGGGACGGAGCTGCCACAGGAGGCCTAGTGAACATGGTTAAAACAGTACCAGTAAATGCTGCACTTAGAAGCACTCTACACTGCACTCACACATGTCCGTATTCTATATGGTTTGTTACCCGCAGTGTGCCAGGTGGTGCCAGCGGTCAGTCTGTCTCTCTCCAGCAGAACTACGTTGGTCATCCCCATTTTAGCCAGGTGGTAGATGGTCTGGCAGCCCAGACTGCCTCCTCCGATCACCACAGCATCCGCTGACCTGAGGCAGGTGGCAGATAACTTCAGGTGAGCGGAGGACATGACTTTCAAAGTGGGACAAGGACACTGCTACTTAGAACTCAAACCCACGACACGACTCACTGAATCAAACCAAGTCACAAACAAATGGTCCTTTTAGTTTGACATTTTGGGAAAAAATGTTTTGCCTGAAGTTAAAAACTGAAGTATCCTCATGATTGAGTAGATTATTTTACATATATCAAACTGACAGTCACATGTATATGTTTTCAGAGCAATTACAATCTGTTCAGGCCTTGGAGAGGTCATCATGACCATTATTCCTCCATCAACTGGTCCATAACGTATTGAAATGGTGTGCCTATTCTTCACTATAAAACACATCATAAGAATTCAAACAGAAGCTGGTTAAATTGCAAAAACCTGCTGTAAGTTTACAGTCACTTTAACAGCAAATAATACAGTAAACGAAAAGCATCCATCCACAAAGCGAACCTGGGTAAGGGTTTAGTGGGTCCAGAGGAGGGTCCATCCTCTTGTTTGAGGGTCTTCTCGTAGGGAACACTCTTTTCCTGGGTGGGCTCTGAGCTGTAGGACCGAGCAGTTGTCCGGCATAAGGGAGAGAGAGGAGGGCGCACTGCCGACACCACCCGCCGAACTGCGCTCCCAAGGAAGGCCATGGCCCCTGTGGTCAGAAGACACAAAGGCAGAAACATATGTGGATTGTATTGCACAGAAGATCATAGCAATGTCTTCATTCTGGTTGCAGAAGATACAAAGCAGTGTTGTACTGTATATCAGTTGTTCCAATCGTCACATTGCGGTCATGAGGGGGATTGTGAGGGATTGCTAGAGTGATCCAAACCTGGTGACTAAATTATACTATTAGTCATTTGTCCTACTCAGCTATGTTTTTGATGGTAATAGGCAAATATCCGCTCTGTAACTGACCAGAGGCACCAAGGAAATATTTGCATAAACTGCTGGAGAAGAGACAGCTTATCTTCCAAGTACACACTCTCAAATTAAATAAAAGTTTATTTATGCAGTGCTTCATTTGTGTAGTGATTCATTTGTGCAGTTCTACTTTATATGCAGTAGAATAACAGAAACTACATAATGCAGTGTAACATATACTGACTGTTTTAATACAGCTGTAGGTCAAGCAACATCCAGCACTCCAGTGAAGCAGCCTGTAGCAGGTGACTTCTGTTAATTGTATGTCAGATCTGTATTTATGTTACTAATACCAATATATGACCATGAACATATAATGCAACATGTACATTTATTCAGGTTGATAAAAGACACATTAAAGCTAGAATATCTTATTCCCATCAAAACTAAAATTTAAACCTTTTTTTCCCCACTCGGATGTGTTTTTTCCCTATTGTGTTTTTTTTTTTTTTTTTTAACGTTTATTTGATAGGGACAGATACAAGTCATGTGGATTGTGCAACAATCCAACAGAAAGCATCATAGCATTTATAGCCTTAGCTAATTTCCAATGCCCGTCCCTAGGGGGGCTTTTAAAATAATGGATAATGAGGAAATGTATGAGTCATTGTGTATCCTTAATAAAGTATTCATATTAACTACAGTTGCATGTATGCTTGGATTTGCCTGAAGGTGAAGGCACCTGGGGCACCCAATCTTAATTTTGCCCAGGGCAACAAAAACGACTAGAGCCGGCCCTGGCTGAACACTGAAAACAAAATTCCTCTTATGGAAAACAAGGGTCAGTGTGTTATATGATCAAACACACACAATGCACATGCAATCCAACCGCATTATTTCTTCATGCTATAGCTGTTGCATTCAATGCTCCCCTCTCCGGAAAACCGGATTCCACCGCTGAGATACATTGAAGTAGCCCAACCAGTCGGCTTGCACGTAAACGCCAAGTCCCAGAATAACGACCGGAGCAGCTGCGAGGCTAACGTGGCACAAACGCGGGGTGTGTGATCTCTTTACACCAACAGGCACCGAATAAAAGCCGCTAGTTCCTCCATACAGCAACTTAGTATAGGAGAGCAGTTCGGTCCCCCACCCTCCATGCACACTTCGACCCCATGCACAGTTACACACTCGGGTTCACCAACTCTCGCGGGGGAGAAAATACACCAGATGACTTCTGAAGAAGTGGAAAAACAAACAGTTTGCGGAAAGATTGGAGGAGCAACAAAAGAACGGACCCAATACTTACGTTTGTCAGAGGCAGACCGCGTTCAAATTCTTTGCTGCAGCTCAGTAGCTCACTCGCTCGCTGCTGTCAAGATCACTTCCTGTTTTCACAGTCCCGCGCGCACAGCTATAGAGTCGTGCGCGTGTGTATGATGCAGTATATGTACACACAGTATACGTGTAATGGGTTCCCTCACTTCAGTAAACCCGTGTTGATTAACTCGCGAGCGATACTTGATATAAGGAAGCTGTTCACGCGTGTTTGTTCATTCATGTGCACGAGATAAGTTTGCTCCCGGTCTTGGGCACCGTCCAACCGGAATTTAGGAGACAGCGGTACCTTAATAAACCCCACCTCATTAGAACACGTCAGCACGCAAACACTGTTGTTCAACAGTTTTATTTGAGTTTGGGTTTGAGTCATAGGGAAATACTCAGAAGCAGTGTTTCTCCAGGATCAGCTCATCCAGGGGTGTCATATCTTATCCAATAAGGGCTGGTGTGGGTGCAGGTTCACCTGATTCAACTAATTAACTATGGTCTTCACTCAGAGTTTGCATGTTCTCCCCGTGTCAGCGTGGGTTCTCTCCGGGTTCTCCGGCTTCCTCCCACAGTCCAAAGAAATGCATGATAGGGATAGGTTAATTGGTGACTCTAAATTGCCCTTAGGAATGTGAGTGTGAATGGTTGTCTGTCTACATGTCGGCCTTGTGATGGACTGGCGACCTGTCCAGGGTGTACCCCGCCTTCACCCAATGTCAGCTGGGATCAGCTCCAGCCCTTCAACCCTGAATACAGGATAAGCGGTAGACGATGGATGGATGGTCTTCACTCAGGACCTTGACTTGGATCAGGTGAGGTAGTGCTGGGCTCAAACTAAAACCTGCACCCACACCAGACCTTCTTGGATCAGGTTGGACACCCCTGAGCTGAACGATCTGGCATGCTTCATGGATATAAGGTGATCGGATCCAGATCAGGCGTGAGCGTGCAGACTTTACAAAGATTAAAGACATTTCCTTACAATTTAGTGGACATTTCCTTTGGATTTATCATGGTTGTGAATAAAATCAAAATCATCTTTCATCCATATATTGCCTTTTTTATACCCTTTGTTTATCCTTTATTTCAAAACCGGAAGTCACACTTCGATCCTTCCGCTAACTTTGAACAGTCAATCTATTTTCTAATGGGTTTCAAAATAATGACAATTTAAAAACATTCTAATCTTTAGTACGGCACTGCTATGACTCCATACTCAGCCACCTTGACTGTGGACACAGTACTCAAGGAAACCCTCTGGAAAAAGCCTGTATAAAATACTAATAGCAGTTTCCTGGATGTGACTCCAGCTATATGAGCATTTGCTTAGCTCTCTGACTGACTGCATGCCCAGCTGGCCCCTGTCGTCAGTCGCTGAGGTCAAAAGGGAGCAGATGGGGTCGTGCTGCTATTTTATAGTGCATGCGTGCGACCACCTGATATGCCTCAGGATGGGGTAAGCCAATTGCAGCCCGTTAGAGGGCTATGCATGTACTCATATATCTGGAATACATCCAGGTAACTACCACTTACAGGAGATGAGAATGAAAACTTTTTGAGAATGTTCAGCCAAAGGAGAAACACAAGAAAGTCGACATGTTGTTTGTTCAGTGTAGATTAAATTGTATTTGCTGTGTGTGGCTGTGTGTGTTGAGGGGATGTCACAGCAGCAGCTGTTGTTGAGAGGCATCACAGTCCAGAGACCAAACCAAGCAGAAGTGGAACATCAGATAGAAGTGTGTGTGTGTGTGTGTGTGTGTGTGTGTGTGTGTGTGTGTGTGTGTGTGTGTGTGTGTGTGTGTGTGTGTGTCACTGCATACATAGTCGTGGTGATCTTAAAGCACATGAGAGAATAAAGGGTGATATGGGAAGAACTGAAACAACCCTGCCAAAGCAACTAGAGTATGAAACCTTGTGCTCTGCATTGAACTATATGCAATGTTCCACCTGCTATAGATATGGGAAAGATTACCGAAACACTCACTCCTAGCCTGTAAAATTTCATTTTAACATACCCCAGTCTATCAGCTGACTCCTAGCAAGGGGTGAAATCTCTACTTGAATACTGAATGTATTTATTTGTAGTTGGAGACTGTGGGCTCAAGTGACTCAAGTTACTAGTAAACTTGGTTCAGTTTAGTGATTAACTCAGGACAGAATTTCAACACCTCTACTGCCAAGCTGATGAATCCCCACCTCCAAGCACGCAGCCAGTAAGGCGCTGAGTTGTGGTTTCCTCCTGTGAGAGGCGGTCCTCTCCAGTTGGTACAGCCTTGAGCAGCAGAGGAGCTTAATCTCAAAGCTGCAGCCAATCTCTCTATTTTGTCTACGTGTATGTGTGTGTGTGTGTGTGTGTGTGTGTGTGTGTGTGTGTGTGTGTGGGTGGGTGGCTTTACCGGTTTAAGACAACCTTTGAACTTTGATATAATATCTGAAACCCTTTCAGGTCGCTCAATAACCAAGTTTCTCACACGCACACAAACCTTTTCCATATATGTTTCAAACATGTAATACAAATTGTTTTGTTAAGTTTAAAGCAGATGTCTTAAATAAAGATTGAGGCAATAAATGACTGAGGTATTGTTGCAACATTGTTTCTGCACTATTTGAACCCTGCTGACCTTTTGCAGAGCAGTTCGCCTGTCCATAACCATGGTAACCATGGTAACGTGGTGCAGTTATAAGAGCTGTTTGTTAGATAGGCCTAACGTTGTTTACTTGCAGTTAGCATTGATGGACTTATATATATTATATATATAAATATATCGATTTGGTTTGGCTCCCACAGTCCAAAGACATGCAAGATGGGGATAGGTTAATTGGTGACTCTAAATTGCCCATAGGTGTGAATGTGAGCGTGAATGGTTGTTCGTCTCTACATGTCGGCCCTGCGATAGACTGGCGTCCTGTCCAGAGTGTACCCTGCCTTCGCCCAATGACAGCTGGGATCGGCTCCAGCCCCCCCGTGACCCTAAATACAGGATAAGCGGTAGAAAATGGATGGATGGATTTGGTTTGGTTTGAATTGTAACTCACGCCAACAACAAGACCATAAAAATTTGACCAAACCAGTGATTTTACTTTGAAATTTCCGGGGGGAGGGGGGGACAGCTGGGATCGGCTCCAGCCCCCACCCCCCCCCAGAGCGCCACCTGATGGTACCTGGAAATATGTTTTTACACTTTTACATCTCCTTTTAAGAGATTGAAAACCTTTAACTTTGACGTACCTGCATGAAACCTTGTAGGTACATAGATCATGTAGAGATGTACAAAAAAGCCTCTGGACCCATGCCCTAAAATGTACAGGAAGTCAGCCATTTTGCATTTTATATGCTAATTGAAGCGATTTTTCGCCTTTTTCATGCAGTATATTTTACCAAACTCCTCCTACAGGGTTGTTCTGATTACTACCAACCTTTGTGAGCCTGTTCCAGAGGCCTCAACGATGAAAAATCATCAAAAGGTCTTACATAAGTCAAAGGGCGTGGCCAGGACGACGCCACAAACACGGATGAATTTCATGCTTCGCAACACTCTAAACTGATATAACTTCAGTGTCCATTGTCCGATCTGGTTCAAACTTCTCACGCTTGATGAGAGTCCCCCCCTGAACGTGTCTGCACTACAATTTTGACACACAATCAGAGCGCCACCTAATGGCGACATGAAATGTCACGTTTTTACACTTGTATAAGGTCCCAGTGTCTTGGAGACTTTGCACCCCAGTCGAGCATGATGACTTCAATCGTCTGATACGGTGATGGACACGACGATTCAGGCAAGGGACTACCGGCTGCGTGGCGGTGGCTGTGGACGACCGGCAACGTGGCCAGGCCAGGCGGTCCAACACTGAAGGCGGTCGTGGCACTAACCGAGTTGCGTGTATGCGAGGGCCCGTGCATCACTGCTCGTTTTAATTATATCAGCTTTTGTCCCTATCTGTATACCTTTTTTATTCACCCATACCCATATAAATATCCTTATGTTGATTATCAAATGGCTGCTAAGCGACGCCTGCTGTCTTGGTTAATTGGTGAATAATAACAAAAAAATATTTTCGATTTGATGTTTCCTGTTGCATGTGGGCAAACCTGGCAACAACATCAGTCAGGATATTTTATTACTAGTGAAGTTATTACATTATTGGGTTTTATTACATTATCAATTGAGTTAAGTGTGTTATTACATTTTCAGGAATTATTACATTATAGGGTGCTACATGGCAAGCTTAATGTCAAAGGCATGAAAAAGTATGTCAGTGTTATCAAGTTCATTTTCAGGTTTATTTATCATTAATAAAAACAAAAAAATGTGGACATAAAGTGATTGTGGAGGAGAGAAATGTAAAAGTATATGTTTCAAACTTTGCAAACAAGAAATGTAACTGCTATAAATTAGACTAAGAACCATCTTTTGTTACCGATGATGATCTAAGGGAGCTAAGAGGCCTCGCTCCTGATGCAGCTCTCATTATGGACCTCAGCGATAAAGATTTTGCATCTGAATCAGACACTGAAACAAACTGAGTATGAGCTGATGTGAAATGAAATCTCTCAGGAGACTGAACCTATTACAACAAACATTGTTTGACTTATTATTAAAGACCAGAAGAGGAAAATCAAGACAGAATCATTGCTTTTTATAGAGGAAGTAGATCAGATTGCACTTGAAAATTGCATTTCCTCCTCTGTCACCTGATCACACCACTAAAAAAGTGGAGCACCATCTGCAGGTTCTTCTTGTCTGTGGACAAAGCCATCTCCAAAAAATCTGCAGACGTGGAGCGGTTCATATTACTATTTCATAAGGCGTCATCTGCCCACCACGAGAGAAATCTAAGATAAATGTTGTTGCAGCCTCTGGATGTTACCACTAGAGGGCGGTTGCTTCTATGTAAATTTAACTGGCTCCTCACTTTTACCCAACTTCAGCGGTTCTCATCGATAAGATGCAGAGAGCGATTCTAGAAACTTTCTGTTTATTACTGATGGATAATTAAATAAATAAACCATTGTTGCTGTAAACATGGAAAAATGTTGAAAATGCGACACTGTCTTCTTCATCCTCCTCTGCTTCATCTTCCTCCCTTTCTGACACACACACACACACACACACACACACACACACACACACACACACACACACACACACACACACAGACAGAGATGTGCTGATAGTAAGGTGTCATTGCTATGTGTAACCAGTAGAGGGGGGCCGAGGGACTGCCCCACGTTGGGCACTCGGGATGAGGGGCACGGAAGAATAATAAAGTGACGAGCGGGTTAGCTCATGAAAGACAAACGTCTGGTTCATTGAAAAATGATGAACAAAACATGGTGCCAGGAAGATTGCGTTGCTGCTCACGGTAGCGGGTCCCCAAGCCATCGAAGTCTTCAACACCTTCGAGTTCGACGAGCGTGACGACAGCGGTAAATACGACAAAGTTGTTGAAAAGTTCGAGGCACATTGCTCGCCGAGAAAAAAACACAGTATATGAGAGGTACGTGTTCCGTTCCCGGATGCAGCAGCCGGAAGAGACTTTTGATTGCTTTGTGACGGATTTAAAACTGAAGGCGCAGTCGTGTGATTTTGGGCAGCTGAAAGATTCCATGATCCGTGATCAAATTGTATATGGGATCCATGATAAACGGACGAGGGAACGGCTGCTGCGGGATCCTCAGCTGACACTAGAGGTGGCAGAGAGACAGTGCCATGCAAGTGAGTTAGCATTACAGCATGCAAAGACATTCAGTGAAACAGGTATCACTGCTGGAAATGACAATGCAAAAGTGGCTGTGGTTAAACACAAAATGAAAAGAGGCTCGCCACAAAAGAATTGCAAAGACGACGCGAGCTACTCCTGCAAACGCTGTGGTGGACGGCACGAACCCCGGCAGTGTCCTGCATATGGCAAGAAGTGTGCAAAATGCAATGGAAAAAATCATTTTGCAAAACAGTGTCTTTCCAAAGGTAAACCAAAATCAGTGAGAATAGTGGAAGAAACTGACCTGAATGAGACTTTCTTTGTCGGGATGGTGTCACAAAAACAAAGAGCTGAGGATATGCATGGATCCTGGAGATTTGAACAAGAACATAAAACGTGAGCACTACCAGATACCAAAGCGTGAGGAGATTGCAAGTGAAATGGCAGGAGCCAAATACTTCTCAAAACTTGATGCAGCGCAGGGATTCTGGCAGATCAAGTTGGATGAAGAAAGCTCAAGATACTGCACGTTTAACACACCTTATGGACGGTACAGGTTTCTCAGAATGCCATTTGGCATAATCTCAGCATCTGAGATTTTTCACCGTGCCATGGACACCATGTTGGAGGGCCTAAAAGGGGTTTGTTGTTATGTCGATGATGTGGTCGTCTGGGGGTCCACCCTTCAAGAACATAATGAGAGACTGATCAAAGTGCTCCAGAGAGTCCGTGAGAATGGGCTGAAGCTAAACCGTGCCAAGTGCCAGTTTGGTGTGCAGGAAATCACATTTTTGGGCGACAAACTATCTGCACAGGGCATTGAGCCTGATGAAAAGAAGATAAAAGCCATTCTAGACATGCCACGACCAACTGACAAGAAAGGTGTGCTTAGGGTCATGGGCATGATAAACTTCATTGGAAAGTTTATTCCAAACTTGTCGATCAGAACATCAGCGTTGAGACAGCTCCTTCGTGATTCAACAGAGTTTGAGTGGACAGAGAGAAATGAGAGAGAGTGGAAGGCTTTAAAGACCACACTGACAACTGTTCCTGTCCTCGCTTATTATGACTCAACCAAGAAACTGAAAATTTCCACGGATGCTTCAAAAGATGGGCTTGGTGCTGTTTTGCTGCAAGCAGAAGGAGAAAGCTGGAAGCCCGTAGCATATGCCTCCAGATCCATGACAAAGACGGAAAGCAAATATGCACAAATTGAAAAAGAGTGTCTTGGACTGACTTATGGACTCGAAATCATTCATTGTTATGTTTATGGACTTCCCATCTACACAGTTGAAACGGATCATCGTCCTCTTGTGTCAATCATCAAGAAAAGCTTGAATGAGATGTCGCCGAGGATTCAGCGCCTCATCATGAAGATGCAAAGGTATGATTTCGAGTTGATATACACACCTGGCAAGCATCTCGTGTTAGCCGATGCACTATCACGTGCTCCAGTGTTGAGTCCTGTGAGCTCCACTGAGAAAGAAGTAGAGAACCATGTGAACATGGTAGTTGAGTCTCTGCCAGTGTCAGATGCCAAGATAAAGCAAATAAGTGAGCAGATTGCTACAGACAAGGAGCTACAGACTGTGATAGAACACCTCCAAACCGGCTGGCCCAGAGGTTCATGTCCAAAATATTATCACATCAGATCTGAGCTAAGTGTGGCGAATGGACTGTTATTGAGAGACAAACGGATTGTCATTCCACACAGCCTGAGAATGGAAATACTAGAGAAACTGCATGAGGGACACTTGGGCATTGAAAAATGTAAAAGGAGATCCAGAGACTCTGTATACTGGCCTGGAATAAATAAAGACATTGAAAATATGATTGAAAAATGTGAGACATGCAAAAGGCACCAGAGTAAACAGGCCAAGGAACCCATGTTGATTCCTGATCTTCCCACTGAACCCTGGAAGAAAGTAGGAACAGATTTGTTTCATTGCAATGGAAGAGATTATGTGTTGGTAATTGATTATTATTCCAACTTTCCAGAAATTGCTCTGCTCGCAAATGCAACTGCTAACAGTGTTATTACACATGTCAAGTCCATGTTTGCCAGGCATGGAATACCAGAGACTGTAGTTAGTGACAATGGTCCGTGTTATAACTGCAATGAGTGGCGGCAGTTTGCAAGACAATATGGTTTCCATCATGTCACTTCCAGTCCCCAGCATGCGCAGGCAAATGGCAAAGCGGAGAAGGGAGTGCATATCATTAAGCAGCTTCTGAAAAAGGCCACAGACAGCAAGTCGGATCCATACTTGGCTCTACTGAGCTACAGGTCCTCTCCCCTTGACTGTGGTCTCTCCCCAGCGGAACTTTTGATGAATCGCAAGCTGCGCACTACTCTGCCCCGCTACACGGAGAACCATCAGAAAACAGAGATTCAGTTGAAAATGGAGAACTTAAAATGGAAACAAAAACAGCGTTTTGACAAGTCAACAAGATCTCTGAGACCACTTGCACAGGATGATGTGATGAGGATCCAAGACCAGGATGCATGGAACAAGAAAGCGACGGTTCTTCAAGAAATAGGGCCTCGGTCCTATGCAGTGAGAACTGAGGATGGACATGTGTTCAGAAGGAACCGGCGTCACCTTCTAAAAACCAAAGAGACTGTTCAAAAGACCCTAACTGATGATGCAGATGGAGAAGATGCTGTGTCACAGGCTGACACAGTGCCTGAGCTGACATCAGATGGACACGTACAGGTGGACACAAGCAATGTTGCCACAGAGTTACCTGTACTGAGGCGATCTGACCGTCAGATCAAAAGAACGGTTAGACTTGACCTATAAATCAGTATGATAGATGCTGAAGTTCTACTGTAAAAAAAAAAAAAAAAAAAGTTAGCAAGAAGTTAATGCAGAGCTGAAAATGTTGTAATTGTGATTGCAATAATTGTGATTTATCGTCTTGGCATCATATGAATGTGTTCATGCATATGTTTCTTATGCTCACAGTTCATTACTTCAAAGAAGGGAGGATGTGCTGATAGTAAGGTGTCATTGCTATGTGTAACCAGTAGAGGGGGGCCGAGGGACTGCCCCACGTTGGGCACTCGGGATGAGGGGCACGGAAGAATAATAAAGTGACGAGCGTGTTAGCTCGTGAAAGACAAACGTCTGGTTCATTGAAAAATGATGAACAAAACAAGAGAGAGACAGACAGAGAGAGAGAGATTACATGGACGGGTTATTACAATGTAAAGTTCACTACTGGTAAACAGTATTTGTGCCAAGAATTTTAAAAGTCACAAGAAAAGACAGGTGCTCTTATTTACACAGATGTCAGCTAGCCAGCATTATCTATTAGCCGAAGAAGTCCAGACAGAGAAGCAATGTTCTGAACTAGCTCTGGTTACTGTACGACCAACAAAGTCAAACGCAAGCCTGGAGTTTTAATACTAGAACGGGGTGAATGACAACTTCCCAATAAACACTGAGGCTGTCTGCTAACGCTGAAGCTAACGTCATTGGCAGTGTAAACAAACCATATGTCAAGTCAGTTTGTGTACACGACTACTACTACGACGACCACAACGTTAGCGCTGATGCTAACGCTGAAGCTAACGTCGCCGGTAGTGTAAACAAACTGACTTGACACAGCCAGGTCTGTTTACACTACAAGTGCTAAAGCTAATCTTCCTTGCACAACAGTATTACGGAAATATGGTAATTGATAAATGATAGCATCTGGATGCTGCGTTATCACATGCAATGTTGCGCTCTTTTAAACAAAAGTACCAGAAGCTCCGCGACCATCTCATCTGTTTGAGCTCCGGATGAAGCTGCATTAGCGTCCGCCATTGCTGGAAAGCACAGCCGATATTGACTTGCGTCTTGCCTCTCGACTCATCAAGTGTTTTTTTATGTGAAATAGTCTTATTTTTGCTGGGGTGGAAGTGGCGGCTTGGCTTGGTCGTCATTGTCAGTTATTCGCTGTCCCATGCTCTCTCTCTCTCTCTCTCTCTCACTCTCTCTCTCTCACAGACCGCTCTGCCGCTCTACCGCTCTGCTAGAGAGGCGCGACTAGCAAGCCGTGACCGCGTAGGCGACGCTCCGACGGAAGACAGGCAGGAACCTCGGCCAATCAGTTTATTCGGTCGGAATAAAATGATTGGTCGAGACTTTTATCAGAAATATATGAGAATTAAATACTGATGAGTTTCAACACCTGATGGATTTATTAAACATTTTAGGGTGCCATACACTTATTAGGAGCATTTTAAGATTACAAAAGAAAAGTGTAAAAATGCCAGAAAGGTCAGAATTATTTTAAGTGCAAATTTTCTCAAATTTTCAGGAATTATTACATTATAGAATGCTACAGGAATTATTACCTTATATGGTGCTACAGGCCCCAAAGTCAAGCATTCTGGTTGTCATGGAGATGTAGTGCATCTAAGTTTGTTGTAAAAAAAAGAAGCCAAACGTGACATTACTGTGATTTCTGCCTTTGATCTAGATCAAAGCAAAAAGGTGTGACATCACTGGTCCAGAATACTATATAAGCAACAGATTGCAACCCAAAAAAACACTAAAAAAAAAAAAAAAAAAAAATACCACAAAAAAAAAAACACAAACAAGAGACGCAAGAGTTAAAAGAAGCAGCCTCACAGTAACAAGGTCCTGGGTCTATCCCATGTCCTCTCTGTGTTGAGTTCTCATGTTCTCTTGTGTGGGTTTTTCTCCGGGTGCTCCGGTTTCCTCCCAACAAAAAAAAACACAAAAAAAGAAAAAGAGAAAAAAAAGAAGAAAAAAAAGAAACAAAAAACAAGAGACGTAGTAGTTAAGAGAAGTATCCATACTCCAGGAATGTTGCATTTCTTTGTGAGGAGCATGAGAGTCTGAAGCGACCTAAACAGAGAAATATGTATAATGATATGTATATCTTTATCTCTCTGTACAATTGACTGTAAAAGCACAGTAATGCTGCCGGTGCTCACCCCGTGGGACGTGGTCTGGGTATGGGAGCTAAATACGTAGCGGCCTGGGCCCCTTACTGCTGGGGTGGCAGGTGAGCATGTGCGAGCAGCTGGGTGTTATGTTGTTCAGTCATGTGCTGTTTTGTGATATCGTTTATGTCTTTATGTATTTGCACACATGCATACACATTGGTGTTGGTATTGTAACAGTACTTTCAACCAGATGTGTGAACAGATGTGTGAACAAGTATGCAAAAAGAAAAAGACCCATCATCAATTGCCTAACAAATAACAGTTGAAGAAAACTGAAGAAATATGAACTCTTACCACATGAAAATGAATCAAAGAGAAGAGCCAATGCTGCAAGTGTGGACAGCCGAGCCCTCTTTCTCATCCATAGGCAGAAAGGCCGGATGATGCAGAAGTGGTAGGAGAATAACATTAGGCCGATATGACAATTTGGCCAAAAAATATGAACTCTTACCAGATGAAAATGAATCAAAGAGAAGAGCCAATGCTGCAAGTTTGGACAGCCGAGCCCTCTTTCTCATCCATAGGCAGAAAGGCCGGATGATGCAGAAGTGGTAGGAGAATAACATACGGCTGATATGACAATTTGGCCAAAAAATATGAACTCTTACCAGATGAAAATGAATCAAAGAGAAGAGCCAATGCTGCAAGTTTGGACAGCCGAGCCCTCTTTCTCATCCATAGGCAGAAAGGCCGGATGATGCAGAAGTGGTAGGAGAATAACATTAGGCCGATATGACAATTTGGCCAAAAAATATGAACTCTTACCAGATGAAAATGAATCAAAGAGAAGAGCCAATGCTGCAAGTGTGGACAGCCGAGCCCTCTTTGTCATCCATAGGCAGAAAGGCCGGATGATGCAGAAGTGGTAGGAGAATAAAATTAGGCCGATATGACAATTTGGCCAAAAAATGATTTAGGCAATTATGCTATGAGGCTAACGATACACATTACATGACACCTGACGTACATCTCTACTCACAAATGGTCGTTATATCATGGAGTAAGATGTCAATCTCAAATCTTACTCCAGCATGGGCCTTAGTTTCGTGGCAGCTGTGGAACGCAAATGATGAAGACATCGCCGCGCCGGCTACACCTGGTCTACGAAACTAGGGACCCATGTCTTCTCCGAGAACCATTACCTTACCGCGGTGGAGAAGTTTGCGTGTCCCTATGACCCTGAGGGCTATGTTGTCTGGAGCTTTGTGCTCCTGGTAGGGTTTCCCATGGCAAATTGCTCTCAGGTGAGGGGCCAGACTAAGAATGGTTTTTACTTTTAATATTTCCCAATATAATATTTTCTTTTATATTTATATCAGCTTTTGTCCCTATCTGTATTTTTTTGTCTTTTTCATTTACCCATAAATATCCTTATGTTGATTATCAAATGTGTCACGGTTCTGCCGGGACATTTTTTGGTTTTGTGCCTGTTTGTATGTTTTCCCTGTCTGTTTTCCCCCTCCTTTCCTCTCCCTCACTGGCTCCTCCTCACGGTGGGCGTGCCGGCAGTCAAGGCGGAGTAGGCGCACCTGTTCTCCATTCTGCTCATCAAGCTCCCAGCCAGGTTTGCCCTGAGCCAGCTCTTGGTTAAGCTGCTATAGGCCTAGACTGCTGGGGGATTATAGTGGCACACTGAGCCTCTCTCTCTCTCTCTCTCTCTCTCTCTCTCTCGCGCTCTCTCTGTGTATGTTCCCCCGGAGTCCCTGTGCTCTCTTGCCTAGCAGGTCTCCCTGGACCGTGGTGGAACCTGATCCGGACTGCACCGATGTTGTGGTCTTGTTTGCCTCTTACCGCCAGTATTTTAAATTAAAGTAATTGACTAAAATCGGCATCTCTACTGTCACCAACTTGACTACTCCCGGGATCACTCCCGGGAGTCTGGCTATGCTTTCTGGTCCAGCAGAGTCCACTGAGGTCCTGACCGATGCAGACTGCTAACTGGCCTGATGCTGGAAACACCACATTGTAGTTCCACCTGCCCGCTGTGTGACTGTTCAACTACTCCTGCTTTCTGGTCTACGGCGACGTGGTTGGGATGGATCCATCTCGGCGTGGCTGTGCCTGCTGCCATGGACTACTACTGTTGATACTATTGCTTCTGTTAATACCACCACTACTGTTAATGCTACTACTACCATACTACCAACACCAAATGCAGTTGGAACCCAAGGGCCTGGGCTGCACGAGATTTCTGCCTAAAAGCCTATTAAGGCAGTTTTTTCTCGCTGTAAAGCTTGCCCCTGGGTGATGTTGGGAATATAGTGTCCTGAGATGACTTCTGTTGTGATTTGACACTATAAATAAAATTGAATAGAATTGAATTGATAAGTGACTGAGCTGAGCTTTATCGATCCAAAACAAGAGCATCTAGGCTTAATTGGTTGCACAAAGACCAAGCCAGGATGAGCAGACACGGATTCATCAAGCCAGGTGAAACCAATCCTGGATAGGTGCGCGCTCACGGCTCCCTCAAATAGACCCCGCCGCCGATCACAGATTCACTGATTCACCATGGCCAATAGAGCGGCATACTTTTCCCCGCCAGAGGCAGAAATCCTCATGGAGGCATACGAGGAGATCAGGCTGCTCTCACTCAGTTTTCGTACTAAAAAGTACGAAAAGTACAGCACGATATTTTCGTATGCTTTCCTACGTATTACACAGAGCCGTGGTCACGTAACTGTTTTAATCAGTTCAAGCGTCAAAAAACAAGTATTAGTTTTCGGAATATGAGCTGATAAATAAACACAATTATATGAAAAAGAGAAGACATTGCAGATATTAAGATTTTAAAAGATTAAGAAGAACTGCACATTTTCTCTTGGGTAGCATCGGAAACTACACACATAATAGCAGACACAGTAGCTAGACAGATCTCGTACTTTATTTGAGATTAATACAATAAATATGCAGGCATAAAGGAGAACATGTTTCTATTTGTTTATTAAAGAGACAAAAAAACAACAAAAGATAACTTTCAGGGTTTAAAATGTTTCATCAACCTATATATTTGCTTTAAAGATAAGACAATTGCTTTGTGCAAAAGTGTAAAAACAAGTTCTGGTTTTGTGGGAGGTGACAACTGGTGTTTCCCACTGTAACGTGGGGTTGGCGAGAAGCTTAGCCACGGATGCTAATAGCTCAGCTCCAGCACGAAATAAAGTTGTGAGGCCGGAGACGAAGTGGAGGGATTTCCGCACTGTACATTTATTCACAGATACAGACCATACAAGCCAGGTCTCACGGCATAAACTATTACCCTCAGCAAAACAATAAACGGAGGAAGAAGTAGTTCGTGACCTGTAGCCTTCACCAGCGTCCACATTACAGAAGTCAAGGAAGTCGACTAGGGGAGAAAGGTGATATCAAGTGACCAAACAAAAGGAGGCGCCACCGTGTGGCGTTAACTGGTAGTACCCTGTTATACTCTGGCTGTTACACCACTGTTTCCAGTCTTTATGCTAAGGTAAGCTAACTGCCTGCTGGCTGTAGATTCATATTTAACATATAAATGTTCTCATCTTTGTTGCAAGAAGGCGATTAACCAGAACCAAAAATTGTAGTTTTTTTTTTTTTTTTTAAAGTAGTCTAATGAACTGCGCATGTTGTTCACTGTCATACAGATCACATTCAAGCAATCTTTGTACAAAAATAATTTCTGAAATCATGTGAACATAGAGCCTAAATAAATTTAAGAATAAAATTGTTTTAGATTCTTGAACCTTTTTGAAGTCTACTCCTCTGGCCCAAGAGCACTTGTTTGGGTTCGGCACATCCCTCCACACAAACCTCTTCATCCTGGAAAGAAGTATGATATTTAGGTTGCATCTCTGTCTAAAGGTGTTCCCCTCCCTCCACAACTCTAACACGCTAACATCAAGTGTAATTACACTCTTTTCACTCTCTCACGCACATTTGTCATGGTCAATGTCTTTGCTGTTTGATTTCCACCATTTATAATGTCTTACTGGTAAAAAGACTATCCTGATACTGCATAATTAATACCTGGCAAGATTATTTATATAAAATAACCACTTTTATTTAAACAAATATTTTTTTAATAATACATCCAGAGCTTTTAGAAAGTTGCAGAATCAAAATATCACTTCTCGTGAAAAAAATGTTTTGATTGTGAATTAATCATTTTCAAAAATGTTGAAAATGAATGTTTTGTTTACCTCTGTGTAGATGTGTGACGTGTGGCTGGCTTCTAGCAAGGCTTGTGAGCCAATAGAATAACGACGTTTCTATCACATGGTATCTCTGCCATGTCTTTGGGGTTGCCAGTTAGTGAGTTTGACAGCGGGCGGCATTGGCGGTTGTGCAACAAACTGGCAACCCATTGAGGGTGCATGGCTTCAAGCAACAGCTGTGTTGTCACGTGAATGCAATGTAAGGGGGTAGTGCGAGTGCGACATCTAGTGGCTGGATGTTATCAATGTTGTCAATAGCACCTTTAAGTGTCTTTTTTAATATAAGATTGCTATTGCACCCCAATTCATATCACATGTTTTTCATAGTGATTTTCCAGGAGTTTTCTTTTATTTTAACATCAGTCTTTAAAAAAAGAAGTAACAGAAGCCTCTTACTTGTTTTGGGAGAGAATCAGGGTGACAAACAGGACGATGGCGAGAAAAGAGATGATCACCAGCAACATGTAGGCTGCAGGATCTCCTCTGGAGGCTACAAGACCTACAACTAATAACACAACAAAATAACTTTTCGTCCTTTAATACAATAATGTTGAATACGATTCTGATGCTACAGCCAGAAAAGGTGCATACCTGTAGCGTGCATCGGCTCTCCTTCTCCATCAGCAAATACGGGGTACAAGTAGAAGTCAGACTCCTCCGAGCCTAAGAAATCACCTGAAATTATACATCAACATCATATTTACTGGGTTTTTTTGTTTTTGTTTTACAGTAAGACACACTGTTACATTGAGAAATAAATCAATACATAGAAGAGAGAAGAGATACGTCACCTCTCAAATAGATGGGACGATCCATGTAGGGCAGCCTGGCCCATGACTGTCCACTCCTGCCTTTGTGATGATCAGAGTCCTGTTGCCTTTGCGGAGACCACTGGACCACCATGAACAGAGGCACAGTGACTCCAGGTCAAAGACACACAGGTGCTGTTGATAACCAACACACTGAACGAATGCAAACAGAGGCCTGCAGAGGAGAGGAAGGGAAAAGAGTGAATATTCTTCTTCTCGTTGACTTCTACCCTTGTGGTTCATGTTCTGATACACTTGCATAACAAATGGAACAACTAAAAGTAAAATGTATTCTCTATGTCTCTCTGACTCTTTTGGAGGGGTAAAACACCATTCTGCACCAAAAAAAATCCTTTATGTGGTGTTTTGGATGATGGTGGCGACGCCTCGCTCCCTGAACAGAAGTAACATTTATTCATGATATTCCTGTACGTTTTGAGCAATTACAACTGAACAAATTGAGATGAATAAATGTATATTTTCTTTCTTTTTTGGCCACTTTGGGGCAACAAGTAGGTGTTGTGAAAACACATTACTCACATTAACCTTTTAATTGATATGATTGACTTGTTTTGGACGTTTTTTGTGTCCAATTGATGGACATAAATTACCCTGTTTGTTTTATCTATAAGTATAGCCAAAAATTTTCCCTGGTTTAACTGACCTTAAATTCACCGCGGCAGCTAAAACGTTTCAATACGCGCAACTTTTATTTTGAAGTTGAGCTGTCTCTTATTCCGGTTCTCTTCCGGATCGTTTTAAGAATACTATATACTTCTATGGCAACGGAACAGATCTGCACCTGAACTACTGTAGACACTGAGTTGAGAGAAATTGAGACATAGTTTGACGTTACATCAAAGTGAAATAAGAGTTATGCAGATTACCACCGTTATGAAACAATAAAAGTAATCATCCCTTGTTTTTGTTTCCATTTTTGGACAACTTCTCCAAGTCAACTAAATGGAAAAACGGCACCCTCTTGTGGTGAATTATTGTCAGTTTGTTTTAAAGATTACCATACTTTGTTTATTAACTCATACAAAACAACCGCAATCAGACAATGAAAAAAATATTCTCATTATTTTCATATCATTCATCAAGTTTGAAAAGTTGTCATAAAATCCTATTTCATAATATCTGCATACAAATGTATTGCTCAAAGACACACAGAGAGGCTTTTGTCAGAAATACCTTATCATATACCGTTACTCATCCATCAACCAAATCAAGTATGACTTGATAAATAAATTAAGACATGAAGGAAAAGCAACACTCATAATAACAGAAAGAGATAAAAAAAAAGGTGAGTATATGAAATCAGACCATGACAAATGCTTATGAAGGCAGATGAATATAATTCATGTTTAGTGTAATTTAATCATCATAATTTAATCTGTCATAATTTGTCTGCAACCTTGTGCAGACAAAAGGTTAGATTTAGGGGGAAAAAATCAATCAATAACATGATCAGACTTTTCCAGACTTGCCAGGAGTTGTGAACGGTGCAGCTCCTCAGTCGGCGCTCGACAGATTCACATAACAAGTTCTTGGAAAGCCAATTCTTCTGTGTCCTTTTAAAAGCGGTGTAATTAGAAGTACAAACATGCAACCATCTCAAGCACGCAAGAGACCACAAGCATACATTCAAACAGAACCGCTGAAACTGTATGAACTCTCTCAATATTAAAAATGTCTCAATAAAAAGGACACAAAATAAAAAGTCTAAAAAGGGTGGAATGGAAAAAGTATTAAAACACCCGTTGTTTAACATTTACAAACAGTCCCTCATATCGTTTCCCTCCCAAAAGCATATCTTGCTTTGAAAAGTCCAGTTTAAATGACGCGGAGCACGTCTGTGGTGCGACACTGAGTGGACCAAAAATAAAGTCTGGGAACACTCTCTCTCCTCAGCATCTGTCTCTCTGACCTCGTGGCCTTTTGACCCGCAGGACAACCGGACTCTGCTCGGCGCTAAAGTTCATCCTTGTAGGCGGCTGACAGCACGTCGGCCGGCGGCGCGGCCCCCTTCAGGGTCTTGTGGGAACCCCTCCAATCGGTGCGCACGTTGTCGTCGTCCCACAGAGTCGACGTCTCCGTGTCGCTCACCCACTGGGGATCACCGGCGTAGTGGCAGGGCTGAACCAGGAGGGGGCGTGTGCTGAAGGCTTGCAAGTGTCTGTTGGGGAAATGGGACTTGTAGTCCTCGCTGCAGAGAGAGCACAGGGACAAAGATAACTGACTTGATTTGAGACTTTTAAGACGTATTTAAATCCTAATAACTGTGTGGGGAAACCACATCACACATTACCTTACAATCCGGCAATATTTGTGATTTATTTGCACCAATTTGACAAGCGATTGAGACGGAGGCTGGTTTTCAAAGACATTTCAGTTCACTCTTGGCGTGAAAGGCGACAGCAGGACCGGTGTGTGGTGTGCGGTCGTTGTTCATTCTTAGCGGACTAGTCAAGCATATCGAATTAGAATCACAGAGGTGAGAGAGAGAGAGAATAGAGAAAGTGGGTTGGCTATAAGCCAGTTTTCCACACATGATGGAGCACACAGACTCTGCCAAGCCTTCTGGTTCGCAGGCCCTCCAGCACAAGGTGCATTTCATCTCTTACAGCCTCGTGTGTGTGTCTCCGTTTGTCTGCTAGATCATAGCTGTGGGACGACGAGGAAAAACAAAATCGTTCGGTTGGGGCTGATTTCGGAGATTAGGGTTAGAAACGGGGTCAGTGTTGCATCGGGATGAAGTGTTTTTTGAAAGATAACACAATAAATGCACCTTCAATGTCTTTGTATTGAACCAGGAGGAGGAGGAGGACAGAAAGAAGAGAGGTGAACATATTTGGACTTGTGGGAGGACATATTTGTTGTTGCAGTTTTAAGACAAACTTGGTTGGACCAGCTATGAAGTCAACATGAATATAATAAATGAAAGTAGAGTCACGACCAGCAGCTCTGTAAAGGCTGTATTCAGGCACAGTGGAGCTAATATATGCACGCTAGCGTGTCACCAAAACAATGGCATTATCATGGCAAGTATGGAACAAACTCACATTGTGACGGCGCTAATTAAAAGGTTAAGAGGTCATCGAAATTATTTCATACTAAAGGGGAGCATGAATCGAAGTTTATGGCAATCAATCCAATAGCTGTCAAAGAGGAAACTCAAAACTATTATTTTTTTTTTTTACAAAAAACTGAGCACAAGTCTGCGACAGACACATCTGAATCCCCTCTAGCTGTTCAAGCATATCTGGCAACCACACTGTGGCCAATCCACATCGAAAAGACATGCTGCCATGGAACCTGCACTCCATTAAGGGAAAAATGTTCAGGAAGATTTAAGACCTACACTGAAATGTGGTTTTCTCATTCAGTTTGACAAGCAGTACATATTAAACTCACAAGAATAGAGATTATGGCCAAAACCTTTTTCTAAATAAACCTCAGATTCCAGTGTAATTCTACTAACTAACAAAAACAAGGCTAAAAATATATAGCATGTATACAAGTTTAGGTAACTATAGGGAAGAATGTTTGCAGCAAGTATGAGGAAAGTTTTATGTGTATGGGTTTGGCAGCAGAAGGAGGTAGTAAAATGCCGAAAAACAAGTTTTATCATCACTGAATGGAAAAATGATTGATACGAAACCATCACAATTCCACCAAATCAAGATCAAAAGAAGAAAAGCGCGGTACGTACTTGGGATGTTTGTCATACATGATGGGGAGGAATTCATCGACGGGAAGCATCTTGGACAGCGGCTCAGCGTTGAGCAGCTTCTGGGCTCCCTGCAGGGAGATGGCGTAGGACAGAGTCCAGTACGAGTAGTCGGCCTTCACCAGGTTGTGAACGTTCTCCACCGCCTCCTCCTTCGCAGGATTCACCTGCTTCCTGCCAAAGTATCTGTAGCAACGAAAACAACAACAACAACAACAACAAGAGAGAAGAAGAAATGAGGTGATGTCCGAAACATCTGAGAGCTGAAATCTGCTGCAATGCTGCTGTTCTTCGTTGCCACATGTGTTGGGAATCATTTTGGAAGCGTCGTCTTTTCTGCAGCATTTGTTCTGCATGTGTGTCTAACTTAAAGTCACAACAACCAAAATGGTGATCTCCTTGTGTGTCTGAAGTTTAATCATTTCAGTTAAAAACTTTTCCTCTGACCTCTGTCCTCATTCCTCCATTACTCATTCCTGCCTGAATAAAAATACGTCCACCATCTTACATGAGGTCCCAGTCCAGCTCCGTCTGCTCCACCTCCTCCATCAGTCTGAGGACCCGTCGTTTGAAGTTGGCCTGAAAACGAACGTCGTCCTCCAAGACCAGCGCCTTGTCCATCTGCAAGTCCACCATCTGGGGAGGAGAGGCGACAAAACACTGGTTTCACGATGACCAGGAGATGGTACAGTATTTAAAACTCAATTGATGGAGAACAGAGGGGTGAGACTCTAACGGGACGTCCATGTGTGTATAACGTGTGTGTCTACTCACCTCCTTCCAGATGAAGTAGTGGCTGAGGAAGCAGCCCACCTCTCCTTTGGTGAGGGTGCGTCCAGAGAACGGGTCATAGTAGCCTGGCAGCAGGTCAACACCCAGGACCTTAATGTCACTGCTGTTCAGTGCACTGTGCACACACACACACACACACACACACACACACACACACACACACACACACACACACACACACACACACACACACACACACACACACACACACACACACACACACACACACACACACACACACACAAAGAGTATAGGATATAATAAAAACATCCTCATTTTTTATTCATAAATGTCTTCATTCAGCTTTTTCTCAAAATTAACCATGAGCTGAAACATCTCTGGAGAAAGCGTAAACAACCGTAAACAGATGTTTGAATGGCCATAATAAAGAGGATATTCTCCGATTAACATCATTCAGAATGTTTATGAAATATGGGGATATTATCTGGGAAACCACTACCATCAATTACACCAAACCACCGATTCAACATTATATTTCTGTACTGATTTGTCTCGTTCTACAAATCTAGAAATCTAAGCCAGCTGGCACTCCAGTCAGTCCGTCCCCGAGAGTTCACTCACTTTCCATCCACAGCGTCCACCACCTTCACGTCGATCTCCAGCTCATTCAGAGAGAACAACATCCGCCTTTGACGGTCGAGCCGCCGTCGCAGATTGATCAGATATATCTGGACGGGAGGAGGACAAACTGTTTATGTCATCACGGAAATGTAACTCTTGTCTTCTATAAGTCTGCAGTTTCTTCAGCGTTTTCATTGTTCAGTTACACCGTGCTTCACGCCAACTCTAAATGATAAAAACAGCCTAAAAAAGAACAAACGTTCCTTCACGCTCTCAGTATTTTCATTGTGTGAGTTGAAAAATGTAATTAAAAGCAGATGTCAAGACAGGCGAGACACAAACAGGCATAACTCCAGCATTTTGATTAATACCATTCAGGAACCAGAGTATGTACTACTTTAGCCCAACAATGTGCCTCGTTACAATGATAGACTTACAAGTTGAACAGTATATTAACAGATCAGAAATGATGGTGTCCCTAAAACATGGTTACTTCTACCAGAGAGACAACAAGGTGTCTCTTACCTCATCAAAGCCCATAAGGTCTCTCTGTTTGGGGGACACATGGACGTATTTGGAGGTGTGCATCGGAGGACCGTCAACTGTTTGAGAGAAGAAAATCCTTTCACAGTTTAGATATTTGTCTGTGCATCAGTTTTTTTTTCCTTTATTAATATTAATAGCGATTACAATCTGCCCTTACTCATGGACTCCAGCTGGAGGTGGACAAAGTTGAGGCGATCGTCCTCCAAGGTGTGTTGAGGTTTGGCCGGGACGTTCAGGTAGCCGTAGCGCTCCTTGTTACACAGGTACATCTGCACCGCTGCGTCAAAAGAGGAGCGGATCCATATGTGAATTCATTAACATTCATTACGTGACATCTTATATTTAAACGAGCGCTGACCGACCTGCGGCCCGGCAGGAGAAGGCGAACACGATGATGTCGTCGTACGGCCACGAGTAATCCTTGTGAGGAGGGTAGAAGGCCAGCTTCTTCATGCCTTCCTTCCTTAAATCCAGCAGCATGGTGGAGTGGATCATGGGCACGGGGAAGCAGCCCAGGCGATGGCGGTGACGGGTGGGGAAGTACTCCGCTGTTCGCCGATAATATCCCTGAGACAGATGGATTTGGCATGTACAATCAGTCTTCCCCGTGTGTTCCCTTCAGCAGATGATGGGTCTGTCCCACACTCACCTGTGGAGTGATCCCGCACCAGTAGTTGGAGTACGCTCCCTGAGAGTCCAGCATGGGAGCGATGGCCGACTTGTTCTCCGCTATCATCAGGTTGAGGGTGTCCGGGTTGGTGAGGATGTTGTCCGAGTCGGCGTACTGAAACGGAGACACAGACGGATATGCGAGGGAAGGGAGACTGTTAGTGTCACGTCTCTGGAACAGTCTATTTCTTGGATGAAATAACAGCAGCAGAGAGGGGGAAAGGAAAATCTCCTGGGATAAATCAAGGGGAGGAGCGCTTGTCACAAAAGGATCATCTGATTATGTACCAGGATGTAATCGGCCCAGCGTTTCCTGGCGAAGTTGAGTGCGGCCTGCTTCAGCTTCATCACATACTCATATCTGCTATTGGGCCAATGCTTAGGACCGGACTCTCCTGCATAGGACCTAAGACAGAGAGAAATAATCAGGAAATTGTTGTACTGATTTGACATTTTTGTCACATCTCATGATTTAGCTCTAATTAAATGAGGCTGAGTAGTTTCTATATAGTGAACACTGTCTATACACGGCTTAATAGAGCTCAATGGCAGTGAGCAGGTTTGCAGTCAGAATGCAGAAGTGACACGCAGAAATCATTCCCACTAATTGCCTCTTCAGCTCGGATGGACGTCCTCGCAGCCGAGGCGTACGGACAAGCAGAGGCGTGCTGCATCATACCTCATTATGCAAAGTGAAAAGGAGTGTTGTCTTGAGGCAACAGCGTGGATCCACTATGACTAATAGGTGCACTACAGACTTGGGAGGCAATCAACAAAAAAAAAAAAGGTGGGTTCGTAAACATGCACGGCGCATCGGACGAAGAGAGACGATCTACACACGACCTGCGGGATCAGGACGGGGATGCTGGGATACATTCATACGTCTGGACTCACGTGGGCTGGTCCATTGGTCTCCACTCAACGTAATGGTAGAACTTCTGCATGACGGTAAGCCACTCTTTCAATATGGCTGTAGTGTTGTCTGCATTGTGGTCCGTGGCTGCCCTGAGGAACGCCAAGAGAGAGAGAGACATGGGGGGGTTTAAATCTGAACAAGCTTCAAACGCTGGTTTAATGGAGGGGGAATTTATTCCAACACATCTTTAAGACATACAAATACATCCTCGACTCATCTCGGTGACTGAGTAGCGATTTTCTTATTCTCTTACATGTTTAACCACATTCTTGATTCAGTGTTTCATGATGTCGTTGCGTAACGATATCAAATACGCTTTGGATCTGTTTTACTTCATGAAACTTCTGAGAAAGCTTGAAGATGCCTGGTAAAGCAGGCCGTTTTAGGCCTGAATGTAAATGAATTAGCAGAACTTCTCTCTTTCTCGCATCACTGAGGTGAGGTTTTGACTGCCAGGTAATCTGCTGGATAAACTGGATTATTTGTCTTGTTATGTCATCAATAAACAATTTCTCAACAGTTTTTTTTATTTAGAAGGACTTATACATCACATAATTAGTGTAACAACTGGAATTTTATTGTCACACAGCTGTATTTTTTACTGGCAACAGAATTTTCTTATTAGATCCACTTTCATCCAAAAAAAAAAGTTACAAGCAGATTTGAAATGAGATCAGTTAACTTTATGACACATAAACTACACTAAGTTCCCCACAGAGTCGTATAGCGCTAAAATAAAACCCTTAGAGAAGTTTGTGCTGTTTAATAATTAGTATTATGGGTGCTAAGAAAAAACACATCAGTCCCAACCAACTCTACGGAAAAGGAAAAGTCATGCGGTCCACAGTGGGAGCTGAATGCGGTGGAGTGAGAGGCTCCGAGGGGATGAGGGGAGGGGTGGGACGCTGCTGCTGCTGCTGCTTTCAGCAACTCATTTAAATGCCATTGACCTTTTGAACGGCTGCTATAGTCGGATAAAAGACAGAGCCCCCCCCCAACAAACGGGCCCGGCAGCGCATGCAAGGAGAACCCACCACACAGTGATGCGGTCTTTGGGGTAGTCGAGTCTCTCCAGGGCTCCGAGGTAGTAGGGCAGGGAGTGAGCCGTGTTCCTGGCTATGATCGCCACCACCACCGTAGGCGGCTGCATCTTCGACTCATCCGGATACTTCTCCTCGGAAAAGTAACACTCCGCGTGGGAAACTAAGCCCCCTAGAAGCAGAAAGTGCAGTAACATGGTGGCGAGCTGCTGCTAGCGGGGCTCCAGCACAGCACGTAGCCGGTGGACGCGTCAGCAGTCCAAGAAAAGGGGGGAAAAAAACCGAGAGAGAAGGGTTTTCCCAAATGTTCAACCCACCCCTTACTCAGTGTACAAGCTGGCTGGCTCGTTTTTTTCCGAGAACAGATCGAAACGCAGCCAGAGAGAGTTTGCATTACAACTTCCGCTTTAGGTCTGTAGCGCCGGAGACGTGTGAGGCCAGAGACGGAGGCGTGATTTGGCCACATTGTAGCTTTTCCGAAGTCTCTTATTGACAAAATATGTTGCCGAGCAGTTCACATCCAAACCTCCACATCCGTTTGGTATTTGAAACCTGGGTCACGTGCCACGTGATAGTCATCATATACAGTTACTTTGAGCCAACAACACTGCAGCTTTTCCCTCCATGTTAACAGAATCTGTGAATCAACACATGAATAATGTATGCACGTTTAGACTGCAGGTCCATTTATATCAAAAGCTTCAGGCTGAAATGCACATCTGTGAACGGTTGTTTCTGGTGGTTTATTCTGACTGCAGTTTCAGTGATTCGCCAGCAGAGGGAGGGTTTGATCCAAAAGGAGGTCAGTACTCTGAGGTCAGATCTCATGTTTTTCTTTGATTTATGGTGGAGTGTAACTTAGAACATTTTCTCAGCTACAGCACATAAGTACATATATGGGGGTAAATGTACTTAACGCGAGTATTTTCACACTTTTATTTGGCAACAATAATTACTAGTATCTTTGCAACTTGATCACTTTACAAAGCGTCATGCAGTGTTGCAGGTTAATGCACTCAACAGTGCATAGCAGTTTAAATTAGTTACAGAATTATTATTATTATTATTAATAATAATTAATAAGTACATTTATAAGTACATTTATTTCAGTTACATGTGAGGCACAGAGAGTCTGGTGTTGGGTCACTTACTGATGGAACAAGGCCAACCGTTACAAAGCAAAAGGAAAATGCCGAGCGGAAATTGATGGGAATAAGACTGTGGATATAGCTTCCATTACTCACTTAAATGAATAGCCATTGATATTTGTCAGTCCAAGGGTCAACTACTTCTCTTATTTAATAGTCTCCTCCTGATGAGATCATACCTGCTATAAGGGCTCGCATCTTCTGTACACAAGTGATCACTCCAGCTTTTGCTGCAGTGGACCACCTTGAATCACCTCAGCGACCTCCTGGAGGCCCCTGGGGCCCATTTTAAGAAACGCTTTTGACAACTGTGGGACCGTTTTTCAAAAGAAATATAGAAAAACGCAAACCCAGTCCATCACAGGTTACATCCAGCAAGTTAGAATCATCCTTGTAGTTTGTAGAGAACGTCAAAATGGATTTAACATCCCTCTAAAGTAAATGCTAAAATAAACGGAACCTTGAATGAGATAGATTACACACATGTATCACTAAAGTCACAATCTGTAGCATAGAAACAAATCTATCATCTGCAGTCCACAATCATACATACATAAGCTTTTGCATGCAAGAAAACACTTTTCTAAGAATGAAAAATACATATTGGAGCAGCTTGGGGGATAATACGAATACTCATTTCAAATAAATAACGATGAAAAAAGGGTAATTTCCCCAAAAGTTGTGGTGACACTTAAGATGAGGCACGACCGGGAGTGTTGCATTGGTACACTTTAGCTGAGAACTGAGTAGTAAATTTGAGGATACAAATAATTTAGTAGTAATGCTCAATCTGCTCAGCACTTCGAGTGAAAATTCAAGATCAGAGGATGAGGCTGACTGTGAAAAGGGGTAAAAAAAAAAAAAAGAGGAGTGATGGGAGCGGGATAAAGGGAACGAGCATGATGGAAAGAGCGTTGAAGAAACGAGGAGAGGCATAAAGACATAAAATGTGGGTGGAAAATAATAAGCAAAGTGGTATATAATGAATTTTGACGCCTTTGGCGAGCTCCCTGAATAAACGAAGGCAGTCATGGCTGACAATAGCGGAGTTGGGTTAAAGGGGCCGTTTGTGTGGACAGGTCAGAGGGGTTGAGGGTCAAATCCCTCCTATTCATGACACCCCAAGTGTTGCCACACTCGCATACAAACGCATGCACACATATACGTATGTCAGGGGCATTTTCCCAGCGTTGGCGGCGGAGGCAGATCTGGGAGAGTTCAACCTCGGGTGCACTAACTTTTCACTGCGAGGTCAAGGGTGGAGATGGCGTTTGTGTGTGGGGGGTGTGTGAATTAAAGACAGAGGGAGAGGGAGAAAGGGGAAATCGTTATTGTTTTGACCAGATTGCAGGAAAGAGACTGGGGTGGAGGGGGAGAAAAAATGAATAAACTTCAGTAATTGAGGCTTAAATGTTTGGTTGACTCAAAATGAGGAAAAAAGACGTATTTTCTTACTTGTCAAAGCCATGTAGAGAGTTTTAGTTTTATTTGTGCAGGTTTAGAAATATCAAACCCTGCGATATCTTATATATATTCTGACATTTCCTCCTTCACAGGTATAGAATTACATTTTTGGCACTGACAACTGACATTTAGAAAAGTCAAAAGAGGAGAGATGCTGATTCTGGAAAAGACAAGTTGCGGCTGATTTATTTTTTCACACTGTAATGTTTTACAGCTTGGATCACCGCATAGGAAATTCCTCCATTGTACTGGAGCAGCAGCAGAAATGTAAAGGACGAACACCTCAATGTTCAAGCAAAATATAAAAAAACGAAGCCGTCTCCACGATGCCACTGAAGGTAAGTGGGCGAACAGGTTTTATGAAGCTACATGCAGGATTCCCTGTGCCACCAATCTGTCTTTTCGCCAGGCGTGATGCTTTAGTTGGCGTGAGAGAATGAGTGGCTGCAGGTTCGGATGTGTCAGAGTGAAAGTGCTTCTGTCTTTGTGTGTTGGGACAGCAGAGAGTCGTGACATTCTCACAAGCTTCCGGGACCTTTATTGCCGTGGCAATAATCAATAGCGTTCCCACAGAGACGTCTTTTGGCTGGGCGGGTCAATACCTGTCACTCAGGGTCTGAGCCGTGGCACATACCCTCTTACTCAGCAGCCCCGCTCTGTCTGCTCCCCTCCTCCCATGTCAGCCTCCGTATCGCAGTGAGTGTGAGGGGGTCCCACGATTTAAGGAGTCATGCGTTTCATCTGAACTCATGTCCGAGTGAGCCACTGTATCAGTGATTCGTGTCTCTGCGTGTCAGTGTGAAAGATCTATAGTGACTGAGACAAATCGTGATTTTGATTATTGTTTTTCGAATAATCTATAGCATCACGATATCCCAGTGGTGTTCCATTTACAAGGATTTAAAACAGAGAAAAGCAGCAGATGAGCCGGAACTAGAGAGTGATTTTGTTTTCTTCATAAATGACTTAAACAATCAATTGGCAGCATTGTTATCAATTCATTTTTCTGTCAATCAACCAATCCATTCATCTTTTCAGCACTAGATGCAGTTATTTGCTTTCTGTTGGCATAGAATATTCTGACTGCTTGAGTTAATAACACTTTAAAAAGTGATTTTATGAACCAAAAATGTATTTTTTTCCTCTTTCTTTTTTCGCACATCCAGTCCATATTTAGAAAAAATATCTGTGATTTTATTTGTGTTTTTTATTACACAAATTTTCTTTTTCAGCTGAGGTAAAAACGGTTTCTGTGACAATGTTTTTGCATGTTTAAGTATCGACTAGCCAGTGCGTTTGTGTGTGTTTGCAATCACAAATACTCAACCTTATAGCATCATGTCTCTGGTTCAGATAGACAGTGTGAAGAGGCAGCAGTATAGATAAATTGACTGCCAGGCCAGTGGGCCGGCAGTGGTTTTTTTTGTTTTTTTTTTACCCCAGGTGACTGAAGCACTTAAACAGAATTGCTTCAGTAAAAAAATGACCTGTGCACGTCCACTCCAGCCTTTACACCACACCACTTAGTCAGCACAAAGAAACTGATGCTCAGACTGAATGCTCTGGCGATGCCTGAAATAATGAGATTAAGAGGTCAGTTATCTGCTCTCATGAATATGAAACAGATCGTCAACAAAACGTATATACTTTTTTTTATGCGATTTTCTTTTTTAAAAGTGCATTAATTTTTTATTATCAAATAAATTACCAGTGAATTCATTTCGCAGGAGATGATGATGACCACAAGCCTTACAGTGTAAAGTGAATAGAGGTTTTGATGGATAATGAGATGCTTGGACGTTCTTCTTCTACCTTTAAGCTGCTACAGTTTGGGGTCAATTCAGAGATTCCGGTTGCCGGGGCAGGATTCAGGAATTCAAGCCTTTTTTTTTTTTTTGTTACTTCTAAAAACTCAAAGAATTTTCAAACCTTGCACGAGGCGGGTTCAGTTTTGTGTCTTTTAGTCCTGACACACAATGACAAATTACAGGATATTTGTGAGCACCCTCGAGCCCTGTGATCTCTACAAAGTAATGGTGAGATTAGTGTAGACTTCTCTGCTTCTCATCTTCTCTGCTGCTCCCTGGATGACGCTGTCCGTCGCCTCGTTGCCAAGCAACAGAGCAGCCACTGTCAAAGAATTCTGGGGGATATTTAGGCAGTGGCATGCTTGGGGGGAAGGAGTGTGTGTGTGTGTGTGTGTGTGTGTGTGTGTGTGTGTAAGCAGGGGTGTGCACTGGTCGGAGTAGAGAGAAGCAGGACGCACTCGCTTGCGCTTTTCTATGAGAATTTCCGTTTAATCTTGTAATCTCGACTATTATGCCACTTGGTGATTCATCATTTTACAATCCATCACGATCCTTTCATCAGTGTTACAAAGTGCTAGTAATCTCTGATGAGTCAACTTTTCTCACACCGAGGAAAAAAACGTGATGGTTCCTTCTCACTCACATTTATGCGGTGTGTTTTCAGAGGTCCAGCCTGGTCCCGAGGTCAAATTCTTGTGTGTGAAGCTCGAATGGATTGTGAAATAACTGGTGGTATGAGATTTGTCTCCTTCCGCCTAAACTCATAAAACATTTCGCCTACGAGCAACATCGCAGCTTGGCGGGAAGTAAATGCAAAAAAAAGCAAAAGTGCGTGTTCATATGAGGACTCCGAATGAATGTGTAATGAAAGCCAAGTCTGTCTCTCTCTGCGTGTCGTGGCCTTAAGATTTCTATGCCTCTCTATAATTGGTTTCCTGCATTTGCTGTCTGTCTCCTTCAATGCCCCTAGGTGTGCATCATATTTCCTGCCTATCTATGACATTTTCAACACTAACTATTGCGAGCTGCCAGTACAGATGAACAAGTACTGCTCTTATCATGGCTGCTGGATGAAAACAGCGTCGTGCTGCTCCCGTGACGACCTTTTCAGGACAGTGTTCCAGCAGGATGTACGGACGGTCGGTTTGTCCACCGAGTTCGGAAGCTCTCCTCCCAAATTGACCTCTTGGTCCATTTGACACCATCTTGCCCAAACATGCTTCCCGCTATAAATTCAATGACATTCCCTGCCACAGCGTCGCCTCTCCCTCTAACCTCGCTCCTCTGCTCTCCATCCTCTATAGCCGTGCCCTAGCAGCAGGGAGGAGATGCCTTCACCAGAGGAGGTTTATTTTAAGGATTCCCCTGTTCCCTTTGTCTCCGCTCGCCTCTCCATCTCTCGACGGGATGGTTTCATAGCCCACCCCGCCGCCTGGGCCTCCCTCTCCCCTGCCAGGCCTTTTAGCCAGCGGGTTAAACATTGATTTGTGAATGGAGGGAAGCACAGTGGCCCCTGCGATGAGTGCAGCGCTCCCCTACTGTTTCTGTGTGTACACACTCACACCCCTACTATACACCACCAAGACTAACAGCCAACATGAAAACTACCGAGCTAAAAGGCCTTAATTCAACGACTGAAGATAGTCCACAGGGTTTCAAATGTTTTTTTTGTGCTGCTATTTAGCCTTAAGTTGTTTTCAATCATTCTAATTTGCAGGTTTAAAGATGTTTCTCAGCCACAAACAACACCAAAAAAAAAAAAAGGAAGTACTGCAATTGATCCCACATATCATCGGCACTTGTTGAGGTTTTTGCCATGCAGGTGACTTTTTTTTTAGATGCAAATAACAAGCAACCGTTGCAGATGTCTCTGTGATGCTAACAGTACATGTTCAATGCGCTTACAAAGTAAAAAATGCATCTTTACACCGTGGTGCTGCACAGTATAAATCCAGAGTGTTGAAACTGTTCAGATCCATAACCCCGAGTACAATGAGTGAGGCGAGTCAAGGTGAGAGTAAAAGGGGACCCTCTTGACTTCTTACTGGGTTTCCCGCCTCTGGAACAGTCCGGGCATGAAAAGGCAAAGAAAGGGAGAGAGGGAAGTGGAGATGGAGGGGTTTGCTTTTCACCGCTCCAAAAAAAAAAAAAAAAAAAGAGCAATGAATGAGTGACTGGCTGAATGAATGAGAGGCAGGCCGGGGCTGAGAGGGGCTCTGGCCCTGTGGATCAGCAGAGGTTAACTCGGCTTCTTCAGAAGGATGAAAAGGGGAGAAAAACGGATTGAGCTTTAAAGAGGAGGATCCCCTGCGCCTGGGGCGGGATCAGACAGGATGATTTATTAGAGTTAGAGAGAGGGAGAGAGACAGAGAGAGAGAGAGTGAGAGAGAGGAGGTGGCGTTTGTAAGCATCAAAAAGCTGCAGAGCAAACGCAGCATTCAAAACTGCTGATATGCACGACATGAGGATGGGCTCGACTCAGAGAGACACAAGCAACACACACTCCTCACCTCTTGAATTCTACTCACATGTTGGGGCATTTACGCAAAAAAAACCCCTTTTAAACACATGAGCATCTCTTTCCCAGCGTGCTTAAGGTGCAATTATCTGGGCGTAACAAACATACAAACGCTCCAAAAGGATCATTAACTGTGCTCTTCTGTTTTAATGCTTGTAAAAAAATAAATAAAATATAATAATTAAACTGATCTCATTAGTCAGTGTTCACGTTGGAACCAGGTGTGCCTGAGGGCCCAAAGATGTAACCTTGGCGTTTTAAAAGAAAATAAAGGAGCAACATAATAGGAGTTAATGTGTGCAAAGCAACGCTAAACTTAAACGCAATACATATTTGTATTGACTATGAACCGTGTGGTATAGGCTATAAATACAGATCCTGCAGCCGCTTCAACCGTCTGTCACATAAGCATCATATTAATCCTCTCGCTTTCTGTCACAACACTTTGCCACACGGGGCCCTCACTACAGTATCAGGCTATAGCTGGCCCCCTTTTTTTCTGCAGCAGAATGGCTGCACATGGCGCTGAAGGCACCGCTTTATGTCTAAGTGCCTGGTTACGGCGTTGCACTAGTTTGCTCACACAAGAGAGGGGGGCACAAGACAAACACTAAACGTCATGCAGTGCGGTCAGAGAGTAAACAGTGTCGGGATTGTAATCTCTTTTTTGGGGAGAAAATAGGGCTGTTGTGTCTTTAAGAGGGGCTGCTGGTCCCTCATCGCAGCTGCTGGCGTGTGTGCGCGCGCGCGTGTGTGTGTGTGTGTGTGTGTGACACAGAGGACAGCAGAGATTCATTACTTAAGCAGTACAATGGACATTTATCACCCCGTGGTGTTATTCAAATTCAGTACCAAGCGAGGACCTTCTCCACTCCTCTCTGCGCGTCGCGTCGCGGCCGCAGCCTTTTCATTGTCGGAGCCGCGGAGAGAAAAAGCCAGGAGGGCAGAGAGACACCAGCCAGTCAGTCGGTCCGAGAGACCCGTAAAGGAAGGATGGAAGGAAGGGAGGAGCGTCTGACCGGAGTGAACGAAGCCCGCTGCTCTCCTGGTCCTCAGCCTCCCTCTTCTCTTTTTTTTTTCTTTTTTTTGGGGGGGGGGTTTTGTCACCATCCAACGCTGCTCACTGGGGGACATTTGGACGGAGCAGAGATCCGAGAGAACGCACGTCGTGGGAACTGAACCAAGGACGCACCAACGGGGACTAAGGGGTTTCCTATTTTTATGCAAAAGGTTCGGTTTCATCACCAGCTATAAAAGAGAACCACATTAACGCTCCAAGTGCCTTTCTTCAAATAGGAGGGGGATTTTTTTTTTTTTTTTTATAACCGCGGAAAGCCATTGTGCATCTTGAGGCACCAGAACTGAACAGTCTTTCCTTAAATCGATGACAGTACTCAGGTGCAGAAATGGCGTTTTTCTTCCCCCCCTTTGGCGTTCTCACATCGGACTTTCAAATGAAATGAAGTCACTTTGATTCTTCGCTGCTCTCTTTAAGCCACTTTCAAAGTGAGATCCTCTGGTGAACTGAAGGAGATGACATTTTTTTTTTTTTTTTTTTTTACTTAAACGTGCAACGGTCATTCAGCCATCTTAAGGGCCCAGAGATCCGGACGGACTTGGGGTTAACTTTACAACTATAGCAACCAGTGTAAAGGCACGGAGAGATCCCAGCAGCTGTGAGACGAAGTAGGGAATAGGATGTTTTCAAACAGCAATAGATAAGTCACAAAGTGAATGTGGCTGCAACAATGCCTCCTTAGCATAATCAAACAACTGCAAAAAGAGAAAAAAAGGATGGAACAGAAGGGGATCATCGTTTTAAAGAGGGGAATGTGCTCCAGCAGTGTTTTTCATTGCAAAAAAAATGTATTAAGGTTTAGTTTTCTGCTGAAACAGCTGTGTTGGGAATGCACAGTGAGATTTCTTTCAAGAGAGGCCGAGGCAATGCTGAGCATCGAGGCTGTCAAAAATAATGCACAGTACTGCAACTCCCAGTGAAAAAAAGAGGGAAAGAAAACAGCTTTCAGTGTCAAGACGCAGCCAATACTGTCAAAGGGCATCATTTAGGCAGCAGTAGCAGGTGCAGCCACGGGCCTATACAATAACTGCCCCTGCACACTTGTGATTTAAATAATCAAATGCTTCATTTCTTCTTCTATTTATAAGAAAAATAATCTTGGCAGAGGATAAAGAGTCTTTTAGCGGCTGATTGTCCAAACGCAATTCTTGAGTAAACTCACATTCAACCCCAAGAATTGTGTATGGACATCTGTTGCTGCAGACTCACATTCATCACTGCTGTCTTTGGCCACACCGAGAGTGTAGGCCTCCACACCGCAGACAAGGCTATACAAAAAAATAATGTCTTTTGGTTTTGTAAACTGTGTCGTTTCAGGTAAGATACAAGCCACACTTATCACGTGATGGAGGGAGGGAGGTGGGGGCGCGGGACCGGGCCAATAAAGTGGAGGAAACCTCGTCCTGCCTCGTGTAAAGTGTTTTTCGAGGTGCGCGTCGCGGTTCGCCCGATTGGTATTTACACCTTGTCGAAGATCTAATCAGGACTGTTTGTTTTAAATGGCAAATATCGACCGGAAGCATCGATGTATCGACTGTGTTTGGAAAATAGTAGAAAGCGGCGAGTCGAGTGGTCGCGCGGTGAGGCCTGCGCGTGCAGCACAGATTGCACGTGAGAGGCTAGACACTGGACCATCACATAGAATAAATACAATTAAACGAGGCAGGTTTGAAAGTCAAATCGCTCAAATATGCAATTGGATGAAAAAAAAAGCCTCTTAGAGAATTTCCAATAAGTGATTAATTTATAAAGAGCATATTTAGAGCCTAAAGTGCACTTTACTATAGATGTATTACTTAAAACGCATTTAAGGTTTCTAAGGAGAAGTCAAAGTCATATTATTCCATAGGCCACTGCATATTAATGTTACAGTGCTGTAAACACAAGCACTACCAAATCTCTGGGCCCCAAACAGCGTCACTGATAAATCACGTGGGATACTTTTGGCTCATTAGGTGTTTTATTTATTTATTTATCTTTTCACTTTTTCCACATTCTTTTCTTTATTTATCGATTTTAAACTACTTAAAATAATCGTAATTATTCTTTTTTTTAAATGACAAATTATTTAACAATTTAAACTAATAAATACACAATTTAGACGATTTAACCTTGATTCTAAAATATATAAATTAGCCTACATTAACCATAAATTATATTTTCTTTTATCAAATATATTTTTTTAAAGAAATGGCATTATTTTGTGGGCTGAACATTTAATTGAAAACAACAGGACACATACACACACACACACACAGCCAACGTGTGTGTGTGTGTTGTTTGTGAACATTAAAGGCTAACCTTTCCTTAATTCCAGGGGATCAGTGCACCATGTTTGCTCTTGCAGAAATGCCTCTGTGTGAAACGGACTCGGCCATCGATGCTCTTTATTTATTTTACACAACAACATAGCCTCTAAATTATACAAATAAATATATTAACTATTACTAAAGTAAGATTTGTGCACGTGTTTTCCTGCGCATTAACACAAAGCTACTGCATGACGAGAATATCAATATAGAGCGTATTTAAAATAATAATAATAATAATAATAATTATCAGCAGGTTTGGTGATGGAATAAAGCCGAGACTTGTTACATTTTGATTGTGACGATTATTGGTTGAATAATTCTTATAATTAAGAGTAATTTGGACATGCAGGCTGTTTATTTCTAACTACAGTGTTTTTATTTATGTCTCTGCGCAGGAAAGTAGGGCTGCAATTGGAAAAAACACTTGTCAACATGATCTAAATATTAGACTCATGTAGGTTTTTTTTTTTATGCACGTTACAGACGAATATTTCACAAAGGGATGCCCTGTCAGCCAACCAAATCGATGCTATTATGTAAAAACATAATCTAGCAGTATATTTTTATTGGCTGGTGTTACGTTGTTGTTTATTACAGAATGGAGAGCGCGCGGGCGACTTCCCCCCTTTAAGCCGAGGAGCTGCACGTGTGAGACCTGATGGTGAGGCCAGGTCGACTCTCACCACCAGCGTCGTCACCGTCTCTGATGACTTGCTGAGCAGTCATATGTCAGCGAGCGGCATGTGGACTTAGCTGTAAACTGTGCATGTCCAGGTAATAGTCCAAGCCCAGAGTGCGTAAACATTCTGGGGAAATAACAATGGGAGGGAATTCAAAAATATGGGTAAAAACCTTGTTTACACGAAAAAGCTAGAGTCTAATGTTACAATTTAGGCTTTAATAGATGGGCTGCAATAACAAATAGTAATACCATTTAAAACAGCCCGACTTTCACGTTATTATTTGCTCCAAAAATGTAAAATGGTGGCCTATAAGAGGCATCCAGCCCATACACACACATGCATTATCAATCTCCCACTCACTCAGTATCCCAGGCCTGCACTGGCTGACACAGAGCTCCACTTTCTCCTCTCCATAACCCCCTCGCAGCCTCATTAGCATTTCCTTTCTATCTGCCTTTATCGGCTGGTTTCCCGTTGCAAATCGGACTCCACAACCGAGAAAAGGTTTTAGGTCGCCCCGGGCGTTCAGGGGAGGGCAGCCCGGGGGCTAGACCTCGACCTCCCGCAGTGGTCCTGTAGTTCACACCCCTCCCACCACCACCACACATATACACAGACGCGCACGCACGCACACACACACGTATGCATGTCCCAGCTGAGTGGGGCCACAGGACGGTAAAGTCTCGTCTAATCAGCCTAAAAGTGTGGTGCAGCGTGATCACAGAGCCGGGCTTAAATCGATCAGATATAAGCTATCACCAGGAATGATCGAAGCGTGATGTCAAATCTTCATTTAGAAGAGCGTTTGGACGCGCCTGTGCGCGTGCTGCAGGGTGCTGTGGACCCCTGCAGCCCAAACTGTAGCTATGGAGGGGAGGGGGGAGAGAGGGGGAGAGAGAGAGACAGAGAGAGAGAGAGAGGGGGGGGGGGGGGGGGGGGTTGCAGGTTGTGAAAGAAAACGTTTTACATTAGAGAACAAACAGAACATAGACGACAGTTAACAATAGCAATATAAATTCACTATAAAATGCTTTTCTAATGCAATACACTATTAGAATGAATACAAGAAAATATATGAATTAAATGCTCAGAATGCACCAGTGTGCTTATATAACTCGCTCCCGTCAGGAATGTATATTTAAAATCACATTACATATTGCCTATATATTGGTAAAATATTCTGATAATTAATAAGTCAGAACTCAATTTCTTTGAAGACATTTTTTTTTAATTTTGTGAGAAACATTTTTAAGAAACAATGAAAAATAAACACATTTCAAGAAGAAAAATAAAATAAAATTAGGATTTTTTTTCCTTGACACTTTGTATGAACCCTCTAATTAGCATTTCCAAGGGCTAGAATTTTATAACACAGTATACTGTAGTTGTCAGCATATATTAGGACATTTTTTAATTTATTTATCCACAACTGTATCCCCATTTGTGAAGCATCAGTTGTGGCATAAAAAATTAAATGAATGACAATATCAACGGATTAAAAAAATGTCTCCATCGGAGAAGTTGGAAATGTGAAAATTCTAAAATGTCCTTATATTGGTTAACAATTACATTACAGTGTGATATGAAGATATTGTTAAATATTTTATCTTTAGAGATGCTAACTGTGGAAGCAAAGCATTACCTTTTATTTTAATATTCTCGTAGACTGAAGGTCATTGTTGACCCAACGATGATTTTGTCTTTCATGCTGATGCTGGAAGAGAGGATGCAGGGAAATTGAGGTTTACACACCAACTGCGTGCATTAACAATTGCACCTGTGAGTTGGTGAGTACAACCAGGGCTTCATACGACTGCTCCACCTTTCCAGTTTGATTTAAAACATTTTTGTTTGCAAGCGTCCACAGGATCCCCATCTCGCAGTTTCCACATTTTTCTTGGTAATCATCTCTGAATTTCCACTCATTCCTGCGGACCGACATCAATCACGGTCAGACTTCATGGTGCAGGCTAACATCCACAGCGTCCAATGGGGTGGCGTGTTGTTGGGATGTGTCGGGGGGGGGGGGGGGGAGTGCACAGGATGTGGAGTAAAGGCTGTTACAGAGAAAGATATGTTTGCCTTGTCATTCAGCTGCTATCCCCCATGAAGAGTAGAAATAAACACAACGTTGTCTTGGTCTTGTAGTTGGTAGTCCAGCTCCCCCTGAGGTTTAGAAAACACACACAACATTCAATATTCAAGCATCTCTTCAAATATCTGTCTTTACTCAAACAAATAGGTGCACTACTCCTGTGCTCCCATTGGGGTCCAATCAATGACAAACTTTTCATTTAATTTACATCCCGTCTTGCGTCCTGTAATTGAATCAATGGATTCAAATTGACGCGCTCACACCGTTTGTGCATGTAAATATGTGTTCAGATATGAGACCCCGAGGACAAACTTGTCTCGCAGCGGCTTTCACGTTACATGAAGCATCGACTCGGAGAGGAAACGACTGTACCGACGGTATCGGTGAACATGTGGGCTAACCTTCATCCTCACACAAACAGTCTGGAAATGAACGTCCACATGAAGACATGCAGAGATGTCATTCAATCGTTTAACACCACAATGGTACATCCTGAAAATGGGCAACATAGCTTTAAAGAGCTTCAAAGTACACACACACAGACACACACACACAGACACAGACACACACACACTCTTCACCATCTGACAGTGGCTCCCAGGGCTCACCATTAGCTCCCAGTCTGCATCATTGATAAGCACCAGTATCCCAGGTCTCCTGTGGGAAAACACACCGTTTTGAGTCAGACACATTTCCCAAAGGAAACACACACACACACAACCACATCTACATATACGTGCAAAATGGAGACAGGGAGAGGAGAATGTCTTCACAGATGTAAAGAAAAAATAAATAAACACACACAAACAAACAGGCAAAAACACTCATCTGTATCCTAAAATAACAAACGTTCAGGTTGTTTGGAAATATTATATTAATGAAAGAAGCACCAGAACTAAATTAAAATGATGTTTAACAAAAGTCACTTTCTATCTATCTTGGGTTATTTTCTCTCTGAATATATGAAACAGATTTTCTCACATGGATGCACACATATATAAGTAATTATTATCATTTATCGTGGTTGATTGGTTACACCGCCTGACTAACAGTTACATAATCAAAGTAATAGTGAAAAGTAACAAAAAATATGTAAATAAATATTTTATACACACACACGTATATATATATATATATATATATATATTAAAATAGTATTATGTTAACAACTCACTATATTCATGATAATAAATCTATTAGTATAAGTTACTGCATATGTGTGTTATATCCATGTTACAGTCGATATCGGATCATAAGAACGTATTATTCCTAGTAATCCAATATTTACAAATAATAATAATATATATAATATATATAATAATAGTAATACACTCCTAAAATTGTACTGAAAATAATGATTTGTTTTGGGTTTTTAAAAAAAAAAAAGACATAAGTGTCTGAGGTAAAAGAATAGCGAGATTGTGAGGGAAAACAAACTGTCATTGGAAATTAATGGCGGCCCAAAAATAACATTCAGATGAAGCCTAAAAAAAACATCACCACCCTTCAAAAGAGGAAGAAGGGGATAATGGAGTCGGGTAACAACAAACACCTATTGGTGCAGTCTCCTTAACATAAGTTGGTGTAAATTGTTTCCTGAGCCACAAAGGAAAGAGTTTCAGTCGTGTGGATGGAGAGATAACGCCTGAAGCCGTTCTAATAAGCTTCTGTCCACCTTGTAGCTCTATGACGTCAATGAGAAAGGGCAATGTGAGGAACCTGCGGGTACAAACATGCACACACAAGAAAAAAGGATGCTTTGAGAAAGAACAAAAGGAATAAAAACAAAGACACAGATTGTGGACTAATCACCACATAGATCTTTTTCTCTTTTTTTTTAAGATAATGAAGAAAACAGTGTATGTGCTGTCAACATGAAGTACACACAAACACACACGTCTAATCCATACGGTTTATAGGTAGGACAGCTATTTCTCCATTCATTGGTTAGGTGGTGCTATAAATAGTCCTGCACAAAGGCAGCTGTAAAAGTCAGCCAGTCCTATAAGGCTGCTGTGAGCCCTGTATCCCCCCCCTACACACACACACACACACACACACACACACACACACACATACATAGGCATATGTGGGGAAAAACACACAATCTCACAAGCACACAGGTAATCATCTTACTGAAGCCCATAACCTGAAGGCTTGGCTCTTTTTTCTCCAGCATCTCAGCACTTTTGAACTGCAGGGAAAATGCCTCAGAAAGCTCCTCGACACACAACCGACCTCCGCTTCATTTCCACACGTTTGACATACTGAAAAACGGCTCTTATAGAGCAATTTAGATCAAATATTACAGTCATATTTGGCAGTCAAGATTATTTTTTTTCCGTGGCAGTGTGATCTCGTACACAGATTCAAGTGTGTGTCAAGTGCAAAAACTCACACAGAGTCTCCCTGGACAAAGAGCTCGGGCCGTTCCTTCAGCAGGTTCTGTTGGATCCAGACCAGCAGCTGCTTCACGTCCCCTAGAACACACACACACGCACACACGCACACACACACACACACACACACACACACACACACACACACAAAGCCCATACACAGGCAGACAACAGAGGTCACAGGTCAGGGGTTAAGGTGCATGGTTCCAGCCCCCTGGTCGATGTGACGCGACAGAGGCACCAGGCGGGACAAGACTGTGTGTGTGTGTGTGTGTGTGTGTGTGCATGTATATTTATGAGTGTATGTGTATGTTTGGGGGGACTGGAAATGGGGGGAGGGTTGACTGATGTCAATGGCCAAGAGCGACATTGTTCACCTTGGCTGGAAAGAAATAAAATGAATGATTTGTGTGAATAAAACTAGAAACGACTGAACAGATTAGAAAACACAAAAACATCTACAGCTTGAGATTTTCATGAGATCAAACTGAAGGAAAATATTCAAATATTAAGCCAGATATTTTTCAAAAGCATCTTCTTACATTTTTTAAAATAGATTTCTCTCTAGCGTAGCACTTTAAAAAATAAAATGTTCCAAAAATCCAATTGCAGAATAATAATTTCCTTTGTTAGATTCACACATTAAATGCTCGGCTTCTCGTCTGAGCTTGAATATCAGCAATGCTTAATTCTCCTATGAGTCTGACCTCTTGAACAATCAGATTGACCTCGTCTCAACAATACGTTGAGCTTCGCTCGTACCCGCCGACAGAAAACCACAAAGACGATGACAACGAGAGGTTTTAGGACAAATCCAGACTAATATAACAATGAATATATTATAGTTGTTAAATTCAAGATTCAAGGTGGTGTAAAAGCTATTGAGTGTATGCGTATTAGTGCCAGCCCCCCCCACACACACACACACAAATCTAATATTTTCCTGTGACCATTTCCTGGTTGTGTTTTCGAGTGTGTTTCTATATGATCACAGCTTCTTAATGTACACGAGCATGTTGCTGGTAGCCACATCTCACACACACACACACACACACACACACACACACACACACACACACACACACACACACACACACACACACACACACACACACACACACACACACACACACACACACACACACACACACACACACACACACACACACACACACGCCATCTAAATGAACAGTATCGGCCTCCTTGACCAGTTTACACAGGACCCAAAGAACAGAGAAGAGGTATGCAAATGTACAAAGAGAGAGTAAATAAACAGAGCAGAAAGAGAGCAAATAGATTAGAAGGGAGGAAGGGGAAATGATGAGAGGCGCAGCAGCAGATGGAGCCGATACGAGGGTAAGAGGACGACAGCGAGTCATCTCAAGCCAGGTGTAATGAGAGCGATGAAGCCGTAGCAGGTAGGCGTAAAACCACACGGGGATTCAGGGGTTCAGCTCGATCAGAGGAAGGCTAATAACAAATTAACGCTACAGTTTTTACATGAAATACATTCAGAAAGATGCAGGTGAAAGAAGGAGGATGCTCACATCTTTACTTTTCAATTAATTAATCTATACAATATAGAATGCGGGCATACATTTTGTGCATCTCTACAATAACTGAGATATTTTGATTTTGTTATTTATTGAAAACCCCACAGATACCTACATTTTATAGCATCTAAAGAACATTTTTGTTTTTTAATCTTCTGTTGAAAGGTAATCTTAAACAGCTCAAGGTTTACGTTATTGAGCCATAAAAATCACAGAAATGACAATGCTTGCTGATTACAAACACGATATATGAGGCATCGGCCTGTGGCTATGAGGGCAGCAGACTGTGTGGATGATGTAAAAGGTGCGTGTGTGTGTGTGTGTGTGTGTGTGTGTGAGAGAGAGAGAGAGAGAGAGAGAGAGAGAGAGAATGGTGCTCAGGTTAATTGCAGTGCTGTCGGCCGGCTCAGTAGTATAATGATAGTGCTAGTTTTCTACGGTTCCAGGCCTCCGTATAAAAAAAGACAAATACCTCTCCTTGCAACACACACACACACACACACACACACACACACACACACACACACACACACACACACACACACACACACACACACACACACACACACACACACACACACACACACACACACACACACACACACACACACAGAGCAGTGAATATTGACCTGCACCTCTGCGGGGCTAAAAACAGAACTAATCACTACAGCAGTCATAACTCCTTCTTTGTGGTGACTCTTTTCTTTGCTCTTTCCCTCTCTGCCTTTAACCATTGGTCATTTTCCTCCACCATTACCTCTTATTTGCTCTTTCATCCTCTCACCCATTTACCCTTTCATTTGCTCTCTCTCTGTTTCACAAACACTCTCTTGTAAAACCTGCTCTCTTCTCCTTCTTTCCTTCATCTCTTTCGCCTTCTTCCTTTTTAAATTTCCCTCCCTAGACACACATACACACACGCATGTTAAAAGTTGGACACAGAAAATAAATTGGTTATCGTAGCTCAATGCACAGGCCGGTAATTCAGACAGCTTTCTTTTAACAGGAAGAGTCCTCAGCCGCTGCCCTTTTAATGGCTTTCTTGTAAAAGGTTACATATAGGGCAACACAATGTAAATTATTTTATGATGTAAAAGGGCTGGCTTGAAAACGAAAGACAATGTAAAGAAATGAGAAGTTCAAAGAAATGAAAGGAAAGAACAATGCGATACAGAGGGATGATGGTTTTTGATAGCGCTTTGCAGTCCAGGTAGAGGGGGAAAGAAAATGAGGGAACAGACGGACAGGAGAGAGGGAAAATGCGTCACAGGCTCCTGAAGCATCTTGGGATAGCTGCGTTGCGTGGGTGGAAAGGAGACACAGAGGGAGAGAGGGGAAAAAAGGCGCCATTTTGACGCTGATTCAAAACCGTGCACGCTTTTCTTTTGTGCGTGCCGTTTCCCTCCCGCTTTCTTCTCCTTTAGATTTTCTGTCTTTGTGCGATTATGACGGTCATGTGAGGGGGGGATGAGCTATCCATCTTTCTGCTGATGCGTGGGGCAAAAACTGTGTGATCCTCAGACCACAGGGGGTTCGGGGTGTGTGTGTGTGTGTGTGTGTGTGTATGACAGAGAGAGATAGAAAGTGAGAGAGAGTGGGGGTGGGGTCTTTCAGTCGAGGGTCATCAATCACCGGCTGGGGTCAAAGAGAAATACGAAGGATTCAAAACCAATTATATCTGCCTTCACCCTTTCTGTACTAACACACACTCATGCAAACACACACACACACACACACACACACACACACACACACACACACACACACACACACACTAAAGATCACAATAAGCAAATACATCCAGGAAAGGTAATGTCAAAAATTAAAATTAGGAACTGCGTGCACAACATCGTAAAACATCGCGTTTATCACACACACACACACACACACACACACACACACACACACACACACACACACACACACACACACACACACACACACACACACACACACACACACACACACGCACACACACACACACACACACACACACACACACACACACAGCAAGGTCATATCAGGCTGACATTCCCGGTTCTGGTCAACTTTTGTCTTTCCGTTGTCGTGGTAACATCAGCTCCATGGATGAACATCCTTTGTTTAGTCAAATACCAAAGACACATACTTCTCCCATGTGTTCCCTCTCTCTGTAACACACATACAACATTTTAACCTCTTCCATTCACTTCTCCTCTCCTTCTTTCTCAATGACCCAGGTCCTGAGCCAGGTTTGGGAAATAAAATCGGGCTGCGGGCAGCTTTCCCTCGACTCCATGTTGAGTCAGTGACCCATATAGGAAGGAGCCCGAATCCCACATCAAAGTCAAATCTAATCAATTTGGATCCCGAGGTGGAAAAGTTTGTAGGTACTGAGAAATGAGCAGCCAAAATGATCTCAGACAAATAAAAAAACAACCTGTCACCAAGCTGCTCTTGTAAAACCCACAGAAGAAAAACATAAACTTCCCATTTTGTCCCCTTCACTACCTCCAGCCAGATACACACAGACATTCGCATTAGCAGCGGGAACCATTCACAAGGGTGAAGATGGAAGGAAAGAGGAGATAGTGATAGGAGGACAATCGAGGACGTTGGGGCAGAGGGAAAGCTATTACATGGCTTCGGCTAATGTCCTGTTCTAACGTTGTTATATCAGCAGTTATAATGCAAGTGTGTTTTAAGTTTTAAGTTCTACATTTAAAGGTTTTAAGGTTGGGGAAAAAACGTGAGATGGCTTTATGGAGCAGCATCTGTTACCGTTATATGACGGCTATACTCAATAGATAAAGCACTGATACAAAAATAATGGAAATCAGGTATATCACAAGCCACAAATTACAAGATGTGTCTCCATACTCATTCCACAAATCCTTATAAATAATAACTTCCACTTCTGGAAGAAAAATAACACATTTGGCACAGTATTTATACCATGTTTGCTTTTGAGACAGCACTAATTATGGGCAATGATGACAATGCTGATGGCTTTGTGTTTTTATGTGATTTATCTTTAAATGAGCAAACATGCCCATTCTCTCAACAACACGTCATTAATAAAGTCAATACAAATGATCAACAGCACGGCGGATTCTTTGGTTTCTCCTCAAACCATCCTACCAGCCAAGAAACCATTGGTTTCCAATGATTTAAATAAATCATCACACTGAACCTCATATAGTTTTAATCTACTTAATTTAACATCATCATCATATATTAATGCAGCTCAAAACATGGATTCATTTGAAAAGTCTGCTAAAATGATGGCCACATTGCATTGTTTTTATGGCCCTGAAGGTAAATAATAATTTACAGCTGAGATATCTTGGACGCCCAAGCGTCCCACCATGAACACATAACATACAATACCATGTATGTCTGTGTGATTTGCAGTGAGTGGACTAAAGCTTGCAAAAACACTGGACATGACATTCAAGTGACAAATCTAACCAAACATTTCACATCCTGAGATGCGGCTATCTGACATTGATTCACTACAGTCTCTTGCATTGTAAACACAGTTTTAATTATAAAGAATTAAAATATTAAAAGGACATCACTGTTTCACAATAAGGCCCTTATTCTGACACAGACAGGTGATACTCACAAGGATCGGATTGGCTTGGAAGGGTCACACGATGTTCCTTAACACCGCCGACAAGCAGCTCTGCTCCACCGCTATTCAAAAACAGAGTCAGATGAAGTGTGTTTTTGTGGTCTTTAGATACAAAGATGGATCCAACACAGAACAAACTAGTTGTCTGTTAACATTACAACAAGTTTAACTGAGCAATGGAAATAACATTTAAAAAACAGCTGTTTAAAGTACTTGGGGGCAGGTCCAAGTCAGGTCTCAGGTGAAGCAAACTGTGCTCCAAGTTTTTATCCTGTAATATATCTGAATGCAAACCTTCAGACTAAATACTGTATACATTTATACCATTACAGTTACTCCTTTCATACCTCTCTGCTTATATTAAGTCTTTGTTATGGACAAATCTCTGAGCAAGGCAGGTTTATGAACGTTTCTTCGCATCACTGTAATTGACTTCTATGAAATGCCAGGTGTTTAGATCACTTGCTTAGCAAAAAGCAGACATGGTCATTTTATTCATTAGTATGTCAATTGTTTGAAACAAGTAAACAATTGAATTAATAAGGTCTAGAATTTCTTATTTTTCCTCCTTTAGCAGGCATGGGATGTTATAAAAATGTCATATCACCAAATATCGCCAAAATAATTCACAATATTATCCCGATAATCATCCAAATGTGCTTTAAACTCTTAAAATGGCAACAGTGCATTACATTTATTTAAGAAACAAATATTTGTTATTGCATCACAGATAAAACATCTTTTCTTTAAGATGATCATGAAGCATTAGCTCTCTGTGCATAAAGGATGCATACATTAAGAACTGTATTATTGTATCCTGTATTTAAATGAATAAATCATGCGGGACTATACATTTTTTGAGTTTACAAACAGTTGTTGAGTCTCATTAGTCTTTAAAGGACTTCTTTGAAGAATGGCTTACAATCTTCTTAATGATTAGAAGAAAAAGAAAAACCTCACAAGATATCAGAAGATATGAATTTAGATTTGGAAACTTTATTGCCCACATTTGTTAAAAGTGTATGCTTGTCTGTAGACAGACATTTGTGGATGTTCCTCTGACCTGCTGGCTAAAAGACCTTCCTATGATTACTGTTACATATCAGTTCTTTTCTAAAAAAGCACATATTTATAGTGTTTATTGAGAAATCTCAAGTAAGTCAACTCTAACAGTCAAACCTGAAGTCCTGGCTGTTATTGACGCAAGTCTAACTTGAGTCTCAGGACTATAGTTTGTTTGTTTGCTGGTTTTCCTTTTGTTTAGCACGTCATTTATTGTGTTCATGATCTGCAACTAAGCCGACAAGCGACCTCTCTCCGTCGCTGTCAAAACAGGGAGAGAAAGCGACCACGCCATGCTGGATATTTCATAAACAAACCGAAGACGAGCAGGCAGCCCGTCGTCACTCTGATTTGAGGGCTCGTTTTAATAAATGACGCCTGAACATATAAAAACAAAACCATACAACGGTTACATAACGTCTAGTTAGCGCAAAACTGCTCACGGAACACAAAAACACGGCGCTAAATGATCACAAAAGGGTTTAAATTCGCCTACCCGAACTCCAGCTGAATCGCTACGGGCGCTGCCATATTGTCGGCACATGCAGGAAGTAGTGGAGGGGGAGTCGGAAGTGACGTAGGTGGATACGATTATCCATACAAGAGGATATTTGTTTAGGAATCTTTTTTTTTTTTTTTACAGAACTCAATCTATATGGCATCAAATCTTGATGAAACATTAAGAATATTAAGCATTTTGTACATTTTAATTATATATATTATATTCTTTATTCGTTTCTAATCCTGATGGTTTATATAAGTACCAGTAGTTTCTGGTTAGATTTGTATTTTATGTCCTAAACAGGAGATAATGATCTCTGGAGTATTTTCTTCAGACACTTAGATGTTAGTTTTTATTCAGTGTTTCCAGGAATACCATTTTGACACTTTAAGTCATACACTCCCTTTTTGAACTTGAACTTTATTCTGTGAACTGTGAATCAACACTGTTAATGACAACGCCTTTATTCCAAGGCAAGGAAAGTCTATTTACACATTTCATACCCAAACGAAATTTAATATGCTTTACAAAATTAATTTGAATAGATAATAATAAAAAACAAAAGAAAGACAGCATACATTTTTTAAATACACATATATTAATAGAAACATTTTAAAGGAAAATAAAACCTTAAGAACAGACACATAAATACAGGAGCTGAACAAGGTGGTTAAGTGTGAGTATTGAAGGTTAAGTCAAAGGCAGTGAGAACATAGAAGTTTTTTTGTCTGTATTTAAAGTCACTGCAAGACTAATATACTCTGGATGTTTGTTCCAGCTCTGTGGGGCACAGGATCTAAATGTTGCTTCTCCATGTTTGGTCTGCACTCTGGGAACAGAGAGCATCTCTGTAACTGATTCTGTGTGACGGTGCCCCATTTATGAACTGGTATTCCCTTGAACTTAACTTTAATTTAGAAAATCATTACATTGGAAAGTCATTAGTGTACACTCACGCGCCTTGTGCATGTCTGCATGTATTTGCATCGCGTATGTCAATATGAAAGCGTGCAGAGGCCTGACATGCGTGTGTGAATGCACACCCGTCTCTCTCTCTCTCTCTCTCTCTCTCTCTCTCTCTCTCTCTCTCTCTCTCTATCCCTCTCTCCATCCTTACGCACATCCTCAATCATACTGGTGACAGTTCCAGTTCCAGTAAACAGGGCTGGGAGGGTGAGGTGGGGTTGGTAGGGGGTCGGTCAGAGGTTTGAATTGCAAATCCGCTGCCTTCTGTTGGCGTCCAAGCCTTCGCAGGCCCTTCCCTGTCCTCATTCATGTGTTAATGAGGAGTCAGTGCAGGGGCAGATAGACAGATCGACCAGGGGCCTGGCGGGGGTGAGGGGAGAGTGAGGCGTAGGTGGGGAGGCAGGCGGGAAAACAAGGGGGTCCTCTGATGGTGGAGGCCGCGGTGGACGTTTGGAAAGATGATGAAGACATGATACGTGCCATGAGAGGCTGCGGCCTTTCGTTCTGGGACGAGGAGCACACAGTCACGGGGCGAGCTCAGAGGGGGGTAAAGAGGCAGAAGGCGGGGCGTGGGTGGGAGTCGCTATGGCTGTAAGTTTCATGAGCCTCCAGGAATGATCACACCATCACTGGGTGCCACGTCACATTTGTTAGGCTGGCTTGAGGTGCATGTACGGCGTAGGATGGTACGCCATGCTCCCGTTGTACTCTGATGGCCTTCTTGTGCTTCCTTCATCTCTGTATGCTGTGAACAAAAATGAGCCGTCACATGTATTTGATAAATACTCACATGTAACATGATTTATTATTAAAATTCAATATTTTTTTTTTATATTTATATATTTTCAATGTATGTATTTCAGTTATCTGCTAACCTTAACCTTTACAGAATCACTCCTATATTCACAATGCTATGTTTGTGAAACCTGAACACACAATACCGTTAAAAGGTTCTGCTCCCATCATCCATTGCTAATATTCAGATATGTTTTAAATGACAATTTCTCACTAAAAAACGTGAGCCACTACCTGATTCATGACCTTAAACAGCTTTTATTAGATTATTTAATTCTATAAAGGAGTAGTGGTAACCTCTGAGGGGACAAATACTCATCTTTTCCCCTATTAATGTTGTTGATGTTGGCTGCCTCCATCTTATGTACCGCCAAACTTTGTCCATCTTCACCTCAGCTTCTCAGACTCAAAGTTGGATGTGATTTAATTTCGCCAAATTAACAAAGTTCCTCCTGATGAACGCCAAAAAGGCACCAGCCACAGAGCAGCCAGGGTCACACATGATCAGATGACAATGACCCACACAATGGATTAGCTATAAAAGGACTGGGGGGAGAGATTAGGGGTGAATTGATGACGGTTGGCTGGCTGGTTGGCTGGCTGGGCTGGCAGGCCTGGGAGATCTTGGGTCTGTTTCAATAAGGAACATAAAGAGCTGAAATTAACATGTACCATGATACCAAGCAGAGAGAATCCTCTTAGAGATTACATCCATAACATGTTACGCCTATGGAACTGTATGGAGAGGGGAGACAAAGAGCAGAGCGAATGATAATTTTCTATTGTAGCAGGTTATGGGGCATCCTATTCTCTTCCATTCTGTCTGCTTCTATTCAAATTTCTGTTGTATATTATATTTCTTAATGTCAAAAATGCAGTAAATCTTTCACCTGGAATAAACCGGACCCCTCTCCCTTCATTCTAACAGCTAGGACACGACTACACTTCTACACTACGACTGCAGCAAGAGCAACAGCAATATTCCTGCGACGCCTGTGTCGTGGCGTACACACACACACACACACACACACACACACACACACACACACACACGGGTTGATATAAAACACACACATGCATACATACAGACACGCGCTCACACATGCACGGATACACACACAGCCCATCTGTCTTTGTCTCCCTCCCACCGCCATCAGCATGGGTCTGTCTGCAAAACAATGTGTGATGCTTCCTGCAACACGCATGCTCACTTCATACGCTGCATTTTCTGTTCCAACACAAGATACATTGCAGAATTGTTTTATGGACGATGAACATTTAAAATTCTAACTTGGTAGGATGAATTAAAACTCAGGAATGCCAGCCAACTGAACCGGATCAGGAATATAGAGATAACTGCAAACTGCATTCAATAGAAGGGTCAGCTTTGATTTGACAGTGAAATGATGCACCCTATTGGCTACCAATGTGCATTGCAAGCAAAAAGGCTCTAACCTTTCAGTCATCAATCTTTTTCTACAATATATAGAGCGAAATCCTTTTTATTCATAGCCTAAATGTCCAGCAATTATTTATTTCTTATTTTAGTTTTTACAATAATTGTAGTCAACCAATCTCATGGAAAGTTTGTTCGTCTTCCATCAGTAACTATGTTGTGATTGACGTAATTTTAACTCCATGTTCATACTAATGAAGGAACATGTCGTCTGGTGCAACAGTGTGGATCATTGATGTATTTTTAATAGTTTTTGGACGAAAATTGGGGTCTTACTCACAGAGGAATACACTCAGGCTTTAAAAGCAACGCTTAATTGTTGGTTTAGGTCTTTTCACAGGATTTCATGACTATAAGAAATAATGTATAATCAGACAAAACCACACAAGCAATGTTTTCCCGAACAAAACCATACTTTTTGACACAAGCAATCATTTTATTTAAAAAAAAGTGAACTGCTATGTACATTACGTAAAAAACAAAACATGAGATTGGCCTTGAAACATTTCTTGTCTTTTTGCTTTTCAAGTTCATCTCACGCAGTCCTGTTGGAAAAAACAGGAGAATCCACACACAGTCAGAGCATTCCTGTACAGCATTCAATAGAGGACAAATAAAAACATATTACATCATCACTTTTTCATCATCAGTGTCATCAGATATGAACCTAAACCAGTAGACATTTGATATCTAATAACATTGATATCAAACATTGGTCTCAAAACACAAAACACATGTGTTTTTATTTTTGTGTATACGTCTTCCTGTTATATTGGATTACAATTCATGATTCAGTGTTTTTGCTGACTAAAGATCGCCCTCTGCTGGATCACAGGGGGAACTGGCACATGGCTCCTCAACTCATGATCTGTACAGGTTCAGACTAGAAAGTGGGACAATCAAACATCCATTTAAGAATCTGATCCAATCTGCAACTCTCGGGTAGAAGGATATTTTTTAAGCATTATTAATTTGATTGATATCTAATATGACTTTAGTTCATATGTTGATTATCAGTTTGAATGGGGTTAGAGAGAATGAAGGATATACATTTTAAAAAAGAAGGTGGCGATGGGCGCAGAATGTTAATATTGTGAATGGGAGTCCGTTGACGGGTCTCAGCCCTTGATTGAAATGATTGCATAGCTCTGAGAGTGAGCTCCAGCCCTCTCAGGCCCAAATGCTGTAAAAACAGCAATGATTTAACACTGAGCAGCCAAGGAAAATGTAATCATAGAGCATTAAAGGATAAGCAACAAGAAAAATAAAAATCAGAACATAGAACCAAAAGACATTCCCTGTAACAGGTTATGTGCTCAACATGTCCTTATTTGACTCAGTCTGGGAACTTCTTTTATCAATCATTGGTTTTCAAACACATTTCTCTGTCTGTTTGGCATCATTACAGATTATTTCTACAACCTGAAAGATCTTCACTGTAAGCTGATCATCTGCATATTTCTCCAGTTTGACACGGCGCCATATTTAAATTAGTAGTTTAAAGCAACACTTCACTTAGTTTGACATTACCAGCTGCACAGATCAACCATTTCAATTATTTCAAACTCATGCTGGAGTCACACCAATGTGTGTGAAACATTGCTTAAACTTAATTTAAGGAGTTTACATCCCAATTTCCTGTCTGTTGCTGCTGTTTTAAGCTCAATTATAATATCAGATGTTTTCAGCTACAACAGAGGGAAGTTGCTTTGTCCTCCTGACATTTTTAACAACACACATAGCCCTCATATCGAAGCCGCTGCAACAAATGCTTCATTTCCGATACATTTATTAATGTTGCCTGATACATTTTAATGGGATTCGATGGGACTGTTTGATACATATTTAATAAGCTTTTATGAACATATGGTTCCCTCATGAGAACGTCCATAATGTTTGAATGTCCTTTGATCATAATAAATAAATAAGACCAAAAAAAAAAAAAAAAAAATGCATGAAACTTTAAGAACATACAAAATGAAGGAATGTAAACGTATGCACGCGTACACACACACTCACGCAGACAGAAACATCTATATATGAGCTATGCAAGTTATTCTTAGCATTTCAGTGTGACAGCAGTTTGAAACAAGTCTGTTTTATTGGAGCTCCGCAGCTCCGTTCGCAGAGATGTCGCCGTTTGTTCCACGCAGGGGAGCCGGTCATCTGCCTCCCCCAAATCTTCTTTTTCACTTAGCTCGTCTCCTCTCTGACCCAATTTAAATATCCGGCGCTAAGTGAAGAGGTCCGCAGGGAGGAACGGGAGTCCACAGTGAGTGCAAGATGTGTTATAAGTGAGACCCTCTTTTCTGTATCGTTCACAGCACATGCTCTGTTAGCTGCCTCTTCATTCACTCCACCCAAAAACGCAAAATAAGACCATACCACGACGAGTGGCGAGTGCAGATGCAGGTGTTTCGGCGATGTCGGGGCGGGTGCTATAGCTCGCTGTGGCGCACAGGAGGCTCTAACTTGTGTGACAGAGCGGTGAGGACCTTGTCGAACTTCTCGTAGCGCTCCGATTGGCTGCCCTCGGAGCCGCGGCTGCCCCACAGGAGACGCATCTGAAACTCCGTCTGGAAGATGTCGTGGATTTCCGCTCGCTCCTGGAATCCTGGAGAGGAGAGCGGTGGGTGTTACTCTTTGTAGGAGACATTGTATTCATGATGATCAGAAAAAAAAAAAAAAAAAAAAAAAAAAAAAAAAATCCTGTTTTGGTTAATCAAATAAAAAGTCTGTGGGAAAACTAAAACTCACTGAGTTTCTCAACTAATAAAATCAACTTAAAAACATAAATACAGTCTTTAGTGTCTGTTCTTCCATTTATGACAGAAATAATTTGTGGACAATTTTATTTTAAAAGACACTATAAAAGACAGAAATAATACCGCAACAAAAAAGGAAAAAAATAATTACTGAAAAATAAAAACAAGAAAATAGCAAGTAAATGCTATCAAAAAGTAAATATAGGGCAATTAACAAAATAATGCTGAAAATCCAAATCCATCATCATTCTGTTTGACAAAATAATCTCAAACTCAAATGTCCACTAACTAGCTTCTCAAGCACATCTCGTGACCATCATCAGCAATCTTCTCCCTTATTAACCATCACCGATTATAAAGTGACAGACTTTTCACACAGAGACACGGAGAGTTTAATTTGCAGATGAATACCATGAGATGAGGTTGAAAGCTCTGGTAAGTGGACCTTTGACATGAGACCATTTACTCACACATACTCCTCCCGTTGCAAATTATGAATATTCATGCTGAAATGCTCCATTAAATAATAAAACTCCCGAACCTTACCCTTCAGATAAACTAAAAAAAAAAAAAAACATTAAAATTTAAACACCTTGAGAGCTGAACCAGTTTGTATAACTGTATGAAGCAAGCAATTCAACTTTGTCTCATAGAAATATTGATGAGGGGTGCAGACTGAGGTCAGGCTGATCAATAGTGAGATATAACAGGAAACAGAGATGTGAGCTGATAGCTATCGACACGCTGTTCAATAAAGCTGTAATGGCCTCAAACTGAGAACCACTGGGGAGGTATTAGGGATCAATAGAGTTAACACGGTAACCAGACACACACCCGATTATTACATCAAATCAGTGAAACTGAACACTTATCATTATTAACAGCATCACATTAACAGCATGAGATGTAACACTGTACCAGATGGGATCATCATCCGTTTTGCTGGTATTTGGTCATTAAAGGGATCGGTGTGTAGGATTTAGGGGGAACTATGTTTTCATTAATGTATAACTGCATGAAACGAAGAATTATGCTTTTGTTAGCTTTGAATGAGCTCTTCACATAAGGAACGCTCCTTATCTTGCGTGTCTTTACGATATCTAAAGGCCACTGTAGTTCCCACGATACGCTTGGAAAGGGAGGGGTGAGCAGAGGGGTATTCAGTCTGATTCAATCACAAACCTCACCGCTAGTATTGGGCCTATAGAATTAGGAACACTAGTAGAAAAGTCAGACGATCACCATTGTTATTACAGTTCATCCTGATGGGAACTTGAATATTTGGACCAAATATGGTAATCCATCCAACAGTTGTTGAAGAATCTCGGGGAAAAGTCAGGAGATCGCCACAATCATTAAGATTCAAGACATTTTTCAGTCTTCTAAAGACCGCCCTTGGTCTTACCCTGCAGTTTGGTCTCCGTATTGGTTCTGTAGATCCCCCCGTGATGTGCAATGGTACGCGCTGCCTCTAGGTGGTACATGACCACGTCGACTCCCACTTCTGCACTCTCCCAGGGCTCCAGCGCCTCCCCTACCGCCATGCCCCGCTCCAATAAGGACAGGACGGGGATGATGTGGGGGACGGAAGTGTTGGACACGGCATTCAACTCTGTAAGCACGGAGGAGTTCAAGGCTGTAACGAAATGCACACTTTTGCATGAAACAGCTTAATAATCATGTAGACACAAGATCTCACCTTTGCCATCGTTCATATTCTTCATGAAAGGCTTGAGTTTCTTCTCGTACAGAATAGCGCCCTCTGTGTGTCTCTGGCGTAACGTCACCCACGTCTGCTCCAGGCGGGAAATCTGCAGCGATGAGTGAGTGAAATTAAACAATGCATCGGTGTAAACGTCTTATTGGAAACCTTAGATCGGCATCTCCCTCACCTGCGGTAACTCCAGGGCTCTCATCACGGCGGCAAAGCCGAACATGTTGCCCAGGTTGCTTTTCAACTCCGCCGCCAACTGGATGGTCTTGTGGAGCAGCGCCGCCCTCTCCTCCGTGCTTCCCGTACAGCCGAGCAGGTCCACCGCCATCACGATAGACATGGTGTAGAACCTGAGAAGAGAAGAGGAACGCGGCATTCGATAAAACGCATCAATAGGAGCTAATTACCGCCGCCGATAGGGAAGCAGAGGGTGTCGAAGCCAAACGCCTGTTTTTGAAAGCCACTCTGGAAATCCACATTGTGGCGGACAGGAGTGTGTTACAAGATAAGAATGGAGAGGTGGGGGAGGACGGAAAGAGAAGAGATGGAGGGGATGGAACAGATAATCAATAGCTGAATTAATGAAGAAGTTGGTGAGTGATGTATGAGGGAAGACAGTGGGGGGAAGAAAGGGTGTTTGTACCTCTCCAGCAGGTCAAGTCTTAGCTGGTGTCCATGTGGTAATGTCAGCAACTCCAACCCCGAGGACACTCCCATCATCCTTTGCATCTCTGATGTGACCCCTAATATTCTAGCCACCTGTCCAGGAGTATAAAAAAAACATTAGTGCATGTGTGTTGGCTGGATGCGATTATGCAAGTCAGCGTGTGCGCTCGTGTGCTTTCGTATGCATGCGTCCGCTCTTGCGTGTGAGCCGCATACATTAACGCGTGCGCTCGGTGCATACCGTGCAGTCCGCCATGGTGATGTGTTTCGCCGCGGTCCTCGCGTCCACTTCAGCCAGCAGCTCTTTGACTCTCTTCAGCACCGACATCTCCAGAGGCTTATTCTCAGCTGGCATAAGGCAAGACTCGTACCTGCAACAGAGGAGATATATGCAAGGCCTCCGGTCATAAAATACCTGGACTAATACATCAGCAAGCCAAACCGAACACACAGCATATATTCTACACCACGCAACGCCGGGTCTAAGATGACTCAGTCACACCGGAGCCTCAAATATGAGTCTTCTGTACCGTCTTAACTGCCAATTTCCCCAGCACTGCTCACACTGACAATAATCCCCTACGCGCCCAAACTTCCCCAGGGGACGCTAAGATGTCCGAAGCCTGCTGCCGACTCGGTGTGCCCGACCGTTTTCCAGTGACAAGCCTCATCTGCTGTGTCCTCCCATGGCACCACTAAAATACAGTCTCCGTCCACAGCACAAAGTCTGCCCTCGGGCCGTTTCCCACAGGATTATCAGCTGTTTTTCTCAAATCTATTCGCCGGTCTCTGCTCACTCATAGCTGTACTGCAGTGCCTGGTTAAAATTGGCTCGCTCCGCTGTTTTGCCCTCTGTGACAAAATGTCAGCAGCTGTATTGACCTTTGAACACACAGGCTTAAATTAATCCTGCTGCAGTGATGAGCTCTAACTATATTTCTGTGCCTGCTCGTCTTCCTATGGACATTACGACTATTCCTTAAAATGCACATTCATCCTTAGCACCTGAACAATGAAACTGCAACTGCAGCGCCACCCACAATGCATCTGAAAGCATGTTTTTGAGCACTATATCAGCCCCTCATACATAGACAATTCCCTAAAGTGGTACATACTAAGACTGATTCACTCCATCACTTAACTCCAAAACCTCTGAGCTGTCAGTCCCTCTGATAAAGTACAAGTTAAACGAGAGTGTTACGTGTTTGGAAACCTAATCCCGTGTGTCTCGTACCTGGACGGTTTGAACGAGGACGCCGTCTCCACCTGCGGGGCGCTGAACGTCCCCTCTCCTTGCTCCCTCGCTGCGTCCGCTCTCCCTTCTTCCACTCGCAATCGCTCCACGTAACTCTTCGTCGGGGGTTTCGGGGGCCCGGCGGGGCAAGGTCTGAGGTCACAGTAGCTCCCGGCCGTCTCTGAGGAATGTGATTGGTAGCTGGGATGGTGGGCGGGCGTCGAGTGCGTGGACTGAGAGGTATGCGCCGGATGGTCCGGAGGGTGGCTGCAGGCCGAGGGGCTGAGCTGAGGGTCGCTGCAGCGACGCACCGAGGGAGAGGGCGGGACGACGGCCAGGGCTCGCCCGCCCGAGTGGGCTCTCTGCCTGGTGACTGGAGAGAGACAGAAGAGAGTTACCATCTTTTATGGAGACTTTGTTGGGGAATGTGAAGGGGAGAACTTACTCCAGCACTTTTACTTACTAGCACTATACGCGGGAGACATTGGGGTTTCCCCAACGGGCGACAAGGGACAGCGATACTCCTGAATCTGGTCCATGCTCATTGCACAGTTCCGCATGGCGTCTTTGTGGTGGTGGATTGTCGACGGGCTGCAAAGAAAAGCATTTATGTGGACGTTAAAAATAGTTGGGTTTGGATTTAAAAGCAGTGAAGGCACTGGAGGGAGTCACATTTATCAGCTTCAGATGACGGGAAGGGTGTCGTTATTTTAGGGTGAGAGAAGCGCGAGACATTTTAGTTGGTGAAATACAATTATTCATACTCCATGAAACACTGTGTTATTCATGAATACAAAACATTTTAGGAGTTTAAAGCAGGAGCAGAGAATATAGCAGTGTGGCTTCTAGGGAAGGGATTAAGTGAAAAACATATACTCATATTTAAGGTACATAATCACTAATTTATATTGTTTAAAAATCATGCCCAAATATGTTTTCAACACATCTTTGCCTTCTAAAGCCTAGTGTGTTGTTAGCATCATTGTTTTCCCCGTGCTTTATTCCCACACACTGCATAAACATCTTTCTCTGCTCCTTCTTCGTAGATGCAAGTTTCAAACAGCCTCGTTCCGTTTGAAACGTGAGTGATCCAGTGCAGAAGTGGCCGAGTGAACGAGTCATTACTCTGGAGGACTTGATGCTCATCACTAGGGGAGGTGCTAATGGTGTCTGTGAGGTGGTGAGGACTTCAAGAACGTGGGAGGAAAGTGCACTAGTTTAGCACACACACACACACAGCACTAGTGTCACACGCACACAAACACACACAACCTGCAGTTGGGCACTGGTTCCGGCTCTGGTTCTGGTGGTGCCACTGGGGTCCTTACTGGACTGGGACTGTCTGAGTCACTGATCATGTATGTAACATAAAGCAAGAATGAAATATGAGGAAGACTGCAGTTTTATTATCGGCTGATCATCTCAAACAAACAAAAATAAAAAAAAACAGCTCACCTGTGAGGTATCATCTTCTCCGTCGTCAGCCCGTCCGTCATGGTGACGCTCCGTCTCTTGATGTAGGCGCCCCTCTGACTGGACGGCGAGCAGGCCGAGCCTTGCTTGCTGCAGGCCAGAGCGAAGGTGGCCTCCAAGTAGCGCAGCGGGAGAGTCCTGCTGACCGGACAGTAGATGTGGACGCCGCTGGACTGGGAGACCGGCTTGCGCTGGCCCACGTAAAACCGCACCAGCTCCTGGACCGAGTCGAAGCTGTCGGACTCCAACATATACTGCACCTGAGGAGGAAGAGACCATAGAATTCAACACATCATGGGTTTTTTTTTTTTGTAACCACAGAGTTCTTTAAATGGGGAACGCAGGATGCTGCTGATCCTCTTTAATTCTATTATAACGATGATAGAATGAAACTGAAATCAGTGAGCGGCGTGGGAATCGAGGTCCACCTGCGTGAATTCAGGCACATGTAACTACTAAAAAGTCACTTTGTTCAGGTAAGTGAGATGAGAGGAGGCAACACGTTCATGTCTATAAAGGCCAGTAGACTATATTTAAGAAGAGTCAACTCACCAGGGAACATTTTGACAGATGTGACTAATAATATTAATAATGGCTGTCGTAATGCCGGGGCTCTGGTTTTGAGCATGCTGACTCACCGGCAAAGCTCTGGCTGAAACACCTAAACGGAGCAGAGCCGTCCTTAATGGTGTTAGTTCCCCCTGCTCCCACCCTGAAAGGGACTGTGTTCCACTACCCATAATACTTAATATACCAGAAGATTTAGTATCTTACAATACACAGTATGTCAAATGCCAAAAAATACCACGATGTCCGACTGTATCGGATTAGCATTTTGCAGTTCATAAGCCTGCATGCTTTTCTGGCTGTTCTGGACCACCAACCTCTTGTTGAAGTATACAGAATCATCTCAACTGTCTTCAGAACATAAAGTAAAAGGCATCCAGTTGTTAAGAAGTGATGAGTGCTGAGTCGTACCTTGGTCTCGTTGGATTTGACCAGGACTTTGCTGATCTTGAAGTGCAGCACCTCGTTGTCCCATCGACAGGTCAGGACGTAGTCGCCCACGCTGGTCAGAGAGTCGCGCACGAGGAAATCCCCGTTACGCACGACCAGAGTCTCCGACACCTAGACGGAGGGAAAACCAAGTTTCCAAGTTAGTAAAACGGGCTCCGGTGTTAAGAGCTGGAAGCAAAGTTGGCTCACAGCATGTGTGTGAATAATTGTGTTTCTGACACGACTGTGAATTTATAGAATCGTGATTATTTATTACGATGCCTTAGGACGGTTTGTTCCTCTGAACAAACAACTCTCTCCCCCCACAAATTCATCTCCGCCATGCACAGTTTGAATGGCGACAATGGCCGGAATGACTTGTAAAAATTAGTTATTTTAAATGTATCGACAAAAGAGGCAACCCAGAAAAAGCAATCTCCCATTCATGGCCAATAGAGCAGCTTCGGGCTGTACAGCTTGCTGATACCAAACAATGTGTCTCTGGCGTCTGGGAGAAGAGATAGCAAATATTGATCATGACTTGGTCATGTAAGGAAAGGAGGCGCATTTCAAACTGAGCCGTATTGCCTTTAAATCTACCTGCGACGCCGCGGATGAAGGCTGAAGGTGTGACGCTTTAAATTCAGCCGACAACAGGAAACAAGCCGTGAAATATGTAATGCAGCACAGCACAAGATAAACAATGCTTCACCAGCAGGGGGCAGTATACACAGCGTTTAGGGTCCTCTTATCTTGCTCATTACTAAACATAGCTGTTGTGGAGGGTTTGGTGGCTTTTTAAACCTGATAACTCATGCATTTAATAACATGTATCATGCTTTTTTTGGACAGAATATATGAAAATTTAAATATGAGTAGGAAAGCCACATTGGCCCATTCACTTATGACGTCACATACAGGAAGTGTGCACTTTAAGAAGAAGAGAAGAGAAGGAGGAATGGCAGGATGTGCTGCAGCAGACACACTCAGGACGGGTGCCACAAGTCTTGTTTCGTTAACCAGAGGGCTCCGGGTTTCCCCAAGTTTCCACTAGGGCAAACCATGAATAAATGAATATTTTATGTAAATTAAGAGAGGAAAGACTCACAGATGGCTGATTTGAATCTGTGTCTTTGTTTATGTGTGTGTGTGTGAGAACAGAGGTTGATCAAGAGACAGAGGCTGAGTCTACGAACGAGCACCGTCCACATGTGCATGTGGAGTGTGTGTGTTTTGCATGCGTGTGTGTGCAGGCATGTTGTTGTGTCTGTATCTGTGTCAGCGTCACCAGCTGTGACAGTCAGTTGCGTGCATCAGCAACACACGCAGCTGTCTGTTTGGCAGAGCTTCCCCTCCTTCTGAACGACAAAGCTATTTCTACTGAGCTGTGACAGATGATGGGATTCACTAATCAGTGTCATTCTGTGTGCAAAGCATTTAAACAGTGCTTCCGGAGCCAGATACTTTGGCCAAGTAATCACTCAACTCATAGGATCGGTTGACAACAACGTGCACCCACACATGAGTACTATTGTGTTGGTACTTTTATCTCATGTCATCATGAAATGTGGGGAAATAAAACCCACATCAGCCGCGCTTCTTTTTTTCCCCAGAATGTATTTATACATTCATAATTTATTTCACTGCCACGGGGACACAGAGACTGCGACATGCAGTTTAACTTGATGCTTTTTGTTCATATTGTAGTGGGTTTCTTGACAGTTAAAGGTTTGAAAAAACTTTTTAAGGACGAACGTTCGTGTGGTGGTTCAGGTCTTGTTTTGTGTTCCTCACCTTCTTTTCCTTTTTTTCAGGTGAGCGGAGAGGGGCGGGGCCGGTGCTCCAGGGCAGTTCACGAGACACACCTGCTGCCTATCAGCTCGTTTGGCCGGCTTCTTAAGCCAACTGCTCTGTCTGCCCTGTGCCAGATGATCCTTTGTCCTTCTCGCATGTACATGTCTCTGAGCAGATTCCTCGCCTCTCTCCACGATCCGGTGGTTCGTTGCTCTTTTCCTGTTTAGTGATTACTAGTAGGTTTTTCCCCTCGTGGTGACTTTGTGTTGTTACTTCGTTTTGTGAAGACCCTTTTCGTTGTTTAAACTTCTTAGAACATTTTTTCCCTTGCTAAGGCGATTTCTGTTGATACTTTGTTTGGAATAAATCTGTTACAACTCTGCATTTTTGGGTCCAGACTAAATCCTTCCTCAAGCCGTAACAGAATCATCTGGCCATCATGGACCCAGCGGAGATCGAGGGCTTCAAACATGCCTTTGCCGACCAAGCGAGCAGGCTTAACCAGCAGGAGTCGGTCCTGCAGCAAACCACAGAGCACCTCCAGCAGATGACGACAAGCATGGCGCAGATGAGGGGACAGCTAGCTCTCCTGCTTGAGCGGCTGGCTCCATCCCCGGACTCATCACCACCACTTCCTGCAGCTGACGCACCCGTCAGTTCCCCGCTGCAGCCCCGTGAGCCCTACATCCCTACCCCCGCCAGATATGCAGGAGATTTAGGGACTTGTGCACAATTTCTTCACCAATGCTCACTAGTTTTTAGTCAACAGCCAGGCACTTATTCCACACACCAGTCCAAAATAGCATTTATCATGAGCTTGCTAACAGGACAGGCGGCCGCATGGTCGTTAGCCATCTCCAGTCAGAACTCAGCCATCACATCTGATTACCATTCGTTCATAGAGGAAATGAAAATGGTGTTTGATCATCCCGTAAAGGGCACACAGGCCATAAGCCAGCTTCTGGACTTACATCAGGGCTCTCTCTCAGTATCCCAGTATGCGGTAGAGTTTCGCATCTTGGCAGCAGAAAGTGGGTGGGGGGACTCAGCTCTACAAGCAGTGTTTTTAAAAGGTTTATCGGGGGTTATGAAAGACGAGTTAGCCACTCGTGACGATAGCACCTCCCTGAACCAGTTGATAGACATGGCCATACGGTTGGATAATCGGATCAGGGAAAGAAATAGAGAGAGAACAGAGGGAAGAAGAAGACGGCCCCTCGTCGCTTCCCAGTCCAGCCTCCTCGAGACATCACCGACAGTCAACAGCGCCACCTTGGCAGCCCCAGGGACTCTTCACACCCCAGAAGAAGAACCCATGCAGCTGGGACGAGCTCATCTCACACTGGCAGAACGACGGAGACGCATAATGGGGAAGCTCTGCCTCTACTGCGGGCCCCCTGGACACTTCCTCACCAGCTGCCCAGAGCTGCCAAAAGACAAGGCTCGCCAGTAGATGGGGGAACTCTGGTGAGCCGAATCTCTTCCCCTACTTCATCCCGCATACAGGTTGCAGGTATGATTCACGGGCCACAACGTTCGCTCCCAGTCGCAGTCCTGGTCGACTCAGGAGCTGACGACAATTTCATTGATGTTAACTTTGTTAAGACGAACAATTTGCCCCTACATAAACTTACCTCCCCTAAAGAGGTCCTGGCCATTGACGGTAAGCTACTGGAGATAGTCACCCACCGCACCGACCCGCTAAAACTCATCCTCTCCAGCAATCACCATGAATTTGTAGAACTGTTTGTCATCTCTTCCCCTCATACTCCTGTGGTGTTGGGCATACCATGGTTAAAAAAACACAACCCACATATAGACTGGCCTACGGCCTCCATCCGGGAATGGAGTTCACATTGTCACGCCTGTTGCCTCCAGTCAGCCATTCCAGCCAGGTCCCCTGCTCCCGCTCAGCAAACAGAGGTCATAGATTTGTCAAATGTTCCCAGAGTATATCATGATTTAAGAGAAGTTTTCAGCAAGACCTCCGCAAACACACTTCCTCCACACCGTCCTTATGACTGTGCTATTGACTTACTCCCTGGTGCCCCACTCCCCACTAGACGTTTGTACAACCTTACAAAACCAGAACGAGAGGCCATGGGGACATACGTTAACGACTCCTTGGCAGCAGGGCTGATAAGGCCCTCATCGTCCCCGGTGGGGGCGGGGTTTTTCTTTGTGGCCAAAAAAGACAAGACTTTACGCCCCTGTATTGACTATACAGGGCTTAATGCCATCACCGTGAAGAACAAATACCCCCTGCCTCTCATTGACTCTGCCTTCAGTCCGCTGCACCATGCCACAGTCTTCACAAAGCTGGATCTGCGCAACGCCTACCATTTGGTACGGGTACGTGAGGGTGATGAATGGAAGACCGCCTTCAACACTCACTTGGGGCATTATGAGTACCTGGTTATGCCATTCGGCCTAACCAACGCCCCAGCGATTTTCCAATCACTGGTTAACGACGTGTTAAGAGACTTGTTAGACAGAGTTGTCTTCGTGTATCTGGATGATATTTTAATCTTCTCTCGTTCTCAGGAAGACCATGTGCTTCATGTCCGTGATGTGCTGACCCGGCTGCTGGAGAACAAATTGTTTGTTAAAGCAGAGAAGTGTGAGTTTCACGTCCCCTCAGTGAGCTTCTTGGGGTACATTGTGGAGAAAGGCCAGCTCCGTGCCGACCCCTCCAAAGTGGAGGCGGTCAGGGAATGGCCCACTCCCGCGTCCAGAAAAGATCTCCAAAGATTTTTAGGATTTGCTAACTTTTACCGTCGTTTCATACGAAATTACAGCCAGGTTGCTTCCCCTCTCACACAACTCACCTCCAGTAAGGTCAGTTTCTGTTGGACTCCAGCAGCCAATCACGCTTTCACTATTTTAAAAGAGATGTTTACTAAAGCGCCTGTTCTTGTTCACCCAGATCCCGAGCAGCAGTTTGTGGTCGAGGTTGATGCCTCGGACTCTGGGGTCGGGGCCGTCCTCTCCCAGCGTCTCCCTGCGGACAACAAACTCCACCCGTGTGCATTCTTTTCTCGACGCCTCTCCCCAGCAGAACGGAACTACGATGTGGGGAACCGGGAGTTGTTAGCGGTGGTGCTGGCTCTTCAACAGTGGCGGCATTGGCTGGAGGGGGCTGTTCATCCCTTCATAATCTGGACTGACCACAAAAACCTGGCTTACCTGCGTACCGCCCGGAGGTTGAACTCCCGTCAAGCACGCTGGGCGCTTTTTCTGGGGCGGTTCAACTTCACCATGACCTACCGCCCTGGTTCCCGGAACGTGAAGCCAGATGCCCTCTCACGTCAGTTCACTGTGGAGGAAGGGAAGGCAGAGGAGGAGATGATCCTTCCTTCTCAACGTGTGGTGGGAGCGTTGCAGTGGCAGGTGGAGCAGGAAGTACAAGACGCCCAGCAGAATCAGCCGGTCCCTGATGGCTGCCCACCTGGACAGCTGTTCGTTCCTCCGGCTGCTAGGTCTTCAGTACTCATCTGGGGCCACACCTCTCGAGTAGCCTGTCATCCTGGTGTATATCGCACGCTAGCACTGGTCCGGCAACGCTTCTGGTGGCCATCAATGGCAGCTGATGTCAGGACGTTCGTTGCCTCCTGCCCTGAGTGTTCGCGCAGTAAAGCTTCTCATCGTCCTCCAGCTGGTTTGCTGCAGCCTCTACCTGTTCCCCCACGCCCATGGTCACACATCGCTGTGGATTTCGTCACCGGCCTCCCTCCCTCAGAAGGTAATGACACCATCTTAACCATTGTTGATCGGTTCTCCAAGGCGGTTCATTTTGTTCCCCTCCCGAAACTGCCCAACGCCTTGGAGACCGCTAACCTGCTCATTCAACATGTGTTCAGGCTCCATGGCATCCCCTTGGACATTGTGTCAGACCGAGGTCCACAATTCACCTCTCGAGTCTGGGGGGCTTTCTGTCGGGCCCTGGGGGCCACCGCCAGCCTGTCGTCCGGCTATCACCCTCAGACGAACGGCCAAACAGAGCGGGCTAACCAGGACCTTGAGTCCGCCCTCCGCTGCGTCGCTTCTCGTCTCCCCGCTTCCTGGGCCACACACCTCCCCTGGGTCGAATATGCCCACAATACCTTGATCAGCTCGGCCACTGGTATGTCACCCTTTATGGTGACCTCGGGCTATCAGCCTCCCCTGTTCCCTAGCCAGGAGTCCGACGCAGCGGTTCCCTCAGTACAAGCCCAGTTTCACAGGGTCCGCCGGGTCTGGAGGGAGGCCCGCACAGCCCTGAGCAGGACCGCGGAGCGAAACCGACGTTTGGCGGACCGCCATCGGACCCCAGCTCCGGCCTATCAGGTGGGCCAACAGGTCTGGCTGTCGTCCCGGGACCTTCCCCTTCAAACCGACTCCCGGAAGCTGGCTCCCCGATTCATCGGCCCCTACCCTATTGAAAAGATCATCAACCCCAGCGCCGTCCGACTCCGCCTCCCCGCCGCCCTCAAGATCCACCCGGTTTTCCACGTCTCACTGCTCAAACCGGTCACAGACAGTCCCCTTCAGCCCCCTGCTCCGCTACCGCCAGCTCCCCGCATCATCGATGGTCATCCAGTATACACGGTGAAGGAAATCTTGGACGTCCGCAGGAGGGGTCGCGGCTTTCAGTTTCTGGTCGACTGGGAGGGGTACGGCCCCGAGGAGCGTTCATGGCTCCCACGCTCCCTCATCCTCGATCCACAGCTGCTGCAAGATTTCTATGTTAGGTACCCGGGTAAGCCTGGTAGGACGCCAGGAGGCGTCCATTAGGGGGGGGGGTACTGTGGTGGTTCAGGTCTTGTTTTGTGTTCCTCACCTTCTTTTCCTTTTTTTCAGGTGAGCGGAGAGGGGCGGGGCCGGTGCTCCAGGGCAGTTCACGAGACACACCTGCTGCCTATCAGCTCGTTTGGCCGGCTTCTTAAGCCAACTGCTCTGTCTGCCCTGTGCCAGATGATCCTTTGTCCTTCTCGCATGTACATGTCTCTGAGCAGATTCCTCGCCTCTCTCCACGATCCGGTGGTTCGTTGCTCTTTTCCTGTTTAGTGATTACTAGTAGGTTTTTCCCCTCGTGGTGACTTTGTGTTGTTACTTCGTTTTGTGAAGACCCTTTTCGTTGTTTAAACTTCTTAGAACATTTTTTCCCTTGCTAAGGCGATTTCTGTTGATACTTTGTTTGGAATAAATCTGTTACAACTCTGCATTTTTGGGTCCAGACTAAATCCTTCCTCAAGCCGTAACAGTTCGGCGCGTTAGGGGAAACACATTACACTTTATGTGACACAATATAAAACCGGGGCGACAAAGCTGCAACTAACACGTTTTTTTTTTATTCATCTGTAGTCCAGGAGTACAAAACCCCAAAAACCCGGCAGTTCTTAACCCAATTTTAGTAGTTTCTCTCAAACAGACCCCTGTTGTGCTCCTCCGGGGTCAGGGAGCAGAGCTTAACTAACCACACCACCACATCACACACCCACTGATGCCCCTTGGACTCCTCAAGATATCACTCCTACCACCCCCATATCAATAGACCTGTGCAAAAAATAAATAAATAAAAAATAGCCGGTGCTATCTAGTCAAACAAATCCACAATCGTTATTGGATTCACAGGATATTTGTATCACTATGATGATTTTCTTTAGATTTTGAAATATAAAAATGTTAAAAAAAAAAAAATATTTCAATAAATTCATAATTTTGTATCTATTTTCATCTCATCCACATCTTGGGAAGCAGCCAGTGCACACTTTTCCTCTGCCCCTTGATCCCTACAGACGCGCTTTGCCTGGATATCGAACCCTCGCTCCGAGGTAACCAACCATCTTTTCCACGAATACAGGACATGCATTCTGTCTTGGTTGATGTCTTCTGACATGGTTGTTTAAGAAATGATGATTAAATGATGAGAAGCTCCCCACTGCATCAGTTAGTGTTAATAACTGGTTGCCAGGTCAAACATTATTATAACACAGTTATTATCAATGGAAGGCTTGTACCTATTTGCTTAGTTACATCCAGGTGGTGACTTTTTCAGTGTATATGGCTCCAAAGGTCTGCCTACATATAAGTGTGTGTGTGTGTGTGTGTGTGTGTGTGTGTGTGTGTGTGTGTGTGTGTGTGCACTCGTGTACTGGGCCATACATTTTGCAGGAAGTGCATTACCTCAAGGTTTTACTGCCTTGGATCTAGTAACTGTGTACCCATCTGCTCTCAAACATCCATTCAGGATTCCCGGTATCAGAACCAGCTCCATACGTGCATACAGATCCGTCAGTGCACTTCACAGTGTGTGTGTTTACCTCTCTGGGTATGTGTCCATGGTACCAGCCATGGCTCCTGATGTCAGCGGCGCTCAGTTTCAGCTCCTCCTCCAGCTCCTTACGCAGTTTCTCAGGAGGAGACTCCAGCAGGTACTTCTCCTTGGAGAACTGCATGGAATAAACATAAAAAGGACATTCCTCACATGGTGCCCCTACAGTGTATTCATTATGTAAAAAGGCCAAAGATCAGTCGAAATACTGCATTTATAAAAAGGTACATTCCGTAGAGATTAGGATCTCATTTTCAAGCGGGACTTGCGTACAGTGTTCTGACAAATGAAAAATCTTTTTTAAAATGATTTGCCATAGACACAAACATGTATTGTAAAAGCCTGGTGCTACTGGTAAGGCCCTCTTCCATGGGTGGTGCTGTTGGAAATGGTCAACACTGCAAATGTGGTGTAGTTTCAAAGCGTGTACAGCCTTGTTTATTGGCTTGCATATTGTGTGTTGAGTCTGTGATTAATGCCACCAGGTATTCCGCACAATAATCGATTACATAAATATAAGTATACCTACAAAAATAAAAAAATAAAAAAAATATATATATAAAAGTCTGATGGTTTATAGCTTCAGCAGAGCGTCATTTATACAAATACACACACACACACACACACACACACACACACACACACACACACACACACACAAACACACACACACACAATCACCTGTGTTACAGAAGGCAACACTGCAGGGAAGCAACACTGTGTGCTGGCGTCCACACAAGCACACACACACACACACACACACACACACACACACACACACACACACACACACACACACACACACACACACACACAAAACAAATCCAATTGACCCTGACCTGATTACTAAGAGGCAGAAATCATCATGAGTACACTCTTATTGCACTATATTGTCGTTACAGCAGAGACTCACTTAGAAAAATGCCAAATACACACTCACACAGTGTAATTAAGTGTGTATTATTTGGCATTAATAGACACAAACAGATCAGATTTCAAAGCTTCGTATTTTTCCATTTGCACAAATAACAGCACATGGGCAAAATCTGAGTTGTAAATCATGGAAATAAATTCCTCTGAATAGTTTCATGCATATTTAAGGCAAACCGTCTTCAAGCTGTGATAATGATAATGAGCATTAGAGCTTCTCGGGGAGATATTGACACGGTTGAATCCGTTCTCAAACTCAAGACAAGAAAGTACGCAGGACACATTCAAATGTTTGGGAAGTATCCAATCTACTTGCGTAGGTATCGAAAAGGAAAACGCGAAATCCCCCCCGGTGCCACGCGACGGCACCACAACCACTGATGACTGTGGAAAGATTGAGTTCAGGAAGATGATCTCAGACGAGGCAAACAGGCGACGCACAAACACAAATAACCTCCAAAACAGGAGAAATCCACACAGGAATAAACAAACAAAAGGAAATCATTTCAACTCTGCCAATATGAGGAGAAATGAGACAGGAGACCAAAATAAACAACAAACAGTCTCGTCGCCAAGGCCAGCCTGTCATCCCTCCTAATATTTTCCTTCAATCTCTCTCTCTTTCTCTCTCAGGCTCAATACTTTTCTCCTCCTTCCTCTCCATCACACTCTTTTCCCTCTCGCCCGACATTCATCCTCTTCTCTCCATTCATCATCCCTCACAATCAAAGTTTCACTCAGACTTCTGCTGAATGTGTGTGACACAGACAGAGAGAGAGAGAGAGAGAGGCACTGCTGGGAACCTGTGATGATGTGTGTGTGTTTGAGTATGGAGCGCATATCCACGTGTGAGTGTAGCCTGACACGAGGAGACTACAAGAGCCAAACAATCGATCTTATCGTCTCCAGGTCACTGCGAGATGAAATTATTAACTTCCTCCCTTTCCCCCGTCGCTTCATCCTCTCTTCTCCCATCCTCCGGGGGGGAAGATGGAGGAATATCGCCACGGGGGGGGGCTCGCTCTCTCCCTAAGATTAGATTGGAGGTGTGAGACCGTATGTGTGTGTGTACGCGTGAAGACACCAATAAAAGAGCAGAGGGGTCAAGTGTGCAGTTATTGCTTTTCCTTGTCTCCCTGGAAACCCAGGAGAGGCCCGCCACTGATCTGATGCTCAACCACCAACTTCCAGTTGTGTAGAAGTGTGTGTGTGTGTTTATATATATGAGGGGTTACGGAGGGAAATTGAAATGTCAGTGGGGCTCTATTTATGATACGTTTCATGGAATAGGCCGACATCAGGGGGACGCATTGAAAGAGGGATGAAAAATGGATCGACAAGAACTGCGGAGAAAAAGCCATTTGACAAGTACACGGAAAACTTTAATGTATTCTAACGTATAAGGCATTGAAAGTACACACACACACACACACGTACACTACTGACCATCAATATAAATACCTTCCCCGTGTTAATATTGCAGAGAAATTCCCTGTATTCCCTTGTACTGCAACAGCAGACGCACTCTGCTCTTAAAGAGAGAGGGAGGGCAACAGAGATGGAGTAGAGATGTGAGAGCACGGAAAAAGAACAAAAGAAAGAGATTCTATTCAGGGGAGGAAAGGGGGAATACACCCAATGGGAGACATCTACACACACCAGTATGATATTACTATTTTAATTACGGTGACGAGGTGCATGCAACTGTACCCCCGCTGCGCTTAGTCCTCGGTTGCTATAGCAACATATCATTGTGTTTGTTTAACAGTGGTTATTCTCATAATGTCGACCAATTTCTATTACTGCTACAACTGCTCTTACTACTATATTTATTTGCTACAGATATTACACACCTCCAACTTACATTATGTGCTATTATTTCTATTTTTACTATGTCTACTATTACTGCTCCAGTTTGTGTCCAGGTTTTTAGTACTTAAGAGCACTTCTGCTAGTACTATTTCTGACCGAAACTATTACTGCTGCTATTTTCCACATACATCAGATACAAAGCAGACAGGTCAGAGACAGAGAGACAAAACAAGCGGCGTGCATAAAGACATCAGACATTCAGGAAGGCACAGAGGCAGGCAGACAGACGGACAACAGAAAACTCATTAATGTAGACAGAGAGGCTGTATGCAGCAAGACAGGTAGCCCATTAGCAGATGAGAGAGTTTAGGCAATTTAGCAGCTGATGCAGGACATTGTTGCCTCAGGGGGGCGAAAACAGGAAAAGTGATTTGTGTTTGTGCTTGTGTGTGTGTGTGTGTGTGTGTGTGTGATGTGAGTGGGTGTGCATTCATCCATGTAGGCGCGTGCGCACGTGTGTGTTCTACATGGGTGGCACAAGTAATGGATGGAGCTCTATTTTTGGTCTGGAGGTGGAGAGAACGTAGCTCTAGGTCAGATAGATAAGAGCACAGTTACTATAAAGAGGGGCTTTGATACATTCATTGTAATGCTGGGTGTTTTGTATAGATTGAATGGAGTCATGGACTAGACTACAGGGGTGAAGGCTTTGTCTGCATGTGTTAATATGGAGTTTTAGGTTTAAGTGCGATCCGTCACCTAATTAACACCAACATGCACTTTTGCCTCTTTCCCTCACAGCGAGGCCAATTAGATGGTTTCGTCCGATGACATCACCACACCCTCCCTGAGTGGTAAATTGACACTGGTATCACTCAGGATCAGTAAGAGAAAACATGAACCACCTTAAAAAGGGAAATAAATGAAAGGGATGATAATGGGGAGAAATTCTGAATATATGCACATATTTATACATATATTATGCACACACACACACACACACACACACACACACACACACACACACACACACACACACACCTTTTTTATGTTGTGTGTGTGTGTGGGGTTTGTTCTGTTGTCTGTTCGAGGATGAATTGGTTATTTTATGTCTGTTTCTTTGTCCAGTTTAAATGCTTAATGTTTTCTTTCTTTTTGGTATAGGTATGCAGGGTTTGCACTGTGTTTATGAACACTATTTGATTCCATAAACAATCTGATTAGTCATTACTGCCAGATTAAACTACCACCTCACCCCTGCATGTGGTTTTGTGCGATGTAAAGTCAAAATCATATACACTGGTATTTACAACGCTAAACCTGGCACACGCCGTTGAACTAGTTGGCTTGCTAATTGTTGTGGAACGAACACATGGGAAAGTACCTTCCGCAATTCAAGGGGATGTGATGAAACACAAACAAGTGAGTGAAGCGAAATGAAATGGGAGATAATTGCTGACTCGTATAACAACCTGCAGTCTACCAGCGTGGATCCTCAGTGAGGAGAGAGAGAGGGCAAAAAAAAAAAAAAGAAGCACCAACTAAAGGAGAGGAATGCTTTCTAAACAGACTGCAGCACTTAGATCGAAGCTCCAGTCAGAATGCATCTTCTTTCTTTTCTCTGCTTGTGGGCTAGCCTCTAACCCCGTTGTCATGGTAACGCCCCGAATCGTGGTGGTGACAGTGGGGGGAGGAAGAGGGCTGGGTTTGGGTGTTTGAGGGGGGTGGCATACCACCTCCTGTGCATGTGCACACACACACACACACACACACACACACGTACACATCAAAGTCAGGGGTCCCGGTCTTAAAGAACCCTGCAATCCCTTGATCTGCTTTCTCTTTCTCCGCCTCTCGTCCCCTTCCACTCTACCCATCCCCTCTTTTGGGGAGATAGAGACCGGGATTATCGCATAATGACCCTTGAATCCTCCTATCTCCTATTACACACCTACACACCCACACACCCACACAGGCACATTATGGGAGTTAATATACGGACGTGGCCAATATCACCCGTCTCCAGACTGTTGTAATCCCTCTGTGCCCTCCGGCCTGATTTCCACTGTTACATTCGCACTGGTTCACACGGGAATAATAGTCTTCAACACCCATGTAAAATGATATGAGCATTAGAGGGAGCGCTGGTAACATTAGACTCTTCATATTTACCCTTTATTTTCTTATGGCAAGGTGGGAATGGAAATTAATCTTAGCTAATGAAACTTCTTTTGCAATGATGCAATAAAGAGAGTTAAATGGTGGGTTCAGTCTGAAGTCGCTGCAGTTTAACATGCCTGAACCCTGTTTGGCAATGTCCCTGACTTAATAACCTGGGAAATTATTTTTTTTGTTGGCGTAACGTCCACTCCTATGGTAAATGGACTGCACGTATTAAGTGCTTATGTAGCAGTTTTCTACTTCAGTGGTCAAAAAGTTAACAAACTTTACTCTCAAATCATAATGGGAAAGAAAACCTCCCTGCAAGAAATCACTAAAACTGATTGAAATGTGTCCATTGTAATATTTTTAAAACATCAATTGGATAATAATTGCAACAACAGCTCTCTTATGGGCCTAATTGATGCTGCAGAGTAATCAGCTGAGACATTGTATGCATTTGCATGTTGTTTCCTGACAAACCCTTTCTGGAATAACTCTCTTCTCTTAGGTGAAAAATGCTGTTCGTAATTAGTCTTCTTGATTAATTAGTGCTCTCTGCATGTGGAGCAGATGCAGACTGTATAACACAACACACTCGTTTACACAAGCTTGTGTGAAATAAACTCAACGACAATCATTTACGAAGAGAACTGAACAGATTGTAAGGAAATGGAGAGAAAGTAGATCCAGAACGTGTTGGGATGGGAATTGGAATCAAAACTGACACAATAAGCTTTTTAGATTTTTTGCAGTATTGATTCCACTGTGTTTTGTGAAGGCTTCCCAAAAAACAAACAGATAAAAAAAGAAAAATCCAAGTGCTGATGTCTCATATGATATCAGACAGTATGGGGAAGCAGCTTCAGACAGAGTGAGAGAGTGAGATGACTGGTGGAGAGACAGGAAGAGAACATGAGACTGATAACAGTGACCTTCTACTGTCGTTAGGAATGAGTGTCTCGCATGTACACACACAAACGCACAGGGGGCATTCACCCCTCGTGGCAGCTGGATGCCTATACACCCTACAGAAATACACACACTATATATATATATATATATATATATATATATATATATATATATATATATATATATATATATATATATATATATATATATATATATATATAGCTGTCAGTCAGTATGTTCTGAGAGAAGAGACCCCCTGGATTGACTGACAGCTGGTGGACAGGATATGACATACAGCTACACTCCCACGGAGACTGCAGGAAGCACAGTGCCGCTCTGCTCTGCAGGTCATCTCTCTCTACTACTACTCTATCCTTCTGCTATACATTTATACTTTCTCCATCCTCTTTTCAAACTTTTCCCAGGTTCTCTCTATTAACTCAATTTCACGAGTCTTTATACAGTGGACATGGAGAGACTGTGACAAGGCCAATAAAAAGAAGAAAAAAATGATGCTATTACCTACATTTTGTTGATGTAGCCCCTTATCATAGCCTGCTGTTCAAATATTGGACCTCCTTTAGGAATATATTGACTGCAATAAAAATAAAGATGATATTTATTTTCACTCTAAAGGACTCTGGGGTATTTATAGTACCTGTAGTCCTCTACGGGTTCAACCTCAACTAATCGGTCGATGTAGCCTGAGAGACACTCCTCAGGGGTAAAGAATGTCCTCAAGGAAGCCTCATCTGCTCATAAAGCTATTGCTGTGAAAATTGAACGAGCTTTTGAATGAGTTGTCCCCACACTGAATCGACCTTGATGAGCACATCAACATTTTTATCAACTCCTCTCATCTGAATTATGGCGACTGGAGACTCTGTTTGAACAGCGAGGGAGGGGACATGCCCCTCCCGTTCTAAAACGCAGTGGAAGTAAAAACAAAAAGCAGGATGCACCCAAAATGTCTGTTGGAATCATCCTTTGCGCCGCCGCCCTGTGCGAGCCACAGCTTCTGGTACATCTGGGCATTTTAGGACAGCTTGGGTAACAACCCTTAAAGCTCCCTTCCCCGGTTAAAGTCACGCAGTGTCACTGTACCGACAAATCAGCTGAACGTCCTCCCTCGATGTGCCCGTCCTGCAAGAGTGTATTATTATCATCATGCATGTATGCACCATATTGTCACTTCTGTGAAATGAATTGGATCTTTTCTGCCTCATTTATTTAAATAAAACGGTTGTGTACGGAGAGTTTCCACGACAGCGCTGTCGGCGGCAATGAGCAAGAAAAACACAAGGAAGTAACCTTGATATCACAAAAACATGAACAGACGGAGAAACGCTCACACAGACGCATGCAGATATAAATATACAAGACATGCTGATGTATACACACACACACAGATGCAGATTTTAATGAACATACCTATAGGTCTCTCTCACACACAGAAGAGCTAGGTTTAGTAAACATCCACACACTTTTTCCTCACGCTTACACGCTGTAACGCACACTCTCGTGTTGCGTGTTTAGACGTGTGTTTAAACCGACCGGAGCGCCGATGTCACCCAGAGTGCCATGCAGATGCTGATTACAGATTAGACAGATTCAATTAGACGTTTCTCTGGATGAAATTAGATAGCTCGCTTGAAACTAATTCAATTCAAATGGAGTTTAATACTTCGGCTAATGACGCAGCAATGTAGCCACACACATGGCGTTGGTGTAGTCGGAGACGTGATTTAACGTGTGTGAATTTCTGTTTGCCTGGGATCCCCCAGTAATACGAGGGCAACAGAGCTAGTTCCTTTAAAAGGGCTTAAAAAACATTTAAATCCTAATAGAGATGGGATCGTACACATGAACTCCATTTTCTGACAACTTGTTCGTGGATTACATGAAAATACAACGCCAACATTTTTTTCCCCAAGCGACTGGCCTAAACAAGCATTCAGAATGACAGGAAACCCTTGTTTTTTTTAAAAACGTTCTTTACAATTTGTACTACTGCGTAGAAATATCCATGCAGAAGAGACAGAAGACGAGGGAAGTATGATAATTCAGCGCTCGACTGCAGATTGGAATAAGAAAAGGACTGTTGCAGTAATGAGGAGTTGCATGGATGTCCATTAAAACAAAACCATTACCCAGAATAAACACCAGATGCTACACTACCACACATAAGGTAAAGACACACACACACACACACACACACACACACACACACACACACACACACACACACACACACACACCAACTCTGTCGACTCAGCAATGCCACACCTATAGAATGCTGTTGCCATGGTAACTCCATACTGAGCACGCCCCTGAAAGTGGTTCCCTGAAGAAAGTCTGTGTGTGTGTGTGTGTGTGTGTGTGTGTGTGTGTGTGTGAGGTTAATGTGCCCTATGTGTGCGTTGCTCTGTCATGTGCAGTGGGGTGTAGTTAAGAGGAAAACATGGCTGGTTGGGAGCAGTTATCATGGTATCCCATTGTGTGTGCGTGTGTGTGTGTGTGTGTGTGTGTGTGCAAAGTGCAATCTTTTCCTGTGGTTCTGTTTTCCGTTTCAGTCGTCAAGTTTTGCTATCGATTGGTCCACCAGACCCGACTAATCAGGGTTCAGCTTTCGTTTACGACACACAAAACTTTCAAGATACACAAAACAGAGAATCTCCAGATCCATTCGTATCCGATTGTACAAAAACAACAACAATAGCTGAAAACAAAAGTCATGGAGCCACACATGCCTCAGCCCACTCTGTCACACTATTTTGTTTAGCTATTTCCTCACAATGACTCATGCTTTAAATCCGCACATTACAGCGTGGTGACCTGGGCGTCTGCCAACATGGCCGACAGGATTTGAGGCGAGTAACACATTTTCGTAGTCACGCTTCCTGCTCTGACGTCCGTTCACCGTAGTGTCACTCGCCACAGGAACCTGCACAAAGAATAATCCACATCACCACTGCACATTTAGCCACGATATAGAACACATCCCACATTTAGAAGCTGAATCACGTAGCAGCTGTTTGGAGACGGCCCTCTCTTTCAAGATGTTTATTAACCCCGACTGACACAGCTGAATCGACCCCGTCCATCTCCCCTTGGCTGAAGCCGAGAGTAATCAAAGGGAATTGAGGCTTTTGCTGTTCAATCACTGCATTTGGTCCGGCCCTCCTTCGCCTCTCATACTTCACTCCTCCCTCGCTGCAGTGCAATTTATAGACCGCCCGAATGTACACACGTCTGATTCATCACGACTTTCCTTTACTTCGCTTCCTTATGTGCCACCCCTTATGTTCCACGCTTGTTTTCTGCACCTCTCATGCTCTTCATGTAAATATTTTCCCTCACATCTTCCTCCCGATCTAGAAAAGATGGATGTAAATGGAGTGGAGGTCAGTCGTCTCATTTCCTTTCCCGGCTTCACGGCTCATCTGCCCGTCTCATCCCTCACACTTTCTTTTATTAAATATATACTTTATTATCCTTCCAACTCACTCCATTACCCTTTTTGTTTCGCTCCTCCTGCATTCTTTTATTCCTCCTTTTGTTTTCTCCTCTCCACAGTTAATAACAGTCCACCGTCCCCTGACCACACATCACATCATTCCTTCTCTGTGCACTTTCCCTCACCGAGCCACTCAGCCGCTCTGTCGGCATTGGGTGTGTGTGTGTGTTTGTGTGTGTGTGAGAATGTGTGTTGATGTACAACAACAGCGGGAGCATGGCCTTGTTCCATCAGCAAAACAGAGACACACACACAGAGAGAAGCAGGAGGCAGAGGAGAGTGAAGGGAATTTATTATAATAAAAAAGCATTTAACTATTCCTTTCATTTAGATTTTTTTTTTTTTTTCTTTTTTAAGGATGTACGCACTTGTTTGTTACCAACAATGCAATCTACTTGGGGCATATGTATACATTAGAACAAAGAGCTTAATAGAAGGCTTGTGTCAAGATTTTCCAAGTTAATAAGTGTTACACAGCAGGGAATGTGGCTCACAATATAATTTGATTAGTAATTTTTGGTTTTATCCTTCGTTGAGAGCATGAGTCTGCTTGGTCTACTTTGTTTTTAGAACGACTTCACTGACAGTAATGAACATCCTGTTTTTGTCTTTAATTGGAAGAGGAGCTGTCAGTGTCTATTGACAACCGGGACCAGCTGGGGCAGCTAAAAGATGCTCGGGGCAGTTCATCCACTCGGCTGGAAACACAAATCTAACCCTTCATTTTGGCAGCTCAGAGGAGAGCTTGTGATTGGTGGTGCAGAGCAGAAAATCATGCATGTCAGCAAACTGAAAAAGCATTATTTATAAAAATAGACCTCATCATGACAAATATGCGAATCATGGTATGTTAAAATCAGCGTCCTCTCGTGATGATAAACAACGTTTGCACAGCGCCACTCACTCACACAATCCCCCCCTAAGGGCTGTGCCACTTGCTGTCATCCTCTCTTGTCTGGGCTGAACCATTAAGGGCCAATTTGCTTTTTGGGGTAAAAGGTCAGCACACTGATGGATGGAAGGTCTAAGGACTCATCAATACAGACCGTCCTCCGTTAACACACACACACACGAAAAGGAACACGCACATATAAATGTCTGCGCGTGCATGAATTTAAACAGATATTGCAACCAATCGGTTGTACACAGCTGTACGCACATATGCATCCATTTCATAGTTGCCATTTAAATCGCTGTCCCCGGGAAGCATTACCATCCATGCTAGGACCATCTATCTTCACAGTGACAGGTGTGAAGGAAAAAAAAAATAACACAAACCCACAATGCATTTATCCAATGCAGTTAAACAGGAAAGGGAGGAAGCAGCTGAAGGACAGACAGGAGAGGCGGAGGTCAGTGAAGAGGACCTTGAGTTGGTTAAAATTAAACTCTCTAACACGGAGGAATTTCTATGTAACTTTAAATTAAAAAGAAAACATCTTATTCTTAATTTACATTTTCACTGCCTTCTATTGCTCAATCAACTTCAAATAAAGGCTGTGGCCCAAGCTGCGGCCTCGTTACCATGGGTACACGCACATATGGTGACACAGCGTCTAATTAATTTATCAGTGACTGACAGCGGAGGATTAATCAGCTCTGCTGGCTGAAGCACAGCCAAGAAAGAGAATGGAGATCCAAACGCGGTCACTCTCGGACGGACAGCAGCTTTTGAAGTGTTTTTTATCATCGTACACAAATTCCGTTTAATTGTATATGTTTAAGGGATTAGGCTGAACTTTAAACTCAAATAGGATCAAAACAGGGTTTAGTTTTAGATCTCCAGCGAGTGAGAAAACTTTCTCATATCTGTCCGCTGAATGTGAAACCGAGGAGTAGCGCACGTCTGCGAAGGCCATGATGCACGGACTCGCTGTAAATGGAAGGTCACAGTGGGGAAGTGCATCATGAACAGGTCTATCTGCAGCGCGGTCACGGTGTCATCCCAGTCCCTGCTGTGTCAGTGCACATAAATTTTGCCTAGTCACGGTACAAACAATGACCTATCGACTGGCCTTGGAACTCGACACACACAAACACACCACATGCATTCAGGAAGAGAGGATGATGATGATGATGCAGGTGAAGATGCGACTGCAGAGGGGGGGAAAGAAGGCATATATATGATGAGGATATGATGAGATAAAAATAATAGTTCGACCACGGCTGTAAATCAATCAGTTTTCATCTACCCATTACATTGCCAGCACACACACACAACCTTCCTCGTCACCCTTGATCATGCAGACCGTTAGAAAGAAGCACGCCCTAGAGCTGTGATGCCATTGGCCAGCAATGATGTCATCCCTTTCTGGAGGTTGAGAAGCGAGCTGAACAATTGGCAGACAGTGGGAGAGCGCCGCTGAGGTATCAATTCCATTCATACAGAGGAAGCAATGGAGCGTGCGTGCGTGTGCACGCGTGTGCGTGCGTGCGTGTGTGTGTGTGTGTGTGTGTGTGTGTGTGTGTGTGTGTGTGTGTGTGTGTGTGACCACTCCCCACTGAGGCATACAGGCAGAGCTATTAGGGCCGTGTCCATCATTCAGAGACACAGACAGTACCTGCTGGGATGCTCCCTAATGGATGCTCACTCCGTGTCACACACACACACACACACACACACACACACATTGAAATTTCTCTGAAATGCACACAAACAAACATGCAAGTAATCAAGCATGCGCGCACACACACACACACACACACACATAACTGATGGGGGTTGGGAGGGTTGAGATGGGTGTTGTCATGGTGATGACGATGGAGCTTTTTTCCTGCAAGCTGGGACTTTGCAATAAACAACACACACAAACACGCACCGACACACCTCTTTTCATTGATGCACATGCACACCTTTTCAGAGCAGCCTTGCCCTCGCAATTGCTTTCAAGCCACAGAAAGAAAGAAAAAAAAAACAGAAAGAAAAAGGAAAGCACTTGCATTCAGTGTGTGTGTGTGTGTGTGTGTGTGTGTGTGTGTGAAGGTGTGAGTGTAAACACTCCCGAGGGAGACACTAGAGTCGTTCCTCTAAGAGAAGCTCAAGGGAAATTAGCCTGTGATAGCCTGTTAGAAAGTACCGTGGGCTCACTCTCCTCCCTCTCCCTCTCTCCCTCTCCCTCTCTCTCTCCTCTTTGCATGTTTTACACTCCCCTCCCCCTCTTGCCACCCACACCTCCCACGTCTCACCCAAACACCACCTTTTTTTTTAGAGAGAGAGAGTATGATGTCACTTGCAGGCTTGTAATTGCCAGCATAGCAGTTGGGATTTCTTCCAAGGCTTCACGTGTGAACACAAGAGGCAAACCAGTCCTGAACCTCCCGGATTTAAAACATGCGGTAGTTACGAGTTGATATGAAAAATTCAATGTGCACGCTATAGATAGATACAAGTCCAGATAACACATACTAAAAGCCCCCCAACCCCCCCTTAACCACGATAATGCAATTCGAGTTGTCCCGATACAGAAAATAATTGCCTTGCTGGAGGATGTTCTCCGCCTGTGTCTCGTCCATTACTCTCTTTATATCTGCACACATCTACTTCTCACTTGTTTCATACCGGAAACATCATAACTTATATCCACTGTTCCTTCAACGGACTCCTCACCCGTGCCTCTGCTTAAAACCAACCACTTGGACTGAGGCCGTGATGATGCGTATGCATGAGCTACGCGTGTGCTAGCTGCGATCCGTGGGCCCAACACTGCACCGAATCTATCTTATTAACAGAAGTGCGATCAGATTTGAATCGAATTAAATCCAACAAAGCTATCAAATTCAAGTAAATTAAATCTGGTTTGATCGGAATCTGTATCTGATTCACATTAACCGGCATTATTTGCTTCATTAATAACCAACTAATGTTATCAGTATGTCCATCCATCTACCAAACCACTATGAGCGAGTGCTTAACTGGTGCATCTGCTGTATCACTGATACAATTAGTCGATTACTCAGCTGACAGGAAGTTATCTGAATTCTTTTTTTTTGATAATTGATTAAACACTTAAGCTGTTTAATAAGAACAAACGCAAATGAAATGCAAGTTGTTCAGACACCTCAGAGACTAAACAATCCATCTAATCTGTAGAGCCGGGCATGCATGTGTAGGCATGTAGGGTGTGTGTGTGTGTGTGTGTGTATTATATGAGAGACCGAGTGAGCAAAGTGTGTTCATTGCCATTCTCAGCTGCTCTCTGCAAATCACCCAGAGACGCTCCAACAGCCCCGAGTCTTTTCTTAAAGGAAAATGATGCGTTCAAAACTCTGCAGAGGTCTAAGGGGGCCTTCTTTAACTCAAACACACTTCGCCTTGTGGGATCGATTAGAAGACAAAGCAACACTGGCGTGGAAAGCTGTGAAACCTTAACCTACAGAATAAAACAACTCACTGAATATTCCGCCTACGTAAATAAATCGATCGTTTCCTTTCAACCGTATTAGTAAGGATACAGTCCAAGGATACACTTGTAATAAATTCATTCATTTATACATCATGTGTATAACTTTAATGCTGACATCAGGACATCAGTTTCTGAGCAGGTGCTATACTTCCACATTGCATCCATTATGTGTTTCAAACCAGAAGGCCCTACTTTTTGTATCAAACAATGGGCGTTAAAAAGCGGTGCAACTCCTCGTGCCGGATCGACTACTTTGTTTCACTTGGGAGAGCTGTGCGCTTAAAAACTGCGGCCGCCTTTGATCCGTCAGCCTCGGCTGTCTCCGAGGTCAGGCGGGGTCAAAGATGAGGAGAGCAAACAATCGCCGGCCTCCTGCTCCAAATCCCTTCAGCGTGCCACACTCCCTCTCAGCTGTGTCATTCCCAGCATATGTGAGCGTGTGGTGTGTCTGAATGTGTGTGTGTGTGAATCCACAGGCATGTGCCATTTCTCCAGCGAGAGACTTCAGAGGATTGATTCTCGCGCAAACACTGTGCAGCCCTCCGTGTCAACTCGGAAGGTCTGCTTGTAAAACTGACGGACGCTTGATTTCATCCGTCTCAGAGCTCCACATTAAAATCTGTGAATGAATGAGAGATGAAAAAAAAAAAGGAGGAGGAGAGGAGAATATTACTCTCATCCTCGATCAATGATGAGCGAGGCAGATGCGATACATAAACTGGGCTAATGCGATGCCATCAACCTGCAGTATATTCAATGTTACCAGTTACCAGGAGCTCTTTTATAATGTATCATCTATAGGTCATTTCTCTTCATCTAAAATAGGTCGGTGTCTAGAAGCCATACCCCCATTTCAGTCCAGGAACAAATCAGTTTGAAGCTACGGTTGCTATTATTTAGCATGTTACTTACCCAGCTCTCATAATCAAACAAATCTGCCAGATTAAATAATGCTTAAAAAGTACAGTATTATGTGAACAGTAATCGAGGCAATGGTACTAAAAGATTCAAAAGCGAAATGTAAATATTCCCCAAAGTAATTACTTTCAGCCCCACACCTTAAAACGTTGAGCGGGAAGAAGATAATTATAATGCTGAGGGGCATTCCCATCTCTCTTTGAGCAGGTTTCCTTTGGAATAATCCTTCTCCGTCACCGGCCTCTGTTTGTAAAGAGCCTCAGATTAAATGCACGGCAGCATTCGCCGTTTCTTCTGCCGTTCTATTTTAAAGCTTTTCCTCCGTCATGTCAAGAGACGGAGCGGACGATTACGCGAAGCACTGAGCTAGAAAACTGTGATCCTGGCCTGCAGCGAAACGTCATGATACGTTTAGCTGCTACCATTTTTTTTTTTTTTTTTTGCATTTTCACTTGTTTGAACAAAGAGCACGTCACACACTTGAGTTTGCTGAACCGTGCAGTGACCCGAGGACAGACAGCCTGGCCATATTTATTCAAATTACAGTATTTATAACTTCACTCTAACGACGGGAGCTCAGCTTTTAATTTGGTACAATCAACCGTGCAAACAAGTTTACATTATTTGACGAGAGGCTCAGCGAAACCATATGTCAACGCTTCTGTTAATCCCCATTTTTATCTTTTTTAGGAATTGCCCGTCCTACCTTCCAGCGTGAGCTGCCTTCTAATGACCTGCAGCTGAAGGACCACTTCAACTCACAGGGTTTTCCCTGCCTGAGCACAATGTGTCAGACGGACAAAGCGCCGCTGAAGAATGAGATAGCAGCGGACTCTTTAGTGCCGTTATAGCTAACCCAACATTTCCTGTGGCCGCTTCACAGTTGGAGCCTTTAAGTGAGGACGATATAAGGCTTCTGTTTGGCTTGGACTTTAATAGGTTGTCATCTATTTCCTGGCAAACCAGCTAGAGGTGCATACGCAGCCGACTGGACTGGAGTGTGGGATCTGCATTGCTGCTCAAATTCTCTGACATCTCCCTCAAAGAATTTAACTGCTTATTTTTTCAGTAAATGACCAATTCCTTAAAGTGTCGAGGCAGCTCTTGTGATCAGTTTTCTCTCAGAATTAAAAGGCGGGAGTAGCAGGATGTTATTATAGTGCTGCCAAACCTGTAAAGGAAGTCGAGGTGGATGAAAAAAGATCTGATTTTGACTGTTGATTGTTGCCCACATCTTGTCTCCAACATGCTGGTTTCTTGAAACCACTAACCAAATCTTAACCACAGATGTGGCAGATTCGATAACGTTTCATGTGAATCGTTTCTGAGAGAGTTTCTGAGAGTTGAAGGCACAAACAACGTTGTCCTGCTGGCAGGGGCGCCAGATCAGAACATTTTAGTGATTAGGCATCAGACTTGTTTAAAGGAATACGTCACCGGTGTCAAAGAAGTAACTGTTGATCGATTCATACCGGCTTAAACTAATCTTTCTCTTCAGCTAATGCAACAAACTCAGCAGAGAAGAGCTGAGACGCAAGAAATGTGAATGAAGAGACAAATTTACTGAATGGGCACACACACACACACACACACACACACACACACACACACACACACACACACACACACACACACACACACACACACACACACACACACACACACACACACACACACACACACACACACACACACACACACACACACACACACACACACGTTCCATATTACTGCCAAAAACATCACAGTGCTCTAATGAGGATATGGACTCTGGAACAAGGCAATTTAAGCGCAAACACACACACACACAACACACACAACACACACAACACACACACACAGAGACACACACAGCTGTCCTTCACACTATGAGCCTGAGGGTGTGACAGGCATGCACGCCAAAAGAGGATTTGTGGTGAAAAGCTTTGGGGAGGAGGGCGAGAGGGAGAGAGAGAGATAGGAGCAGTGGAGAGAAGGGGATTACATGGTGAATATTTCAATACTAAAACATACCAATTGGCTTGGGCTCCCGTTCTGGCTCGGACAGACAGAAACACACACGTACATAAAGGCATTAGCGGGGCCATATCTTCTACAGCTAGCTTAGCACTGCCGGGACAGAGAATGGGGGTGATGGGTAAAGCTAATACGAAGCAATGGGCCCCCCGGGGATCTGACCGACAAGCTGATTGCTGGTTAACCTGCTGTGACTGGCTGACCAACACAAGCTCTCCCTTTCAATTCAAGACTGTGGCATTTGGTAGAAAGTCTAACTTTAGACATCCATCACTGGAAGAAGTACTAACTTGCAAGCGACAAGCATGTATGAAAACCGATAACGTCAAAATACAGACAGTGAACTGTGCAGGCCTGCAGATATTTTATGGAGTGGAGGTACGAAGGACATACAGCCAGAGGTGCCGGTTCAATTTCTGTTATTAAACTGTGACCTTCTCTTGGGACTAAAGCATAGATGAGACGCACAGAAGGGACATTGGTGCAATCAAACTGGCCAGTTTCATATATATGATATATTTGTTGCAGGATTTCTTCCTGCTGCATGTAATAAATGGAGCTCTATGATGATCTAACTTGTTTACATCACTAGGGCTGATTCTTTTACACCATTTTTATTCTTCTAAATGTGTGAGCTTTCCCAGTTTATTTTCATTATTTAAAAACATGATTAAAAAATCAACCCAGGTTGATGGATTGCAACGCCAAAACCTCGTGCACCTGTGTCACCATGTGCACAATCAGCAGCTCATTTGCATTTACTTCCAATTTGTCTCTTGGCGTCCTATAACCAGAAGAATATCCTCTGGGCTCCGCTCGTCATGACAACCCTTCACAACAGAAAGTTGCTGAGCAGTGTGTGCGGGGCCCGGATGGCATGGAGGTGCCATGTTGAGAGGTTGGAGGTCGACAGCAGCGCTCCAGATACAGTCGGGCTGCACGAACGCTAAAGGACAGAGGGAACCGGCTGCTGGCTGGCATGACGGCTGCCACATGCTGTTCAGGTCAGCAGGGAGTGAGGCTACAGAGATGGAGTCGAGTGGAGCGGGAGAGAGAGAGAGAGAGAGAGAGAGAGAGAGAGAGAGAGAGAGAGAGAGACAGAGAGAGAGAGCGAGAGGGGGAGAGGGGAAAGTGGCTCACAGAAAGAAAGGATTAACTTCAAAAACAATTTAAGTAGAGGAGGCATTTCTGTGTATTTGTGTGTCCGTGCGTCTGTTAATGCATGTGTGTGTGTGTGTGTGTGTGTGTGTGAGAGTGTGTTCTATGGGCTCATGGGGGGGGGTTCAACGTTTTAACATTGCAGGAGTCTAGTGGACAGTTACATTGTCCCAGTTACATGGATGCATTGGAAGCACGGGGTCTAATGCAGACACAGTGGTTAAGCTGCGTGTTTGTGTGCGCGTGTGTGTGTGTGTGTCCATAGTTAGCATACTGCAGTCTAGACCAGGGGATCAAGTGTAATCTCTCTCCACTGATACAGCTGATGAACTGTCCCCCTGTCGTCGTATTAACATCATCTCTGCATGGTTCTTGTGTAACAGCACAGCGTTATCAATACATTATAAATACTACTTGTTTTATGGCATTTGACCTATTTTTGACTGCTATTGTAGTTTTGAAAACTCAGCGACTAAATATAATGGTGAATATATTCCATAGTCTTCCTGCTGTTCTTACTGACCATTAACGATTGATGGTGCAGTCCTTACTGCTGGGAATAAAACACTGATAAGAAGATCACTGGTTACCCTGAGCTTTCACAGGTTCACACAGCAGTCAGGCTAGCAGCCAAGTTATCTTCTCAGATAAAAGGAGGACTCGATCACTAGTTGCGGGCGTCTAAAAGAAAGGCATGAGTGTAAACATGAGGTTGAACGACTCATGATTAAAGTATCACTTCCCCGCGCGGCAGCCGTTGTTAGGATTCCACGACGCACTATTGTGTTTGACAGGCTATGTTTAATAAGAGCGGAATCAGGGGAATCAATATTGGTCCGCGGGCAAAATTGCACTGTTTGTAAACAAACGCAAGTTTCAGGGAATTAAGCAATTATTTCTTTTACAATAGAGAGGCTCCCACTTAACTCCGACGATTCGGCGACTGCTAATTAATTTACCCCCCCCCTCACACACACACACACACACACACACCCCCACCGCAACCACCACTTCACAGGAACCCCGCGACAGATTCAATTAAAATAACTTAATGACTGAGCTTTGAAACGTTTCACTCTAAACAAAAGCAGATGCCTTCAAAAAATGTTAAGAAGAAGAGGACAAAACCACCAAAGTAATCCCACGAGAAGACGGCGACTGTCTTAGTTGTCTTGGTCTTAGTTGCCACGCTGATGATGCCGCGCTGCCAGGGACGAGGTGGAGCACGCCGACACCCAACATGAGGATTACTGCCCTGAAACGCAGTTAAACCGCGCACACACACACACACACACACACAAACACACACACACACTCCACCGCTGTCCCGTTCAGAGCCGTGATTATAACAACACAGTGAGCTGCAAACAACGTGGCAGGGAGAAGAGAAGCTTGTACATGTTCCACTCAACACTTCAGTCCAGCACCGATACACGACCGCAGGCAATAACACAGTTGCCCTTATAGTCTACCATTATTAAGAAGTCTCCTTCTTTCTCTGCAACTCAACTCTCATATTTGGAACAAATTCTCTGAGCTTTACAAACAAGAAAATAGACAGAAAAGTTGCTCCCTAAAACAGCATCAAATATGAAGCCAAACAGACACAGAAGCATTCCGTATACACATCCAAAATATACCGTAGGTGTCATTTTGTCCCAGGAATAAAGTCAGATATTAGGTTTCAGGCGTGAAGCCAGAATTAGACCAGTAAAACTGAGACGCTCCACTCTACTGTACCCTTCACACTTCCTCTTCCTCTCATACACAAACACGCAAATAACAAACACGTATTCCCGTGCTCTATTTCCTCTCTTTAGTCCACAAAACCCTTCTCCTCCCTCGCCGTTCCCCTCTCCGTCCACGCCGTGATTTCACACAGTCCGTCTGACACCCGAGTACTGTACAGCGTCTATGATATCATCGGTCCGCCAGCCAGGAGGGCTGACGTTACCGGCTGCCGGGACAGGAGAGCGAACACGCACAAGCACAAACACACGTGCACGGACGAATGCGCCAAATGTGAGGAAACTTAGATGGGTGATTAAATCCGGGCACACTAATGACATATATACATATTTGATATCACGTAGTGTGAGCACTTTGTTACACACAAGGAAGCGCTGACTCTCTGCTACACATGCACACAAACAGAAACACACACACACACGTTGATGCTCACTCACCTGCACCTGCATGAAAGACCCCCGGTAGAAGCAGCATGCTGCAGCCGACAGGGCACTCCACAGACTACACCTCTCCGTCATGGTGGGTGCACACCTTCCTCTGCTACCTTTTCCTCAAACCTTTTCTCCTTTTCCTCTACTTTACCCTCTCCCTCGTCTTCTGGTCCCCGTCTCCTGACCTCTTCTTTATCTCTACCCCACCCAGGGTGTCCAACCTAAAAAGAAAAACAGCCCCTGGGTTAAGCCTGTCCCACCCCTGCCAACCTCCTCGCCTGCCTGCCTGCCTGCCTGCCTGCCTGCCTCTCAGCCTGGCTAACAGCCCCTCAACATAGTCCCACCACTACAGAACCGGACTACGCGCTAAACAGCTAACACCCGAGCTACAGCCTGCAAGCAGCTGCTGGTGACCACATCAGCTATAAGCTACGAGCGAGCCGCTAACAGCTGGTCCTGATGACAGCTAGAGATATTACGGCTCCTGACATCTCCGCTGCTCCTGCGCTGCACCGGCTTCTGTCGATCCGGCTCTCGCTTCGCTCCCTCTCTCACTGCACTTGCTGCACTTCACGCGGCTGCTAGGGATTACCTCATTGCTTGCTGATGAAAGGAGCGTGCGTGGGGGGAGGGCGGACCAGAGAGAGAGAGGGAGGGAGGGAGGGAATGAGGCCGGGGGGGGGGGGTGTACGCTAGCAGGGACAGAGAGGAGTGCTGTCGAATTGCAGGCAGAAACCCCACCCACCCAACGACCCCCGCTCAAGTGCCGAGACAATGCTGACATGGGGTGGAGGGTGGGTGGAGGGAGGGAGGGAGGGAGGGAGGGGGGGGGGGGGGGACTTCGGACTGAGTAAAACAAGGAGAAAGTGAGAAAGGATAGGAGGAGAGAAAAGAAATATAGTGAAAAGATGAGCTGATGAATGAAAAAGATGCGGGTGGAAGGAGGGAAAAGAGGAATGCTGCCTCCCAAAGGAATCTAACCTTTCTTTTGCCAAGAAAAGAGCCCAGCAGGGGTGGCCCCCCCCCACCCCCACCACACACACACACACACACACGCTTGAATGCAAATGTATGCCTTTTAAACATATACAATGTACACCTATATATATTATTAGAGATGGCAGGAGCTACAGAGCTGCTTCCTGTTGTGAAATAATGTTGATATAAAAAAGATATGTGCAAAATATGATATGTGTGTGTGTGTGTGTGTGTGTGTGTGTGTGTGTGTGTGTGTGTGTGTGTCTGTTTGTGTGCACAGCAGAATTTAATGATGCGTCTCTAAAAAGCAATGCAGACTGCAGCTAGACAGCTCATTATAGGCTGAAACACACAGGCAGGTGTTTCAAGGATAACGCGGTGTGATTTTCACCGGCCCATTTCACACAAACAAACACACACACACACACACACACACACACACACACACACACACAGAGGAAGATTTCAGAAGGGGTGGGGCTCTCTCTCCAGAGGCCTGACTGAGTGACATCATTGAGGACGCCTCACCATGGCAACACTGCGAGAGAACTTGACAGCATCCAGAATTCTGACACTGCATTTAGTTGGGTCTGCACCACTGCAGGGAGGCATGAGGCAAGACAGCGACTCGACCAAAGACGGGGAGAAATATGCATCGAGCCAGGTGACCAAAACTCCTGCACTAATTCTTAATCTCTCCTTTTCTGACTTTGTCTTCAGGGTCATCTCTGCGCCACGCAAACACACAGCATCACATGACGCCTGTAATCACTCCGTTAATCTGCCTCTTGAATGCACACTAGCGGGTCAGAGGCAGAGAGAAAAGGCCGACAGATAAGGAGCTACAAGATACAGGATGGATTCATTAAATGCAGCGACTCCTCTCAATGTAATCTCAAACCAACCAGCGCTGGATTAGACAGATTACACAGCGGGGACATACATAATCTTATAGAGGGGGCCCTGTGCACTCCTTCCCTCAATCCCCCTTGTAATACCAGGCCAAAACAATCACAACATACAACATGTTACATCTGGATGCTGCTGTGCAACACACACACACACACACACACACACACACATGCAACCCAAAATGCATTGCTGTGGAAATCTGACAACATGATGGATGCAGGGTTTAAAGCGTAAACTGTCCGCTATATAAGTTTAGCATTAAAATAGTTAAATGTTAGGGGTCTAATTTCTACTCAGACAGGCCATAATGAAAATGTATTACACTGTAAGGTCCATTAGCTAAAAGCCACTCTGCAAAATTACTTTCAGAAACCATATACTTTTTATATCACACCTCCTAATCTTTTTAAAAAAAGGAGCGTTTGGATCTGCACAAGTGAGAGAAATCCTGCTAACATGAGCACAGACGCTCTCACTGTTTGAGGCTAAATGCATTGTGAGGCTCCGGCTTGTGTTCCCATATGTCAGTCTGCATCCTCAGGTGAATTCAGTAAAGTCAGACACAAATTCAGTGTGGAGCTGGAACATTAAAGCGAAGCCATGGATTCACCGCGACTGAGTCACAACGTGTTCTCTGGAAATGGTTGATATAGAGAAAATGAGCTCCACACTATAACACTAGGTAACTAAGAGGAGCTATGTCTTCAATTGAGCCAATAAGTGACTATATTATGAATATATTGTTAAACATTATCAATCCCTTACAGACCTAAATATGGTCAATTCAAAAACTGTAATCATTCTACATATTTAACACATTATTAAACTGAGATGTCGTGTTCAGTAGTGCAACCAGCCCAGAGTCGGTACTGTGTGCCGTACTGCATACTAGTTCATAAAGACGGGAGTCACCATGAGAAAGTAAAGATCACTGGATGTTACGCATTTCATTATGGAGATAAATGCAATTTATCGTAGCACACATCAAGTTTGCCCCATTTTGTACCTTTTGAGGAGACTTAAGAGTCTCATTCTTACTTTACTGTTTATTCTCACTTCTTCATCTTGAATCGTCTGTCTCTTACTATCCTTGCTTCACCTATTGCTTCCCTTTAATCTATTTTCCTTTCATTCTCTGCATCCGACCCGAGTCACAAGACGTCTCTACGGGTCTTACAGTTATCCATTCACCGAACCCATCCTCTTCTCTTTTCAGCATTCCCTCAGCTCCCCTCTCCATCCCACCTTTCCCCAACCCTTCTTATCGCAGTGCTCCTCCCCTCATCTCTCCCTACTCCTTATCCAGACCTCTCATCACTAGCCCCGACCTCCTGTCTTTCCCTCCCCTCCTCTCCTCTGTCCTTCCCCTCTCCTCCGTGGCCTCCACCTGCCCCTCCTTTCACACTTTCTATCTCTACATCTCCTCCCCTGCTTGGAGGCGGTCTTCAGTTAAATATTAATTAGTGAGCCCCATCCCGCAGACTGATAGGGAGCACAATGGAGAATCTCTGCATGTGCCTGCAAGCGTCCCACTAATCAGCATGTGTGTGTGTGTGTGAGAGAGAGAAGAGAGTGTGAGAATGAAATGTGTGTAAGTGCACGTGCCGATCAAGATTATACATGCACACACATCTTTATGCGTGTCCGTGTGTGCAAGTGTGCGACTCTAAAAACAAAGGCCGGGCTCCTTGGGGGGTTATTGGGCTACGGCTAATGATCTGTGTGCGTCTGATCGCCATCAGTGTGTTTTCACAGGGTGGACCCCCCCGTGTCTCCCCCCCCCCCTTCACCGACTGGTTAATCCGCATCGAGCCACCAGATGTGTGTTTCAAAAGGCCGTTTGAAACATCAGCCTGCGATAATGATGCAGCGAGAGAAAGGGGCCTGGTGGAAAACGCTGTGAAAAAATGTTTTTTTTTTCCTCAAAAAGGAATTTAGGTGTGAAATAGTGCAATTAAAAATCAGCTGTCCTGCTTTAATCACATTAAAACGACTTAGCCTTACACAAATGTGTTGCTGTAGCAACTAGACACATCCTGAGCGTGAATAAAGCAGTGTGTAATACCGTTTTAGAGAAATCAATGTGCCATTATTCTCTGCCTTGTGTATTGCTTAGTGGCATGGGCACGCTGACCTTGAAGTGGGTGGACAAAATAACAGAAACGCTGAGAACAACATACCCCTATAGTAAATATATCACTTAAGACTGATACGTGTTGATTCAACTCAGTGGCTGCAGTTAGTGAACATAATACGCAGTCAGTGTTGCTGATGGTGTAGTTTTGAGCGCCGGGTTTGTATTTGGCATGTGGTCATAAGGTTTTTTCAGACTTTCCTTTTGAAAACATCACATCATCTAACTCATCTAATCATAATGGCGAAGGCCGTTAAACAATAAGCCATTAAAAGTTGAAAACCAATTAGCAAAGTGTGCTTGCTGATAGTTTTTTAGCCACACTAGTGGTTCTGCCTGATGGATGGTTGATGCCGGGGGTAATAGATATTGTACTGCATTTGAAGGTACTTCTGTTATTTTGTTAATTATAGACGTTCCATAATAGCGTGATGTTTTTTTTTTTCCTCTTTTGATGACCTAAATAAACTGGTTTATGCAAATAATCTCATAAACACACTGTGTGTACTGGAAGTGTGTGCAGACGTGTGTCTGTTCTGGGTCTTTGTCAGTCTGTCTGAACGGTGAAGGTACAGCAACTGGAGACTTTCCAGGGGCGTGTTACCGAGGGTGACGGTTTACGCCCCCCTCTCATTTACAGAGGCGCCACATTAATTAATCTACTGTAATATTCACAAGCGCTCACACACGTACATGCACCCACAGGGCACTGCCTTAATTTAATCAAGCAGGCACACAGACACACACGGATTTAGAAAAAATCAAACCATTCGCATAATCAAACATGAAGGAACGCATAAATACGCAACTGAGCCCCTTCACACACACACACAGTTTTTTTTAATAACACCAATGTGACTCTAGTGCCAGACGTATGTTAATAAACCACCCCTCCTGCCCCTCCCGTCCAAGTAGCACCAAACCACTAAATAGGACGGCAGACAAAGCAGGGCTGGGCTGCAGGCAGACACAAACGAAACCGAGCAATTTTGGTTACTTTATAACACTGTATCATCAGGCCGGTTTTATTGCCTGATTATTTTATGATAAAGCCTTAAAAATGAGTAACGCGTCCTGAATGCTTCCGGGTTATTCTTACTTATAATATTTTCTTTGAGCATATACAGAGATTTGATCAGCTTTCTCACCTTGTCCCAGTTTTCCTTTCATACGTGCGACAGTGTGCGTGTAAGTAGATATGTGTACACGTGTGGGGGACCGTCTTTCCCATTAGAACAGGGAACACCGAGGCCAACTCCTGATTTAAACATCAGCTGTCATAAATGTTTCAGGGAAGTGGTAGGAGATGGAGGGATTGCTGGCAGCTTTTAGTGAGTGGGTGGGGCGGCGGGTGTGGCTGTTGTGGTGTTGGAGAGCGAGACTGGGGAATGGGACACAAATTTGGGTGACGAAACATGACAGGGTTTGGGATAAACAATAATCCCACTAAAACGTCTTGTTTTTTTAAATTCAAACCTGTCTCTCGCGCGTTCAGCCGATATTACACACACGGAATATTATGAAAATGAACATTAGACGCAGTCACATGTCAAGCATGAAAGTAATGGCATATAGTCTACATGGGGTCACCTTGCCTGAAATAAAGACGACGTCACTAACGTCATAAAAAAATGAATACACTTTTATAAAATAAAAAATTCAAGAGCTGCGGCCCTATTTCAGAAAGGACCTTCATCTACCTGATAAAGTGAGGATTAAATTAGCTTAGTAACGATCTGGCTCCAGTAAACACCTCTATGTGTTTCCTAAATGTTTCCTGGTGCTAATAATCAGTTATGGTCATAAACAGCAGTAAAACAAACCTACTGCTTTAGGATTTAATGTTTGAGGAAGACAGAGCGAAGGTGATACAGGAGTGGATTCTTTCCATGTGCTTGCAGTGTGGTGGGATTTAACTATACTCAATGGGTTGTGTTCAGAGGAAGTTGTATATATTTGTGATACAGAAGGAATACAACCTTTACCACTCGTCTGAGATGGATAATCAATAGAAAAACTGATCCAAAGAACTCAACATTTCACTTCTCTTCTTCTCTCTCTTCTCATTAATTTCCTATTTGAGCTTCACCTTCTTGTCCAATACCTTTATTAATATGCATTTATGGTGAATCCCCATCATCCATCTCCAAGGTCACGAAACAGCCTCACGTGCTCTCTGAAGGAGTCCCCAGCTCCGGCGCGTGGCGCCACCTCCTGGCTGCCGCGCAGACTGCTCGCCGGCGGCGGCGCAGTGCTGACACGGGCACTGCTTCACTCCAAATTCAATTAGGTAAATGGCAGACTGAATTAGGCTAAATGCAGAGTGAGCCTGCGGAAATGAGCATAACTGTTGGAGACTAAAGGGCTAATAATCGGCCACAATTACATGCGAGCGCTCACATTAAAAATAATCTAATTCAATAACATGGGAGAGAGAGAGAGGAAACTACACCTTGTATCTACCGGCATCTCACTACGTGTGTCTGCATGCGTGTCACGAAACCTTGTTTCATGGAGAGGGAAATATTTCCAGTTACATTCATCTGTGCAATAATACCACATATTGAAGGACATAAACTCTGACTGAAAAGGGAACGGAGAAGGGCACAGACACCTGGACGGAGTTGACTTACCTGCACATATTCCGCCCGGCTGTCTGCTGGCTCCATGTGGCTGAGGAAACAGAAGGGGATGAAAGAGGGGCGGTGTTAGAACAGAAAAAAGGCGGCAAACTTCTGTCGAATTGTGTGCACACTAAACACACGCTTCTGTGTTTGATCTGCTCTTGTAACAGGTGCAGCATGATACCACAGACAAAAAAACAACACGCCGGTATTCCCATGACCCACATCTGCAGCGGCCTCTCCGCAGCTTCATGGAAAACGGACCAAAAACAAACTCTGAATACGGAGCGGGCCTCTCAAATCTCTCGGGCGCCATAACTCGCACTTTTACACTCATGATGCATCCGGATCATGTGTCAGAACTCCCGCTGCGCCGCGGTCTTGGGAGCCACACTGCGGGTACTTTGTGATACGGAAAGCAAGCTCAGGCTAAAGGGGCAATTACACTCAACGGACGAGTTTTGAGATCAATCAGTCAGCGCAGCTTGCTATTGAATGATGGGTCTCATAGGGCCCCGGAGCAAAGCTGTGTTACACATGACCACAGAGAGGCCAGATCAAAGGGTCCCATCATGGCAGCCGGCTCGGGAATGTTAAGAGGTCCCACGACAGAGGAGCTCGACATTCCCTTCATCAGCTGCTCACGCACTTAAAACTTTTTCAGCAAGGGTTGTACAGATGTAAAATATTTGCACTCATATGACATCAGCATTGATCCAGAGTGACTGAGCTGTAACTAGAAAATACCATTTATACAAGCAAACATCGCAGATCTAGATAGGCCTATAGAGCTGAAGTCCATGTCAAATATACCAGTGGTGGTAAAAACACATATTGACATGCTTTGTATTTATGGTCTGAAATGACAGAAAATAATTATTGCAAGTCGAATGTGGAGGAATAATAAACCTTTCATATGCAAAAACAATAAATCCACATCTTATGCAAAACCTCTCGTAGTTGTTTGATTACAGTAGCAATCCAACCTTTATTTAGTTTATAAATAATGTTTCCAAAGAATAAGAGTTTATTTGCTGTAACTGACTATAAACAGCACAGTAACCTAAAGGATACTTTTATATTTGACTTCCTTGAACTTATTACACATAATTTGTCCTTAATATTATTTATGTGAACTTGAAGCTGATATTATACTCGATTGGCTTGATATAGACAGTATTTTCATGATCAATCAATCTGCATGTTTTCTTGATTTGATCAATAAAATGTGAGTGAAAAATGCCCATCACAATGTAACAAGAGTCCAAGTTGGAAAACTTTGTTTTATCTCATCAACAGAATAATAAAAAAAAATCAAGATGTGACCACAAAGGTTATCCCATTTGAGAAATATTGCAATCTTCGCTTGAAGAATAAAACGATTAGTCTGCTGCTGACGATTTTTCTGCTGAACGATTAATCGACCTTTTCAAATGAGTGCCCCAACTATGGAGTTGTCGTGCACGAGCCAAATCTACGGATCAAATTAAACTGTGTGAAGAGCTGCACGAGGGCGAAATGGACAGTCAGTCGAGCTGCCAGGCGGAAGGACATGTGCTTTAGCGCTGAGGTCTTACAGCCATGTTTCCCACGGTCTCTGCCCTGAACTAATGGGCTGATGCTGCACGCTCTCACATGCGCTGCCGTGCGTCCAAGCACAACTGCAGGCACGCATGCACGCGCACCGTAAATCCCACCGTAACGCGATACACGCGTGCACGCCGCTAACATGCGTGGAACATTGGTGGCGGGGGGGTCATGTGTGTCATGTCATGGGAAAGCCCAGCACATGTTCTCTCCTCAAACTCAGCAAGTAAACTCCTGACTGTGGAGAAACCCACGACAACATTAGGAAACGCACGCGCAGCACGCACGAGTGCTCCGCGTCAGAACTAATCAATGCAAAATAAGAAAACATCGGATCAACAGTGCGGCAGCTTTCCAGCAGCATTTGATCAATACGAGCAATCAATATCACCTGCCGCCTTCAACAAACTCCAGTAATGAATCCCGCCGCCGTCTCACCTCACTCTAGTCGCCCCAGGTGACCAGTAGTCCGGTCCGCGGCAGAGTCAGCGCAAACGTGAACTGTCCAACTGCCCGCGCGGGTCCACGCGCAGGTAACAACCAATCAGCAGGCCTCTGGCATCCAGGCTGCCCTGTTGACCCCGCGGCTCCTTCAATCACAGCAGCGGGGCTTCCCAGGATTTTAACCAGGCCGGCAATAATGACATATCACTTCCCCAGTATGCAGCATGGACACAGTAATCTACATCCCTGTTGTACTTGAGCAAATATGCCAAAATAACAATGTAAAAATAGTAAAAAAAATAAAAAAGGTCTTCATTCAAAATGCTGCTAAAGTGAAAGTAAAAGGTGTTCCTGCAAGGCAGCCTCTGTGAATCATACGTAATGTGACCTTGAAGGGCCTCAACCAGTTATAAAAGCATGCAAAGACTGAAGAGGGGAATCTTTGGACAATAAACATGATCAGGTGTCCCACCTGCATTCTGCTTTTTTTAAGGGGGCCATAAAACGAATGGCTGGGAACCACTAGTTTACTCTTTAACAACATGCTGTATTTTATAAACTGATCACAAGTAACACACAATGGAAATATTAAAGTATCATGAAACTTAAGGCCTATTTATGGGAAGAACTTAAGAGAGTAAATGCACTGCTGACTTCGAGACAGGGCCTCAAGATGAAGCAGGAGCCACCTTAACACTTTTATCACATCAGTTAATATGCTTTAGTGGTGCACACTCACAAATTGTCTTCATGAATTTTGTTTTGTATTATTAAAGCTTGTATTAGCCAGATAACAGCCTACTGTGTATGCCTAACACATCTGGGTCAACTATACTGGACAGGCCCATACATGTATGACACTCTCCCTTCCTCACCAATCAGTAAAAGTTCCTCCTTCAATTACCTTATTGTCTCAATAGGAATGAAAATGTTCACATAAGAAAGAAAAACATAATCACCAGTAAATGCTTTCAGCATTTCCTCTGTCCAATCCTCCTGTCAGCTCCCTGCTCCCCACCTCCTCCTGGTGGACAGATAAAAGCCCAGACTCCAACCGGTGATCGGGCTCCTTCCTGGGGTCCAG